>NW_024412414.1:14272452-14543937 GCF_014898765.1 Herpailurus yagouaroundi | reverse complement strand
TTCTTCTTCTTCTTCTTCTTCTTCTTCTTCTTCTTCTTCTTCTTCTTCTAATCTCTGGGATGCTAACTAAGCTATTTCTAAGTGTGAAGTATCTGCATCAATTTCTCTGAAATATCATGGGTTATTAAGTTTGTAGTTTTTCTTAATTGAAAGAAAAAAAGAATTCTTCCATATTTCTATCTCCTTTGCTGACTTCTTTAGTTTCCTATTAAGTAATGTGACTGTAATTCAAGCCCTTTTGACTTTTTCATTTGTGTTCACTTTGCTTACCTTAACGGTTCCTTTTATGTCAACAATCCAGTGTTTTGTATGGCTTCTATTTGGCTCCTTCCTATTTTTTAATTTATTGATTAGCTCTGCTATGATGACACCATTTTACCCTTCAGTGTTTGCTTGGGGGGGGGTCTGAGAATATGATTTTAATCTCATACTGTCCTTTTATTGTTGTTGTATATGCTCTCATTAAATTTGTGTTCTTATTAATTTGTCCTCTTTTTGTGAAGCACTTGTGAGGAACTTCATTCTGTTTGTTGAGATTTTAATTTTTGCTCTATCAGGTTACTTACTTTCCTACTATGTCATACTTACCCTCTGTTTTTATTTCTCTATCCTTCCTTCCCTCCCTCCGATCTTTTTTTTTTCTTTCTTGCTCTCTTTCGCTCTCTCGTAGTGTATTTGCCTTCTTGCCATGCTTCTTTCATATTGTTTATGCTTAGGATATTCTGTCCATAAATTCTTTTGCTCGTAGTTAGAGTGAATGGATCTTGACTCCTCTCCTCTATTATCTAGTTTATGTTCCCCTCCAAGCTGGAGATGAAGGTTGGAGACTGTGTTATCTTAACCATGTTTCTGCAGATTGAGATGGAGCGGTAGGATAAGGGATGTGAAGGTGAGGGGAGTCAGGAGAACTCAGTGGAGAATTTTTAGTGTTTGTTTTTTAATTTATTTTGATAGAAACTGTGAGCAGGGGAGGGGCAGAGAGAGAGGAAGAGAGAGAATCCCTAGGAGGCTCCATGCTCAGTCCGGAGCCCGATGCAGGTCTCAGTCCCACTACCATGAGATCATGACCTACATGGAAATCAAGAGTCAGAAGACTGAGCCATCCAGGTGCCCTGAGGAGATTTGGGCTGAAGTCCTGAAGCAGATCTCCATCTATCTAATTGGATGTTTTTCTCATGGCGGGACTACCCTTGGGTTTGGACCTTTTTCTCATCTGATATGTACCCCTGGAGCCTTTAACTGATTGAATCATTCTCTTTGTTTTTTTCCTCATGTCCACCATTAGATTCATTACTCCTCAGGACAGAAAGAACAAATGGCTGTCCACTCACTTGCTTCATTCCAGATTTTGGAAAGCATTTATAGTGAATAGTCATGGGATTTTGTTTACTCATTAGTAAAGGGGCTAAAGCATGAGAGCAGGGTTAGGAATCAAGTGGCCTTTGTCCTGTCACCAATATTATCTGCTAAAGAGCCTTCTGTGTTTTTTCCCCCTTGTCCACAGGTTGTTCAAGCATATTCTGCTAGGTTATCCCCTTTTTCTTGTTTGTATTTTTATTTTGCTGCTATTTTTTTTTGAGAGGGTGGTAGTTCATTTTTTGTGTGCACATTGGAGAATGGCAATTCTGTGTAGCCCTTTTTATTTTTAATACTCATCACTTACATATAACACCAGTGTTCATCCAAATAAGTGTCCTCCTTAATGTGTCTTGCCAATTTAGGCCATCCCCCCACTGAACACCCCTCCAGCAACCCTCAGTTTGTTCTCTGTACTTAACAGTCACTTATGGTTTATCTCCCTCTCTGTTTTTATATTATTTTTGCTTCACTTCCCCTATCAGAACCTAGAACTACTTAAAACATTTGTGAAAAATATAAGTTAATTTCTTTTTTTTTATTTAAAAAAGTAATACAGCTGTTTTCATCTTTTTCCTTTGATTTCTGACAGTAATTTTCAGAAAAATGAAAGAAACCATACAATTGCAGGTGAAAACTTGAATGAAGTGGAAATAATAATAATCATTATTCCAACATACAAATACTTCATTCTCACTTGTCCAATTTTATTTATTTTATTTACTATTTTATTATACAAGACAATTTAAAGTCTGTTTTTATATTACAGGGTGTCTTTTTTATTAAAAATTTTTAATGTTTATTTGTTTTTGAGAGAGAGAGAGAGAGAGTACAAGAGAGGAAGGGGCAGACAGAGAAGGAGACACAGAATCTGAAGCAGGCTCCAGGCTCTGAGCTGTCAGCACAGAGCTTGACATGGGGCTCCAACTCACAAGCCGTGAGATCATGACCTGAGCCGAAGTTGGACACCTAACTGATTGTGCCATCCAGACGCCCCACATGGTGTCTTTTTTTTTTTAATTTTTATTTATTTATTTTGAGAGAGACAGAGTGTGAATGGGGGAGAGGCAGAAAAAGAGGGGGAGAGGGAGAATCCCAAGCAGGCTCCCCACGGTCAGTGCACAGAGTCCTATGCAGGGCTCAAACTCACAAACCATGAGATTATGACCTGAGCTGAAATCAAGAGTCAAACACTTAGCCAGCTGAGCTACCCAAGAACTCCTGTGTTACATGGTGTCTTGGTTTTATTTCCTCTAGAGCCAGAACTTGAGATAATTATTTGAGTGTAGGTAGCTTCTTTGGGAAGTAACAGAAATATTAAGGACATTAATCATCTGAATTATGGTCCTAGAGGGAGAATTAAGAAAATAGAGAAGAGAAAATCATCAAAGAAATTTCACAAGAAAAATCTCCCAGAGAGGAAGGGAGTTAGGTCTTTAAAATGAAAGGGTTCATTGATAAATGTGGAAAGAGCTATACATAGTCACATGTGATATCATTAATGACAAGATCCTACAACTTAAGTTTAAAATACCAAAAGACAAGGTAGGATCTGTACAAAGTAAAGTAGATAGGAATCAGAACATGGAATGATAAAAGTTAATGAAGCAATGCCTTTAAAGTTCTGAGAAAAAAAATTATATCGAATCTAGAATTCTATAATCATCCAAAATATCAGTCAATTGAGAACGTTTAAAATATTCAAGACTCTTAATATTTACCGTTTGTCAGCATAGGGTTTTCTTGAAATATACTAGCAAAATAAGAAAGAAAAGCAAAGGAACAAAGCTCTTGAGATCCACAAAGTATGGATGTGACTTAGGAGAGCTGAGAAGTTGTGGGTTAATAGCTTTTGACCAAGTGACTCTCATCTTAAATTGGAACAGATTAGAGTACTTTGGAATTTGTATATTTGCAGGAAAAGACCTTATATGTGATATTATCAATATTTGTGTGATAAACTGGAGCTATGGCAAAGCTTATAGTTGTTTTGTTTTTTGGTCAAGAAGAAAAAGGAAAGGCAATTATAATGGCCAGGCAAAATCAAATTTTGTGTAAAAAAGTCATGATTTAAGCAAATATGAAGCAAACTGATATATGGCATGGTTTGGAGTAAAGGAGTATAAGAAAAGCAGTTCTGTTTACCTAGGAATATTATTCTCAGAGGTAGTGGGGGATCATAACATTGTAGCAGTAAAGTAGAAAGTTCTCTATCTGTAAAATCCTTAAATGAACTGAACACATTCATAATAATGTTTATACAACTTATTGTTTTTCAGCCTTATTAATAAATCTATACAAAAGCTCAGGTAAGATTATGAACATAGGATGTAATGTTAGTTTTAACCTTAAAAATATTCATATCCTTGAGAAAAGGTAGAAGGTGAAAAGTAGGGGGAGAACATGGATTAGAGGGCTTACCTCAACGAGCTGCCATGTTAATAACTAGGGGTGATGGCACAAAAAATAGAGCTGTAAAAATATTGTTCAAAGTTACAAAAGATAAAAATAACAATGATGATATAAATTGTGGAATTGGGAGGATAATTGCTCATCATTATACATTTGTATGCACTCTTTAATTTTTATTTTAGGCCTATATTCCAATAAATATAGTCATTGTACAATAATGAAGACGCAGTAGTTTCCTTTTTATGTTACTTTATCTCTTATGTGACACCTTATTCAAAAGCAATATTTTTTCTGGGCATAATTATTTAATGATAGATGGAGGATGGTTCCATTTCTAATTGCTTGGAATTTTTAATCCCTTCCATTATCAAAAAAGAAAATAAAGGAAAGATGACAGACAAAAATCAAGGCAGACTTAAACCTTAAAACTAATTCTGAAAATAATTTAATAGCCTGAGGAAGTGGTTGAATAAACTTGTAATCAAAGTGAATTCTGAGGCTGTCAGTAAATCTGTTAATTATTACACAATTAATTGTGAAATATTTAACTTATTTCAAAGAAACATTTCAACAATTACTGTAATTACCAATGGTTTGCACTCTGTGGTTACAAGTGTAATTTCTTTGTTGCTGTTTTATCTATGATCTCTTTTCATAGGTACTTTGGGGACTATTTTTCCTCTTAAAAATAGATTATTTGAAAAATCTACACCTCTTGATATACAAAATCAATTATAGTTGTATTATGACTGAGCGTTTTCCATATCTGTATGAAATTTATAAGGTTATTCAGATAGGGTTATCAAATGCACTCAACATTCAGGCACAAATATATCATGTGAAAAACTCTGCAGGAATCGAACATACTGTGTTTTATTTCAGCATGCTGTCATCAGGTACTATGTGACACACTTTGAGCTCTGCAGCTTAAAAAAGATACGGGAAAACTGGAGAGTCAATGAAAGGATTAAAAGATTGACAAGATAATGGTTGGATATAGAAATTGGGATTTAGTTTGGCAAAAATTGTTTTCTGAGAAATAACTAGTCACCTGTGCCATTTTCACTGGGTGCCCTTGTACAAATCACATTGGGGGCGGGAGTATAGTTTCTCCATCCTTAAAAGTGAAGGATGATTTTAGAAGATTTTTTAAGATCTCTTAAGCTTCTGAATTGTATAATTTTAGGAAAGATTCGCACAGAAAAGGTATTGTCTTAAAATAGTTTAAATTGAAGCAAGAGAAAGGCTACATATTGCAGAAAAAAGAACGTTAACTCATTTATATTCTTCTGCAACAACCTCTTTCTCCATGTTTTTTTTTTTTTTTAACAATAGGAAACTCATTTGTGTGGAAAAAAATATTTGTCTGCTTATGTGTTGGGAGAGAATAAAGTAAGTCCATTTTAAACAAATACCATCTAATCTTAGAAATCTCAGTTTTGAAAAATACCAAAACCAGCTATACCTTTAGCCATAGTACCATTTACTCTAACTAGATGAGATCCACAGAGCATCTCGTGGTCTTAAGTATTGTTCACAGACCCTCCCACCTTCACAGGATCTTTATATATTCTGTTGCCTCAATTTGGACCATTTTCCCATCCTTTTAAGCACCCTCATCCTCAGAATTTCAGTTGAAGCATCATTTCACTCAAGGGCATTCCTTGGCTCTCATTACATCAAATTGCATTGTTATGAACACATTCAGCACCAAAATATCTCCCCTACTTTGTACATGCCAGAATTGGAATTTTCTTATCACTTGTGTACACCCTGGATGTGTTCTGTCTCTTTCTCTAACACTATGAGGGGAGGGGCCAATTAGGATCTGATCACAGTGTGTCCCCCATGTTCGGACACAAGCCCTGGCATGAAGAAGGTAGGAGACACACATATGTTGAATGAAGAAATGGATGTTTTCAAACTGTATCCACACTCTTGCAGGTCCTGGTTCTTTTTTCAATATCATTATTTTCTAGGTCTCTAATTTTGAGGATTGATCATCTTTTATAAACTCATAATTTCTTCTTTCACTTTCACTCTCACATGTAGGTAATTTTTATTAATATCCTGGAAATAAATTTTTAAGACAGAGAGGGTTGAAGCACAATGCCATGTTATATTACCAAATGTTAACAAGTCATGGGTTCTAGTTTAATATCTGATTTTGTCCCTTATTCCTTGCTTTGTAAAATATAAGTAATAATATTTACATTGTCTGCTAGGCTGGATAGTTTTATATATAGAAAATGAAGTATTTCCTGATTTTGTTGTTTTCCTGCTATCTGTTAAACTGTGTACATCTATTTAAATACAGTCAGAAGAAAATAATAAACAGTAGGAACAGTTATATATTATTGGAGCTCTTTCAGTTGTAAGTAATGCAAACAAAATTCAAGTAGGCTTAAGAAAAAAGGGACTGTATTAGCTTACACAAACAAAAAAGTTCAAAAGAGATTCAGGTATGACTGAATTCAAAGGCTTAGATGTCATGAGCTCTAAGGCTTTAGCTTTATTCTGCTTTTGCTTGTGTTAGCTTTAGTTTCAGGAAGGACTACCACATATGGTGGCCAAGATGGCAATACAGAAAAACTTTTCCTACCAGATTAACATCCCCAGCTAGGAAAAAAAAAATCCTTTTTTATTGCTGCCTCCAATGCTCAATCCTTCATTGGCCTGTCATTATGCATGTACTATCCCTGGACCAATCATTTTAGGATTTGATTATTTAGGCCTGAATAAGCACCTTATTTTTTTTTTAAGTAAAGGGTAAGGTAAGTCATATCCACACTTACACTGCATTTGGAGAATGAAGATTTGGAAGTTCTCGAAGGGAAATATTATGTTCTTTAGGAGGATTATATACTAGGAAGACAACATAAAGCATGATTCCTGCAATGCTTATCTTGATATTTAGGATAACCTCTAATATGCTATCCAATTTTTGCTTCTTTGTATCTTTTACTAATTCTACAATGATCACATACTGTGTGGGCAATAACAAAAACATAAATGAGATACTATATACAATAGGGTACTCTCAACCCTAGCTCTGTAATGAAAGGGATTATTAAGAATGACTGGAATTTTTTTTTTCAAACAGTAGAAATAGGATAAGCAAAAGCTCAACCAAAAATACTTTTTATCCTCAGCATTTTAGAGTCAGAGAGAGAGAGGGGGGAGGTGTGTGTTTTAATGTGCTTGACCTAAAGAAAGCGAGATTTTTTGTTCAGCATAAATTTGTCATTGCTTCTAAAAGAAGATTTGGTCTGTTTGCTGCAAATGCCAGTGAATAACTATGGCTCCTTACAATAATTCAGCACCTACTTCTCTCCACACTTTATGGCTTAGGAGAACATTGCCTCATTTGTTTCATTTTCCACTTGTGTTCTATTTATTTTAATCTTTGGCATTTTAGAGTGGTAGTAGACTGATCCCATACAGTATCTTAGAGTTGATGGAGTCTAGATAGAAAGCAGGTCTCAACGCTATCATTTGCCTTTCAACAGAGTTCCGTGAATGTGTTTTATTTAGCCAATCATACTGAGAAAAACAATGTAAATGATTATCTTCAGCTGAAAATTCCTCTGTTGTGTGTTCTTTCCTCGCCCCCTCAGCTTTCATAGTTTTTTCAAAGGACTCAGCTTTCTAAGGCCTCTGTATATGTTGAACTCCTTTAGGACAGGTTACCTGGGAAACAGACTGGAATCAGAGATTTGCATGCACAGAGTTTGTTGGGGAGGG
Source organism: Herpailurus yagouaroundi (assembly GCF_014898765.1). Taxonomy (NCBI): domain Eukaryota; kingdom Metazoa; phylum Chordata; class Mammalia; order Carnivora; family Felidae; genus Herpailurus; species Herpailurus yagouaroundi. The sequence continues at coordinate 14,536,425 of NW_024412414.1, read as the reverse complement.
CCCTTTGGAACACATCTACAAAGGAGTGATGAAATAAGATGACGTAGAGAGATGTGGTGTGATTAGAACAAGGGCTATCAGCTGATTGTGTGGAGAGCTGAGGGGCTGAAAGGTCAGGGTTGTCCCAAGTTGAGACAAGACAGATGGGGTTTTATACCCCAATGTAGACCAGTCATTGAATGTGGGTGACCCGTGGGAAAGGCACATAGTGGATGAGGCAGCTTGCCTTGAATGAGGGCATATCTTGAGTACATCTCACCTGTGGTACTTTAGTAGCCAAGAAGCCCTGGCAACTGGAGAAATGAGTCGTTCTATTCTAAAAGGAAGCATCTCGGTGACACAACACATTTGACCAATCTCAATCATGAGGGGCAAACATCTCACGTAAGACTTTTTGATATTTGTATCTAGCAATCAAAATCAGCCAGTTGGATTTTTTCAGGACACATCCTCTTACAATTTTCCCAGTCTCTTCATTCATTCCTGGAGATTCAGTTTTTCCTCTGATTTCATTTTCCTTCATCCTGAAGAACTTTCCTAATTTTTTTTTTCTTGTAGTTTGGATTGGCTGACAATAGACTGTCTTCATTTTTCCTTGATGTGAGATTGGTTCCTTGATGCTTTCATTTATCTTTTATTTTTGAAAACATTTTAGTTGGATATATAATCTGGGTTGAAAGTTATTTTTTGTTTTTCATGTCAGTACTTTACCAATGTCATTATACTAAATGTTCTTGGTAATTTTTGATGAGAAATCCATAGTATTTAAATTATCACCCTTCTCCGTGTAATGTGTTTAGTTTTGTTTGAAATGCCTTTGTATTTTGCATTTTGGTTACTATGTATCTATGCATGATTTTCTTAGAATTTATCCTGTAGTATTTACTGAGATTCCAGATGCTATAAGTTTATGTTTTCCATCAAATTTAGGATATTTCCAAATGTTGTTTTTAAAAATCGATTTGTTCCCTAATCTTTTTATCTTCTTCTTCTGGAAATCCAATGCCACTCACTTTAGATATTTTGTCATTGTTTCACATGTGCCTAAGTCTTGTTTAATTTTTTAATCAATATTATTTTTTCTGTTTTCTTGAGTTTGAGTAGTTTTTATTGATCTATCTTTGAGTTTGTAGACACCTTCCTCTGCTATATATCTTCTGTTATTGAGCCCATCCAGTAAACTTTATTTTAGGATATTGTACTTTTAAGATTTAAAACTTCATTTAGTTGTTTTTTTTTATATTTTTTGTGTCTATGCTGGTATTTTCTATCTCTGTATTCATTCTATATGTATTTGTTATAAAAGTTATAACAGTAGTAGTTATAATAGTTACTGTAAAGTCCTTATCATGATAATTTCAAAATCTGGGTCATCTTGGATTTCATACCTGTTGTCTTTTTTCTTAAAAGAGAGTTAATTATCAATTAATTTTGGGTTTTATCCTAGTCACTGTTGATGTTACGTTTTACAGATTCTCTTGCTACTGTAGTCCTCATGAGGATGTAGATGGCTTTGTCGTAGGAGGGAATCAGTCCAGTTATATTCAGACTATAAGATCTGTCTCATCTTTTATGGGTAATGGTTTAAATTTCAGCTCATTTTTTTCAGCCTTTGCTATGCTGGTTTGGGCATACATTGTGCATATATATTTCAGGGGTAAATCCAGGTATTAAGTAATCATAACATCCTGTTTTATTCCCAGTAAGTTACACTTATGGGTCACACCTGCCTTGTCATCAAGCAATGTCCATAATTACCAGTTAAAAATTGACATATTCCAACTAAAGATTCCAGATGTAAATTAACTGAATCTCAATAAGGAAAACCTTGCCTATTCTAAATTTATCAGAGAGAATGATATTTTAATATATATTTTTAAAGCTGGTTCAGTAACTTGTAAAAATCTACTTTTAAAGAGAGATAAAATATTTTTCTAGCAATGACTATCTAGGACATTTAAGAACAGCCTTTTTGCTGAGAACAGCTAAGTAATTTAGGAAAATATGTTTTTAAATATCTATTTTAAGACCCAAAAACACTACCAATGCATTCAGAACTGAAAGAACCAAGAAACCAAAAGGAGGAACACCAAGGAACTTTATTTCAGTGTCTGGAACCACCTTTTCCATTAAAAATAATGATAAATGGTAAAACATTTATCACTGGTGAGAGGAGAAGGCACTGAGCAAAACATTGACACTTTCACATACTGGGGAAAAGGTGGAGTTAACAGTTCTTGTAAGTACCCAAGTTTTCTGTGGATATCTAAAGTTGTTACATTTTATATGTAACAGGAAATGGGAACTAGACCAGTTCTCATAACTGAAGCCCAGTTTAAAATCGTCTCAATTCCTGGGGCACCTGGGTGGCTCAGTTGGTTAAACTCAGGTCATAATCTCATGGCACATGAGTTCAAGACCTGGGTCAGGCATCTGGCTTTGCACTGACATTTTGGAGCCTGGAACCTGCTTTGGATTCTTTGTCTCCCTTTCTCTCTGCCCCTCCCCTGCCTTCTTTCACTCCCTCTATCTTTCAAAAATAAGTAAAATAATATAAAATAAAATAAAATAAAATAAAATAAAATAAAATAAAATAATCTGAATTCCTAACTGGATTATGGTGATGCACCCAGCTGCTTGATGATAACAGAAATAATTCCTCTCTGCAAAAAAGATGGCAATGGCATTAGCTAAATCTTTGAATGATTGATATAAATTTTCTATTTATTGATATATAATGTTGGCAAACAATAAAAAGTAATCAGGCACAAAAAATTAAGAATTGGCTAAAAAACAAGAGAAAAAGCAGGCAATTAAGATTTATCAAGAGAATAACCACATATTACAGGGATAGTTCATAACTTTTAAGTTAGTTAATATATTCAGAAATTGACAAAATGGAATATTTTGACAGAGAAGAGGAAAATTTGACAATGGGGAATTCTATTACTTAAAATAACAAGTTAAGATGTTAGTAGTTGAGGGGCACCTGCGTGGCTCAGTTGGTTAAGTGTCAAACTTCAGCTCAGATCACGATTGCATGGTTCATGGGTTCGAGCTCAGAACCTGGAACCTACTTTGGATTCTGTGTCTCCCTCTCTCTCTGTCCCTCCCCTGCTTGCACTCTGTCTGTCTCTGTCTCTCAAAAATTAAATGTTAAATTTTTTTTTAAACAGAAAAGACTCTTGTAGTTGAGAGGTTATTAAACTGAGTAATTGAGTTTAATCATCCGATTTAGTGTAGCTGAAGAAAGAATAAGTGAGTTAGAAGATAGATCAGAGAAAATGTCCAAACTGAAGCAAGGAGCTCCAAAAATATGGAGAATGTAATAGACAATTAAAATATGGTATAAACATCTAACAAATATTCAATTGAAGTCTTAGAATTAGAGAAGAGTTAACTAGGAAGAAGCAATCATTGCAAAGATTGTGACTGAGAATTATTAAAAACTAATTAGAGAATTCAAGGCTGAGATTTGAGAAGTTCTGTAAAACTCATAGAATCAAAATAAATATACTGAGGTATGTTATAGTAAAATTATTGAAAACAAAAGATAAATAATAAATCTTAAAAGCAATCAGAGGTCTACAGATTCATTCAATCCTAGTCAAAATCTCAGAAGGTTTTTTTGAAGGAAACTTATGAATTGTTCTAAAATTAAAATGGAATTAACAAAGGGAGTTTTAAAATGAACAAAATGGAAAAACATTCTTTTAAATTCGTAATTCTTTTAAAACTGCAATAAAGCTACATTAAGACTATACTACGGGTATAAGGAATGACAAATCAGTAGAACCAAACAGAGTTTAAATATAGATGTAGATACAGATATAAATTATATAGTCAATTTATTTTCAGCCAAGGTGCTAACTTAAATCCATTCAAAATAAGTCTCTTTAAACAGATAGTGCTGGATCAATTCTATATGACACTCCACACACCAACGTTAAACTAATTCAAGATGTATCAAAGGCTTAAATATAAAATCTACCACCATAAATCTTCTAGAGGAAAAGATAGGAAATTGTCTTTGTCACCTTGAGTAGGCAAAGATTTATTGAACAAAAAAACCCACAAGTCATTATAAAAATTGATAATTTGAGCTATATCAATATTAAAGAGAAAACTTCTATCAAAAGAAATCATTAAGAAAATGAATATAGAAGCCACACACTACAAATATTTATATGCATAAATCTGACAAATGGCTTGTATCTAAAGTATATAAAGAATTCCACAAATCAATCTTATGAAGACAAATAATCCAATAAAAAGGGTAAAACTTTTGAAAAAATACTTTGCAAAAGATGATATAAGAATGACAGTGTTGTTTAAGCTCTCAACCTTGCTGCTGTTGTATTGCCAAGATGTTGCTTTCTAACAAGCAGACTCTGGACAAGCTGGACATGGAGGGGAAGTGGGTCATCATGAGAATGGACTTCAACGTACTTGTGAAGAACAATCAGATAACAAACAACCAGAGAATCAAGGGTGCCATCTCAAGCATCAAATTCTGCTTGGACAATGGAGCCAAGTCACTTGTTCTTATGAGCCATCTGGGCTGGTCTGATGGTTTGTCCATGCCTGACAAATACTCTTTGGAGCCAGTTGCTATAGAATTCAAATCTCTGCTGAGCTGAGATTTTGTTCTTGAAGGACTGTATGAGCCTGGAAATGGAGGAAGCTTGTGCTGATCCTTCTTCTGGGTCTGTCATCTTGCGCAGAACCTTCCCTTTCATGTGAAGGAATGAGGGAAGGCAAAAGATATTTCTGGGAACAGGGCTAAAGCTGAGCCAGCCAAAATAGAAGCCTTCTGAGTTTCACTTTCCAAGATAGGGGATGTCTATGTCAATGATGCTTTTGGCACTGGTCATCAAGCCCACAGTTGAATGGTGGGATTTAGTCTGCCACAGAATGCCGGAAATTTCTTGATGAAGAAGAAACTGAACTACTTTACCAAGGCCTTGGAGAGCCCAGCAACCCTTCCCTGCCATCCTGGGTGGACCTAAAGTTACAGACAAGACCCAATGGATCAATAATATGGTGAACAAAGTCAATGAGATGTTTATTGGTGTTGGAATGGCTTTTACCTTCCTTAAGATGCTCAACGACACGGACAATGGCACGTTTCTACTTTGATGATGAGGGAGCCAAGATCATCAAAGACCTGATGTCCAAAGCTGGGAAGAACAGTGTGAAGATTACCTTGCATGTTGGCTTTGTCACTGCTGACAAGTTTGATGAGAATGCTAGGACTAGCCAAGCACGGTGACCTCTGGCATACTTGCTGACTGAATGGGCTTGGAAGGTGGTCCTGAGAGGCAGTTGCTGGGGCTAAGCAGATTGTGTGCAGTGGACCTCTGGGTGTATTCGAATGGGAAGCTTTTGCCCAAGGAATCAAAGCCCTCATGGACAAAGTGTTGAAAGCCACTTCCAGGGGCTGCATCACCATTGTAGAGACACTGCCACTTGCTGTGCCAAATGGACACAGAGGATAAAGTCAGCCATGTTTAGTACTTTTCTGGCTATTGATTCCTGTGTGCAGCCCCTAAGTCAATTTAGCAGTTACTGCGTCTCCCTTCGGCAGTAGCTAAAATCTTCCCCGTGTCAGGATTCACTTAGTGGCAGAAAGATGCAGTGTCGAAAACTCTTAAACAGTTGCACAGCATCTCAACTGCTCTTTTACCACACCCTGGTCTTGCCTGCATGCTTCAAGAACCCCTTGAATTTCTTAGTGACTAAAGCATTGTGCATTCTAGAGGGCATATGTTTATATTGTGCCTGTTAAAAGAAAATGAGTTGTGTTAGCTTCTCTTTTTGAAGTAGCTTATTATGATTAGTTTTGTCATTGTTTCATTACTCAGGATTGAAATAAGATGAAATCCCAGTTATAGGTAGTGAGGGAGACAAAGTTGTTACTGTATTAAATAAATAATAAATGTTTTTCACAAATGACCAATAAGCACAAATGTGTAAAAAAAAAAAAAAGGTTGTATACTAATCATCAGAGAAATACTAGTGAAAACCACAATGATATATCAGCTGTAATTCAATTTAAAAAATTAAGAAAAAACACAATTACAAACCATTTTACACCTGCTAGAATGGAAAACAGTTAAGAGCAATAAGAATACTTGTTGGTAAGGATGTAGAACAATTAACTTTCATAAATGCTGATGGGAATATAAAATTATACAAATACATGTTTTGCAGTTTCTTATACAGGTAAACAGACATTTTATCTCACAACCCAGGAACTCCATTTTAGGCATTTACACAAGATAAATAAAAACACATGTCCAATAAAAATATTTATAAAAATTTTTTTTACAGCCAAATCAAATAGCCCCTAATTTGAAACAACTCAGATGCTCATGCACAGGAGAATGGAATAAACACCTTGTAGTGTACTCATACAGTGGACTATTTCTTGACAATAAAAAGGAAATGAACAGTCCTGATATAATCCATGTCATAATGAATCTTATAGATGCAGTGTTAAACACACAATTTTGAACAAAAGAAACCATACAAAAATGATTATATTCTGTAGGATTTCATTTATTTGAAATCCAAGAAGAGGACTACTGTGATAGAAATTAGAACAGTAATACTTTAGGTGGGGGAGCATGGGATTGAATGGAAAAGGCAAGAGAGTGATTTTGGGGTGATAGAAATGTATTTAGGGTATTTCACTTTGGATAGTAGGACCCAATTCTGGATAGTAGTTACATGGGTGAATGGATAGTAGTTACATGGGTGAATAAACTTATCAAAGCCCATCAAACTGAACATTTGATACCTGTATATTTTATTGCATGTATATTATATGTTAGTAAAAAAAAAAAAAGGAACCTAATGAGATGTCATTAATGTAAAAATGGCTAAAATTAAGAAAAAAAAAAACAAATAAACATGGTCATCTTGAATACTGAGGGAGTTATGGACCCATGGGAACAGCCAAGCAGTGCAAGTAGTGAGGTAAATTGGTACAACTAGTCTGGAAACTTAAAGGGAAAGGTGCACAAAGCTTTGACCCAGAAATTCCACTCCTGGATATATTAAAAAAAGAAGAGTGGAAAAGTCTGGTCAAGGCAGTTTATAACAGTATTACTTTAATATTAAAATTTGTGTGGTATATACCCATCCAGCAGTGAAAACTACATTGTATGTAACAATAGGCAAAAAAAAAAAAAAATTTCAAAACCATTATATTTTGTAAATTAAACTCAGAAAGAACACATACCGTGTGAGTCTATGTATATAAGTGTCAAAAATAATTGTAAATTGCTCTGCATTTTTCTGTTTGCATGTTTTATTTCAGTTTTAGCAAGTGAATTATGAACGTCAGAAGGGAGAGCCTAGGCTGTGATGTGGGTTTGGAGTAAAGAGGAGGAGGAGAGATCAACAAGAAGCAATGATTTTACGTTTAGTCTCCATTTCCATTAACAGAAAAAAACACAAGTATCTCTTTCATACCTTTGTTCAGTTTTGTTCTTCATTGATTTTTATTGTATTCATACCAGAACAAAGTCAGAAATCTTAAGGCCGTTGAAATATTTTTTGTTCTTCTCTTCCATCTGCACTCTGAAATACCCTTTTTACAGTTCACCAGTGTCATATTACCTTATTATCTTACTGAATATTTTATGCATAGGCACTTCTTTCTATATTTGCTTTCACAACTTTTTGGGTTTTCCATTGACTCCTAAATGCTAGCTTTCTGGTGAGGCTAATACTTTTTGCCAAGTCCGTTAGACCCTTTCAGCTTTTATAAAAGTATGCTGACCTTTAATGATTGCACTGCTGAGTAGCATGATTAACATATATATTTTTGAAACTTGGACATAAACAGACCATAAAAGAAGTAATAATTTAAGTAGATTATTAATCTGTTTTATTTATGCATATTATTTCCTCATAAAAAACACTATAGCCTCAAATTATTGTTGAAACCCAATTTTTTTTTTTTTTTTTTTTTTGGGACAGAGAGAGACAGAGCATGAATGGGGGAGGGGCAGAGAGAGAGGGAGACACAGAATCGGAAACAGGCTCCAGGCTCCGAGCCATCAGCCCAGAGCCCGACGCGGGGCTCGAACTCACGGACCGCGAGATCGTGACCTGGCTGAAGTCAGACGCCCAACCGACTGCGCCACCCAGGCGCCCCTGTTGAAACCCAATTTTATTCTCTGGCATCATCTAGTAATTCCAGTGTGAATAATTGCCTTGTAAGAAACAAATTACCTGATTAAGAGGATGGAATAATTAGATATATACATGATTCCATGCATTTTTCTCCTCTAACTCCAGTATTTCAACAATGCCAATAATACAGCTTTCTGAAAAGTCAAAGCTTTTCCTTTTATAAGATACTTTCATGGATACATTCTATTTGGTGAAAATAATTTCAGTCTTAAATATGTGCCTTTACAGACAAATGCAAATGTGATCAGCAAACAAATGTAAAATTTGTGTATAGAAAATAAAGCAGCTATAATTTAATTAGTACCTTCCATAGTATGGTGCTAAATAGACAGTTTTCATGTATTATTTTAAATTGAGTGTAATATTCCAGTATAAATCTCTATATTATCTCCATATTCTATTCCCTTTTGCAGATGAGGAGACAGTAGCAGGGAGATAAAATGACTTGAACAAAACACACATGACTGTTAAGATTCCCACCGTTGCTGTTCATAGCTTTTCATAGATGATAATGACTTATTCCAGGGTTTGGCCACTTCAGGACCCACAGGTTCATCTTTAGAGACTAGGGCCATAAGTGGCTCAGTATAGTAGCTGCAAAGTTCTGAGCTGGTATCTATGGTAGAGAATTTGTTAATAAGTCAAAAATATGAAATAAATATTAACATATCAAACCCTCTGGCTCATGACAGAGATAATATCAATGGGGATTTAGTTTTGCTGGGATATTTTAGCTTCAGTCCTACATGAAACTGTAGATCTCCCATTTTGCTAAATCATTCCTAGCCTCAGACATAGTGGTCAAGTACATGAAAAGCTTGTCTTCAATGTCTGCTCACTTCCCTTTTGAAATGCTCCTCCCATCATAGCCCACCACCCTCTCCTTTCAGTGTGCCTGGTCACTCTGCATTCCATTCAGACCTACGGATTCTTCTTCCTCTTCCCTCCTCACATATCAACATTTTCCTGTCAAGTAGCACATGTCTTTAAAATTCTGATATAAACATATCAGAGTTTATTATTTTTTGATCACTAAAAAAAGTACCTTGTATCTGTGCCTATCCTACACGTGACATCTCTAAGCAGCTTACACAAAAAGTGAATTAGGTAACTCAAGCAACACCAGTTCTTTCTTTAGAGAGCACTTCACTCTTGGACTCAAATGATGGTATTTGGGATTCATCTTTCCAGTCTCCTAGCTCTGCTGTCTGTGCTGACTTCATTGTCAGACAGAGTCTGCCTTTCTGGAACCAGTATGCCTATCTTTCCTGGGCATTTTCAATGGAAGGAGGATACATCTTTTCTAGGAGTTGTAGAGAAAAAGACCTGGGGACCTTGACTCCAACTGGTTTGTTAGGCATGTACTGACTCCTGGAACGGATAACCACCTCTTGGTGACATGGTCTTCACCTTGGATGAATGTTTGATAGGGAAAAAGCATACAGTGAACACACTCAATGTATTTTCAAACAAGCTTTAAGACAGTCATATCAAAATGTATGTAACCATACAGTTAGTGGAAGGCTTTCCATTTGCATTTCAGGAGTTCAAGTATGTAGAATTGGCATTCCAGAAGGGGAATTTACAGATATGAAGACTCTTTTGGGAGTATATGGACTCTGGGGTGGGGGGGGAGGGGCAACTGCCCCCTTTAAGTGGAACAGCCTGGAGCAGTGAATGAGTTGTCCTTTAGTATGATCTTAACTCAAGAGTTCTGATTTTCTCACTCACATTGCAATCCTATTTTCCTTGTCAACAGTTTTCCTGTGCTGATTTAAAAATATTCTAAGGGTTGTTGTTTGTTTTGCTTCTTGGTAGCCATATGGTCTCTTTACAACCAGAAATGTGTTCTTTCTTTGAGAGGGATATATTCTGTCCTGGCTTGGGGTGAATATTTCTTGTGTGTGTTCACATTCATGTCTTCACTCAAGAATTTGTTGAAAATCTGAAAAATCTAAAGCTTGTGTGGCCACAGTGACATTATGGTGCACAATGAAACATGACTCGTTTATTTAAATAGCATAAGTGAAATGTATCCAGCATTTCTAATGCCCGACCATTGGAAATATTTCTCAGTGGTATACCCTAATGTCTAATAGGTCACTGGCATGTAACTGATGGAAATTTGATCAGGGATTCCATGTGCAGTCTAGACTTGAGGATAAAGGATCAAGACAAGAATTTCACATCCAATATACCCTCTTTCCACCCAATCAAATAAGATTGGAGTTACCAGTCTGTGTATAGAAAACCCAAGCATTAGCCCTAGAATTTAATTCAGAATCAAGGAAAATACAATATGCTCTAATGTTAAGCAAATACTCTCTTTACTAGAAGTGGGTCATCCAGAGCCCAAGCTGCTAAAGAAGAACAGATGAAATGCAATAATTCCAAGTACAGACCAATGAAGGCCAAGTGCCTAGTTAATCTTTCAAAGGACATGTGGGTAAGCAAAGTCCCTCAGTAGCCACATGATGCTGTGAATGCCTATTAAGGGTTGAACATGTCTAATTCATATATGACTCTAGGGTCATCATGATTTAGTGGGAAGGAAACAAGACATGGTTTGTAGAAACCAATGAAAGGGAAACCATTACAGAAAGTTTTAAGGTTTAGAAGGTTTCAAGGAACTTTTAAAAAAGAAAGTTCATGTCATAGCTCCTAAATGACAGCATCCCAAAGAGCACAAATGAAAAGATTCCACCTCATTAACTCCTTTTTTAAGGGCAGAATAACACCAGAATTTAAAGGAGTAAAAGCAGGAGAGGACCCTCCAGGCATCCAGGTGAACTCTCAATTGTTCAGAAGCAGCTGGCCTGGTAAGCAGTTCATTACCTCATTTTCAAAGGGTGGTTTGAAGTGTGATATCATGTTCTTTTTATAGCATTAGAAATTCAGTCTGTATTCATAAACTATTAGCTTCCTTCCCTATGATTTAGAAAAGAGGCAAAAAATTGGTGTTTTTGGAGTTTCTCTTTAAAATTCAAGACCTCCGGGGCGCCTGGGTGGCTCAGTCGGTTAAGCATCCAACTTCAGCTCAGGTCACGATCTCGCAGTCCGTGAGTTCGAGCCCCTCGTCAGCCTCTGGGCTGATGGCTCAGAGCCTGGAGCCTGCTTCCGATTCTGTGTCTTCCTGTCTTTCTTCCCCTCCCCCGTTCATGCTCTGTCTCTCTCTGTCCCAAAAATAAATAAACGTTAAAAAAAAATTTTTAAATTCAAGACCTCCTTGCAACACGTATGCAATTCTAGAACAGGGCTTGCCAACCTTTTTCTTCAAAAGACTACATAATAAATATTTTCGACCCCTGAGGGCAGAAGGTCCCTCAGAGCAGCTGTTAAACTCTGCCATTGTAGTGCAAAGTCATAGGCAATATGTAAATCAGTGATCATGGCTGTGTTCCAATAAAACTTTATTTACAAAAACAGGCAGCAGGCTGGTTTGACCCATAGGCCACCATTTGTCAACCTTGTTATAGAAAATCGTTTAGCTCAGAGTTGTGCCATTGTGCTAACTCAATGACTAGCTGTAGAAGTTGGTGGTTATGGGTGATATGAACAGTCAATTTTCAAATGACTGGTTAGTGGTGTCCCAGTATCCTGAGCTGCATAGCTTGAAATAATTTGGAATATCACTAGTAACTGATATAACTAGTATTTCTGAAATGAAAGTTGCAGATGGTTTTCAGAGGTTTACATGTTCTGATTGTTAATAACTCTTTTGTGTGCATTGAATTCTGTTGAATTCTGATTATGTATATGTGTATACACACACACATATGTATATACATATGCACATATTTTCTGAAAATTATTTTTTGACCATGTACTTTGGAAGTAAGGTAACTGAATTATTTAAAACAGCATGATACTGATGATGTCACACATTCATTTTGGACATTATTAATAAACCATATTCTATTGTACTCTTGTTCTTACAAAAAAATTTTTCTTTTTTGAAGCCACACTGTGAAGTTATTTTACTCAAAACTTGCATTTTTTTTTTTACTCTCTGAAAATAAGATATCAAATTAGTTCTCAGAAAAATAGCATATAGCTAAGACTCCTATGATCATGAACTGGGAAATGAGATAAACCCATATTGTATTTTAGCTCTGCCTCCTACGAGTTTTTGGGATTCCGTGCAAGTGACATAAGTTTTTTGAGCTTCTATTTCTTCATCTGTGTGTAAGATGAATTAGGAAATGTGTGTAAAGCATTTGGCACAATTTGGGGCATATAAGGAATGCTCAGTAATTTACAACTACAGGCATACCTCCTTGTATTGTGCTTCACTTTTTTGTGCTTTGTAGATACTGCATTTCTTACACATTGAATGTTTGTGCCAACCCTGCAACAAGCCAGTCTCTTGGCACCATTTTTCCAATAGCATTTGCTCACTCTATGCCTACATGTCATATTATGGTAATTATTTCAATATTTCAAACTTTTACCAATTTTCACTATATTTGTCATCTGTGATAAATGATCTTTGGTGTCACTGTTGTGATTGTTTGGGGGCACCGTGAGCCACCTCTGTATGAAATGGCAAATTGATAAAAATGTTGTATGTGTTCTGACTGCTCCACCAACCAGCCTTTACCCCATCTCTCTCCCTCTCCCTAGGCATCCATATTGTCTGAGACACAACAATATTGAGATTAGGTCAATTAATAATGCTACAGTGTCCTCTAACTGTTCAGGTGAAAGGAAGAATCACACATCTCTCACTTTAAATCAAAAGGTAGAAATGACTAAGCTTAGTGATGAATGAATGTCGAAAGCTGAGATAGGCCAAAAGCTAGCCAAGATGTGAATGCAAAGGAAAAGTTCTTGAAAGAAATTTAAAATGTTCATTCCAGGGGCACCTGGGTGGCTCAGTCATTTGGGCGTCCAACTTCGGCTCAGGTCATGACTTCATGGTTCGTGGATTTGAGCCTTGCATCAGGCTCTATGCTGACAGCTCTGTGCTTCAGATTCTGTGTCTCCCTCTCTGTCTCTGTCCCTCCCCTGTTTGTGTTCTCTCTCTCTCTGTCTCTCAAAAGTAAATAAACATTTAAAAATATGTTCACTCCAGTGAACACCCAAATGACAAGAAAGCAAAACAGCCTTTTTGCTGATATGGAGAAAGTTTGTGGTTTGGTTAGAAGATCACACCATCCACAAGGTTGCCTTAAGCCAAAGCTTAATCCAGAACAAGGCCCTAGTTCTCTGAAGGTTGAGAGAGGTGAGGAAGTAACAGGAGAAAAGCTTAACTCTAGGAGAGTTTGGTTCTTGAGGTTGAAAGAAAGAAGCCATCTTTATGACTTTAAAGTACAAGTGAAACAGCAAGTACTGATGTAGAAGCTGAAGCAAGTTCTTCAGAAGATCAAGCTGAGATAATTAATGAAGGTGGCTACACTAAAGAACAGAAGTTCAATGTAGACAAAATAGCCTTCTATTGAAAGAAGATGCCATCTAGGACTTTTGTGGGTAGGAGAAGTCAGTGCCTGGCTTCAAAGTTTCAAAAGACAAGCTGACTCCCTGGTTAGGAGATAATGCAAATGAAGCCAATGCTCATTTACCCGTCTGAAAATCCTAAGGCCCTTAAGAAGTATGCAAAGCCTCCTCTGTCTGTGCTCTATAAATGGAACAACAAAGCCTGGATGATAGCACATCTATTTACCAGATGGTTTACTGACTATTTTAAGCCCAGTGTTAAGACCTACTGCTCAGAAAAAAAGATGCCTTTCAAATTATTACTGCTCACTGACAATGCACCTGGCCACCCAAGAGCTCTGATGTATGATGGAATTTATGTTGTTTTCATACCTGCCAACACAGCATCCATTCTGGAACCCATGAGTCAAGAAGTCATTTCAAATTTCAAGTCGTATTATTTAAGAAATACATTTTGTAAGGCTATAGGTGCCATAGAGAGTGATTTTTCTGATAGATTTGGACAAAGTAAATTGAAAACCTTCTGGAAAGTATTCACCATTCTGGATAGAATTAAGAGCATCCATGATTCATGAGAAGAGGTGTAAATAACAACATGGACAGGAGTTTGGAAGTTGTTTCCAACTCTCATGGATGACTTTGAGGGATTTGGGACTTCAGTGGAGGAAGTAACTGCAGAAGTGGTGGAAATAGCAAGAGCAGTAGAATTAGAAGTGGAGTCTGAAGATGGGATTGAATTGCTCTCATGATAAAATTTTAACTGATGAGTTGCTTCTTATAGATGAGCAAAGGAAATAGTTTCTTGAGAAGGAATCTACCCTTGGTGAAGACGCTGTGAAGCTTGTTGAAATGACGAGAAAGAGTATTTCATAGAATGCATAGAATATTACATAAACTTCGCTGATAAAGCAGAGAGGGTTTGAGAGGTTTGACTTCAATTTCAAAAGAAGTTCTACTGTAGGTAAAATGCTATCAAACAGCATTGCATACTACGTAGAAATTGTGAAAGGGACAGTCAATCAATGCAGCAGAGTTCACTGTAGTCTTGTTATTAGAAATTGCCACAGCCACCCCAACATTCAGCAACCCCCATCCTGATTAGTCAGTGCTTTCACATCAAGTAAAGACCTAGCAGCAAGAAGATTATGACTTGCTAAAAAATTAGATGATGGTTAGCACTCTTTAGCAATATTTTTAATTAGGTTATGCACATTTTTTAACATAATGCTCTTGCTCACTTAATAGAATACAATATAGTGTAAACATAACTTTTATATGCACTGGGAAATCAATAAAATATTTACCTTGCCTTATTGCCATATTTACTTTATTGTGGTGGTCTAGAACTGAACCCACAGTATTTCCAAGGTATGCCTGTATAATTATATTGTCTTTAGTCAGTTGGGGAAATAACTCACATATCATCATTTTTTTTAATTAAACAAATTAATGTTTATTATTTTTGAGAGAGAGAGAAACAGCATGAGTGGGGGCAAGGCAGAGAGAGAGGGAGACACAGAATCCAAAGCAGGCTCCAAGCTCTGAGCTGTCAGCACAGAGCCTGACATGGGTTTCCAGCCCATGTGAGATCATGACCTGAGCCAAAGTCAGACAGTCAACCGACTGAGCCACCCAGGCGCCCCAGTCACATATCATTATTTTTCCAGTACTGTTAATATCTTTCTTGGTAAGACTGATGACTACTGTTTTTTGCTTGCCAGTTCTCAATTCTCCATTCTTATGGTAAAATCCAGGTAGAATTTTTCTTGTGGTTTCTAGGTAACTAAGAGTGAATATGCCCTCATCTTTGGTTCAAAGAATAGGCATATGACCTTCTTTGACCATAGGACTGATTTAATTATGGGCACATGACCCCTTTTTTGCCAAGGAGATTTAATTCTGGGGTTTTTATTAGAAAGACAAAGTGAGAGAGTATGTAAGCCTAGAGTTGCTGGCAGAGATATTTGCCTAAAGCCATATACACCCATGAACTTTTTCATCTATGTAAATCAATAAATTTATTGTTGCTTTTGCTTTATGCACTTTGAGATGAGTTTCTGTCACTTGCACTGGATGAGATCTGGCCAGTACAACTGATTATTTTACATTTCCTAGCAGTGCAGATTTTATCAGCTAAACAATGTCTGAATTTTTTTTCTCTTTTTAGTAGAACAGCATAATATGGTTGATCTCCTTTTTTTTCTATCTTTTTTTTGTTCTTCCTTTTTCCCTTCCTCCTTCTCTCCTTCCATCCTTTCCTCTCTCCCCCTTACTCTCCCTCTGGCTCTCTTTCTCTCTCCCTCTGTCTCTCTGTCTCTTTCTGGTCTCTCTCTCTTTCTTTGTTTTTTTTTTTTAATTCTTTTATAGTTTTGACCCTATAGATCAAAATTCAAAGTAATCCCATAGCAAGACTTACATCTGTTATAAAGATCAAACATTTTATTTTGTCAGCTGAGATAATGGAGTTCTTGATAAGGCTTTCTTTGAGAACACAAAATCAGAGTGTTAACCCTGGTGGGGGGGGGGATATTCAAGACCAGCCCCCCCCTTTGACAAGAGAACATTTTGTCCTAAGAGATTAAGTGACCTGCCCAAGTTCGCAAAATTAGTTACGAAAAAGGATTAGGATTCAGGTTTCCTATCCATACAAGAGTTTCCTTTTGAGTTGCATTTATATGTTTAGTAGGCCATCTTGTCTGTGCTGCATGAATCCAAAGGAGTACGATTTCTCAGATTAAAAACCAGAAACAACCACAGATATATTTGTTTTGTACACACAGTCTAATTATATCCATAAAATAATAGCATCTGTTTAAATGCAGGTAGTACTTTAATACAGCTGTCAAGAATTGTTAGCAACATTGTCCATGCTTTGGTTCACTCTCTAGCTGCTGTATTTTACCCATACATTGCTTAAAAGTTTACATGGGTTTTCTTTGGATTTGGATTAAAGGGAAATATGAGATGACTTTGGAGTAATTACAGAGTGACCTTGAAATTACTTAATCTCTGTGAGCCTCAGTTTCCTCATTTGTAAAGCATTTCTAATATTTATCACTTTAGCCTAGTAATGAAGTAAATATAAATGAGATAATCTGTGAGGTTTGTGGCTCTGGGCTAGTGTCTTAGTCTGCTCAGGTCTAGTATCTGAGTCTGTTAGATCTGGTGTCTTAGTCTGCTCAGGCTACTATCAATGGTGTGTAAAACAACAGAAAATTACTTCTGTCAGTTCTGGAGGCCTAGAAGTCCAAGATCAAGGTGTCGGTAAATTCAGTTGTTGGTGAGAAAGGTATTCCTGGAAAACTGACACTCCATTCTCACCTCGCCTCACTGTGTCCTTACATGGACTTTTCCTCTGTGTTTTCACAGAGACTAAAGTTTGGTCAAGGAGAGAACCTGTCCCTGTTCATGACTTAATCTAATCTTTTTTACTTCCCAAAGGCCCTGTCTGCAAATATCACCATGTTGGAGGTCAGGGCTTCAACGTGTGAACTTTTGGGGGACAACAGAAATTCAGTCCATCGTGATAAGTGTTTATTACACATAAGTGTTGATTTTAAGATTATTATCATGTTGCTGTTACAGCTGTTTTCTAGCTCAAAATTAACCCTCAGCATAGACAAGATATTTGGAAGTTTTTTGCATCCTCACATATGTTGTAATGCTTTGTTTACAAGTTTGGCATTTTGGTGAGTTTCCTCAGGTATTTTGTTACGGAACAGACGGTGCAATAAAAGTGGAGTGGAGTGCGTGTCTGAAATCGGTAACAACCACAAGTTGATCTATTTATATGATAATAGTACAGTTAAAAATAAATAGGCAACCATACTCCTGAAAAATAGAATACAATTTCAGGAAGCCAGCGAGTTCATTAGTTTCTTTTAACGATCTAACAAATAACATTTCACATATTATAGTCTTCCACCGGGAACCCTAAAAAAGAAAATTAAGCTTTTTGTGTCACAGCCTGGATTCTATTCGTATGAAATGTAGCCGTCCTACACACAGCAGTGAGGCATTACAGAGCGATGATACAGGGGAGTGGATGGGAAGGGAGGGCAGTGGGGAAACACCTTAAAATCACATTTGGAAAGAACTGTAAGACAATCTTCTTTCCCCAAATGTAAAGCATTTGGTGTGTATATTTCACCAAGTTCCTAAAAGGTCTGGTAGAGATCCTGTGAAACTGGGGCTCACGCTTGTCGCTTATTTGGCAATATTAACATCTCTTTAACCACTATCCTCTATATTAGAAGTTTATCTGTGATTTTCACCCCATCCAAAGCCTCAGATTTTTAATAGGATTTCATTAAATGGTCAGTTACCCTTCAGAATTATAGTCCTCAAACTGTAATATGCATATAGGTCACCTAAGAATCATCTTAGCATGCACAGCAGGACATGACATTGTGCATTTCTAACCAGCTCTCAAAGGATGGCTACCATGCTGGGGTTTGCAGACCACCTCTGCGCAGCATTGCTGTTACGACCATGAATATTCTGTATCTGTGCTGTCCGATAGGTAGTTACCAGCCACATGTGACTATTAAGCACTTGAAATGAAGTCAGTGTGAAAGAGGAATTGAGGTTTTCACTTTATTCCATTTACATTTAAACAGCCCCATATGGCTGGTGGTTATCCTATTGGACTGCACAGTTCTAGGGTCAATAAGAATAATTTCAGCTCTCACCCTGCCAGTGTCCTCTCCCCACATCAGCCCTCTAAGGGGATCCCATTGTATTAGTATTAAGTATAGGCAGAGCTGGTCTACAGGCTTGGTGTGGGGTCACATGTCACCAATCTTGCTTCTTCTCCCAATCTTCCCCTCCAGTTGCTAGCATCACCCTGGGCTTCCTGTGCCCGTCCTTCTCTCTCCGTGCTCCTTCTGTTGCATGATTTAGGACATCACTTTCCTACTCTCTGGAACATAATCCCTCTCTCCTCTTCCTGAGTTAACTTGTACTGCTTGGGGTTTCATTTCAGAGACGCTTTCCTTGAAATTCCTGGCAAGGCCAAGCATCCATGTTTGGATTTTTCTCCCCTTCATAGCCCTTATTCTAGTAGAGATTCTCTGTGCCTTTGTGTGGTCATTTACTAATATCTGTCTCCCCGCTAAGCTGATATTCCATGAGGACAGGGATTTTGTCTTTTTCTGTTCATCATTATATTCCCAGAAATCAGCAAAGGAAATGGCACATTTATTTGTTGAGTAATACTGTTTAATGTATATTAATACACACATTAAATTACTTGGGGGTACTTGTTAAAAGTGAAAATTCCTTTGTCCTGCCTTGTGAAATTTCAATTCAGTAAAAAAAAAAAATTAAGATTGGGAATAATAGTCCTCATTTTTATCAAGCATTCAAGTTATTTCTGATGCAGATGTTTTCTGTGGG
This sequence comes from Herpailurus yagouaroundi, assembly GCF_014898765.1. NCBI lineage: Eukaryota > Metazoa > Chordata > Mammalia > Carnivora > Felidae > Herpailurus > Herpailurus yagouaroundi. Next base: position 14,517,387 of record NW_024412414.1, on the reverse strand, counting down.
TGCTATTTTGAGAAATCGTGTTCTGGGTAGTCCTAGAGGACAGTGAAGTGTAAGTGTATTTTAGTCTCCTTTTGATGAAAGGGGCGTGAACATTGATTTATTCACACCCTTTCAAGATTAAAGGAGGAGCCCTTCTCCTACCCCCATGACTATTTGAGCAAAGCCAGAGCAGAGCTGAGCACAGTTAGAAAGTATTGCTTTCATAATACATCCTTGTGGAGTTTCATAATGCATTCAGCAAACAACTTATTTCAATAAGAGAAATTATATTAGAATGCAATATATATGGAGTGGGAAGAAAAGTATTCTGGTGAATTGACTAAAACTATGATGTAATTGCTTGAAAATTGCTGCTATTAATAGTATACTAACAAGCTGTGCTATAATATGTAAAAGACAAACACACACACACACACACACATTGGTTAGCAAAGGTCATTTGCTTTAGGGATGCAAATCAATGTGAAGCTGGAAGCCAAGTGAAGGTGATAGAAGGAATGAAAAGGGGAAAAAAAACCCGAAAACACACTTGGATACCCAGCCAGAAGGAAGGTGTTCTTCCTCTCTTGCTGAAGGAGAGATGAGAAATAAAAGCCTTACTATTCTACTTTCTTGCCTACATTCCTCTGATTAGAAGAAGCTGTGTCTTAGAGGGACTAAAATTTACCTATATTTCAGAAGGAGGTCAGGCACAGGAAAGAAACTTGATCCTGTTAATATGACGCTGTGTCGTTCTTTAATTTATTCAACACATCTCATCATTGCATGTTTATTAGAAGCATTACATAGTGGTCAAGAGCCTTCTCTCCGAAGCCAGACTGCCTACGGTCAAATCCCCTCTCACCACTTAGTGGCATCACTAGTGGGGAGGATTGCTTAAGTGTTTGAATGCCTCAGTTTTCTTATCTATAAAATTGAGATAATAATGATAACAATTCCTATTCCAAGGGTTATGTCAAGAAACAAATGATTACTTTATTTAAGAAGCTTAGCGGGTGCCTGGCTGGCTCAGTCAGTAGAGCATATGACTCTTGATCTCAAGGTTGTGAGTTCAAGCCCCACATTGGGCATGGAGACTACCTAAATTAAATTAATTAATTAATTAATTAATTAGTTAAAAAATAGGTTGTAAAAAGCTTAGGATAGTGATGGTTTTGTAGGTTCTATATTAGTGTTAACTTTTTGTTTGTTTTGTTTTTGAGCACAGTTTTGTTTGAGGTGATCCTCAAGGTGAGAACCTTTACATCTATAGAACTTCTACTCTGGTGAGAGAGATAAGACGTTACACAACACACATGATACATCAGTCATTTGTCATGACAATACAAACCAGTAAGTAGTAGAATATACTCTCAGATGTCACATGGACTGTGGAAAGAGTGACATTAGAAGGAAGAGCTGTCTTGAACACTGAGAATGCTGGTAAGGAAGGTTTTGCAATATGATGTATTTAATTCTCACAGCAGGCCCATGAGGTAGGTATTGTTCGCCAAAGCACAGAGAGATTCAGCAGCTTCCCCAAGGTCACCAGCTAGTATGTGAATTTTGACTCCAGAAACTGTGACCATAGTCACCTGGTGGGCCATGGTGCCTCTCATGGAGATTTGCCATTTGGAGGAGGTGGTGGAATGTGCCATGCACATGAGGAGGGAAAGCATTCCCGGTGAAAGGGACAGTAAGTAGAAAGGCACTAAGGCTGGGCCATCATGGCATGTTGGAGGAAGTGCAGAGTCTGTTTTGACCAGTATCAAGTTACAGAAGGGGGATAGTTGGGTCGGATAGATAATGAGAGGATGCAGCTCATGAAGATTACTGTCAGAATTTGGCCTCTAAAGTGAAATGTGAGGTTTCTAAAAATTGTTTTTATTTATTGTTTGTTTGAGAGAGGGAGAGAGAGAGAGACAGCGTGAGTGGGGGAGGGACAGAGAGAGAGGGGTAGACACAGAATCGAAGACAGGCTCCAGGCTCTGAGCTGTCAGTGCAGAGCCCAACATGGAGCTTGAACTCACAGACTGTGAGATCATGACCTGAGCCGAAATCGAATGCCCAAATGACTGAGCCACCCAGGCTCCCCTAAAATTATTTTTTAACAAATGATTATCATAGGAAAATATTCAAATATAGTAAGTATACAAAAGGCACACAATAATACAAACAATATAATTCTTGAAATAAATTCTAAAGAGAAATACATTAACATACTAACAGGACTAAATACCCTGTGATTAGAACATGGCTGGCTTTTATCTTCTTTGTACCTTTCAGTGTGTTACAAATTATATAAAATAGTATGTATCTCATTTACAGTTACAGAAATAGAATATTATTTCCTAAAATGTAGGTGGTATCTAAGCAACCAGAAATGAAATATTAGCATCTGATAATTTACTTATCAAACACTTAGCCACTTTAGGCAATGTGTATACCTTACTGATGGTCACCAAGGGAAACTTTTTATTTTATTTTATTTATTTATTTTTTTTTCAACGTTTATTTATTTTTGGGACAGAGAGAGACAGAGCATGAACGGGCGAGGGGCAGAGAGAGGGAGACACAGAATCGGAAACAGGCTCCAGGCTCTGAGCCATCAGCCCAGAGCCCGATGCGGGGCTCGAACTCACGGACCGTGAGATCGTGACCTGGTTGAAGTCGGACGCTTAACCGACTGCGCCACCCAGGCGCCCCGAAACTTTTTTTTTAAATGTTTATTTATTTTTGAGGGGGAGAGAGAGAGAGAGAGGAAGTAGGGGAGTGGCAGAGAGAAAGGGAGACAGAGGATCCTATCTGGGCTCCTCACTGACAGCACAGAGCCCCATGCAGGGCTCAAGCTCATGAACTGTGGGATCATGACCTGAGCCAAAGTCAGACACTAACTGACTAAAGGACCCAGGTGACCCACCAAGGGAAATTTTAAGTGAGTCTGAGGCAGCCTGATTAAGTGATAGAAATAAGAGGTTTTTTTACTCAATTACAGAACAAATACTTTGCCTGTCTTACCGGGAAAAATAGTTTAATGCAGACTTGACCTCAGGACAGACACACTTTCCCTGTTATCAGAGGTACTTTTGTGTCTTATTTATAAAACTGGGATTAAACTTGTTCATTTTAATTTTAGTAGAGTTTTAGATAGTCTGTTTTATTTCCTGTGAAGTTTGGAAGATTGCAAATTTAGTCTAAATTGATAAAATATTTTGTCCTGTAGGAAAATGTTTTAATTCTGTTATGTCTTTGAAATGTTAATTTCATGTTGGGATTTGGATAAACTATAATTATGTCATAATGATACTCACTTTTACAAGAAAATTATATGAATGGAAGAAGATTCAGGCATCTATTTTGCAGAAGCTTGTATAATTGTTCTCTTTCTACAGTGAATTCTTCTTTCTATACACATTGCAGAATTGCTGAGAATTTCACTTTGAATAAAAGAAACTTGCATTTAAAACAATATATTTTCTCTATTTCCTGTCCTTTAAATTGAAATCAGAGATAATGTATTCATTAAGAATCTCTCCGTGGTCCAAGGTTAATAATTCAAGGAATAAGAAATTGTAAACATATACAAAGAAAAAAATCCAAAACTAGATTTTTCTTCAGGTGCAATTGGGCCCAGGAACTGGGCCACATCATTAAAATTTGTTTCTCTGTCTCTTGACTTTACTTTCAACTTTGTTCAATTAAGTCTTGGTAATTCTGGGCTTCTTTTTATGTGGGCAAGATGTCTGCAGTAGCCTAAACTTCCCATTCTTTTAGTAAAATACTAGGAGAAAACAGTGAGATTATTTTTTGGTAGATCTTCCAAAAGTTCTAAAATGTATTCTCATTGGCCCTTCTAAAGTCATGCATCCATGATGCATATCAAATCATGTTCACCCCAGCACTTTTTGCTAGACTATGTGGACTAAAGATGGGTGTCCAACTGAAAATTAGGGAGACGGGGAAGGTAAGTATCAAACATCCATGGTAGAGACATTGCTAGGAAAGTCTATAGTAAATGTAATAGTCAGTTTTTGCTGCCTAACAAACAACCTCAAAAATTTCATTGGCTTGTAACAACAAATATATTTTTTTGGTTTTCAAGTCTGTGGGTCAGCTCTACATGTCTTTAATGAGTTAATAGCTATATAAGACATATCTCTCAGTGGTAAGTGACATAAAAACAAAAAAATATGAGCAGAATTATGAAATGCCTTTTATGGCTTCAGCCTGTATCTAGGACTGTCACTTTACCCCACATACTATTGGACAAAGCAAGTCATGTGCCTAAACCCAACATCAATTGAGTAAGGAAATATACTCTATTAGTGAGAAGTCATATGACAAAGGACATAGGATCTATAATTCTTATATAGGACAAGGACGAAAAATTGAAAGCAATGGTCCAGTTTACCAGAATGTATTTCTGGTGCTCACTTGATGACAAATTCAGCTATCAGAAGATTTTTCTCCATTTCCTTTTTGTATAGTTTTTATTAAGATCCAAGAAGGTAAATTTCTGTTCAAATTAAATTACACACTAATATCTGTATGTAATTTGTTTTATAATAGTAACCAATGCAATAGCAAATTTAATTCATGTTTAAAATTATTGTTGGCATTTTCCCATGTTACAGTTTTTGAGTACCGAACTTTATTGAAATCTTTATGGTAGTTCTAGAAAAATTCAGATGTCAATTTTCAGTTTTGAGTTGATGTTTTTATAATACCTTTAATTTATTCCCCTGGAGTGTATTTTCTAAAACCCATAAGGAAAGTTAGGTGAAATCACCATTAACTCTGAGTACTCTGTGGTTTGATTGGTTTTATGTCATAACTATAATATGAGCTAAGTGTATTTTTATGCAGTAATTTGGTTAATCATCTCAGTAGATCATAGCAAATTACCCACCTTTGTTCTGCCTGATAGATAATATGTTCTAGATGAGCAGTTAGGTATTAGTTACACACAGCTGCAGCTTGTCTAACAAATACCTTTAAGATCACACGTTTATTCTTTGTGGATAAATTGGCAACATGCCTCATATAGGTATTTTTATTATACTGTTTTTATGTGTTTCCTGGCTGCTGGTATAAAGGGTACTTGCACACAGTCACACATGTATGTAATGCTATCTTTGAAGCAGAGGCCTGTTTTTATTGGACATCATATTTGGTAATACTGATATAATACTATCTTTTTCTTTCAGTCATCCCTATTTAATTTTTATTTTCGGGCTGCCCCATCCAACTTTAATAATTGGATAGGCTAGTTTAAGCATTATACTTCATGACTTTGCAAATAAAGGTTGCCCATGTAGAATTAGTATGTTGGGGATATTGGTGACTGTGTCATAGACTGGAATGCCAATGTGCCACATGGTGTTCCTTTGAAGCAGAATTCTTCAACGTGGGCACTAGTGACATTCTAGATCAGAAGATTCTTTGGTGTAGGGGACTGTCCTGTGTACTGTGGGATGTACAATGGCACCTCTTGGCCTCTGCCCATTAGATGCTAGTAGCACTTTTCTCTGTCCCAGGTTGTAACAACCAAAAATCTCTCCACACATAGCCAGACATCCCTAGACATTGGGACAAAGAGAGGCAAAACTATACCCACTGAGTATTATTGCATTAAGGTGATTTCTTCCTTTTTTTAAAATTTTTTTTTAACATTTATTTATGAGAGATAGAGCGCAGGCTGGGGAGGGACAGAGAGAGAGGGAGACACAGAATCCGAAGCAGGCTCCCGGCTCTGAGCCATTAACACAGAGCCCGACACGGGACTCAAACTCATGAACCGTGAGATCGTGACCTGAGCCGAAGTCAGATGCTTAACTGACTGAGCCACGCAGGTGCCCCAACGTTAAGATGGTTTCTAATGAATGGTGACATATATGATAACAACCCTCTTCCTCTGCCCTGCTAATCTTACATGAGATTGTTGGTCAGAAAATCGACAAAGAACTGAGGAAAAAGTGAATCCAATGTCTCATTTAATACTAACCTATGAGAGGCACCGGGGTGGCTCAGTCAGTTATGCGGCCTACTTGGGCTCAGGACATCATCTCGTGGTTTGTGAGTTCAAGGCCCGTGTCAGGCTCTGTACTGACAGCATGGAGCCTGGAGCCTGCTTCAGATTCTGTGTCTCCCTCTCTCTCTGCCCCTCCCCTGCTTGCACTCTGTCTTTCTCACCCTCAAAAAAAAAATTAAAAAAATAATACTAACCTATGAATTTGGGAAGTAATCAATTACATATTAGTAAAACATGTTCCTATCCTTTTATTCAGGTTTTTCATTTAAGCTTTATAAGATAGTGAGATTAATGTCTACCAAGTGTCTCTGTTCCTTTCTTTAGGAATGCCTCCCTCCCCCTATTGTTATTGTTGTTATTATTGTTCCCTTAATAGCTATTAATTTAAAAGATTGCATTTATTCATTGTTTTTGCTGTGCAAAATATTTTAGAACAGATGCTGTTGAAAGTGAACTCCATTATGTCTACAAAACTTACTCTGAGTAGGCAGTTTCAGGAAATTAGAAGGGTCTGGGGAGTAAGAATCCTTTACATTTGGAGAGGGAATGATTTTGTATTAATTGAACATAGTTATTAAATGATCTCGCTCCATTAGTGTACCCATTGGCAGGGATAATGTATGAGGTTTCAAGATGTCATTTACGCTACAAGGATACTTTGCCTTCTAAGTTCATAAGTTTTAGAATCTAAGACAATTTCCTGAGTCTTAAATTTTAGGGAAAAATATGATCTAGCAGAAAGTATGTGATATTGATTAAATAGAATTAGTTTCCAGTTCTGATCCCTGTCTACTTGCTGTGCAACTTTGGCCAAATTGTTAAAAATCTCTGAATCACTGTTTCTGCATCTGTGAATGGAGATAATACATTCTTTTTGTTTTTCATTTTTTTTAATGTTTATTTTTGAGAGAGAGAGAGAGAGAGAGAGAGAGAGAGAGAGAGAGTGCAAGTGGGAGGAGGGGCAGAGAGAGAGGGAGACACAGAATCCGAAGCAGGCTCCAGGCTCTGAGCTGTCAGCACCGAGCCCAACCTGGTGCTCAAACATAGGAGCCCTGAGGTCATGACCTGATCTGAAGTCAGAGGCTTAACCAATGGAGCCACCCAGGCGCCCCTAGAGATAATACATTCTAATGGTGGAGATTGGAGCAGGGGTGAGTTGGTGGTGGGAAGGTGAATATATCTTGGAAGAGTTGGCTGCATTTACTCTCTACATTTCCTTTAATCCCATTCTTCATACTTAGCACCAACTGTTTCACTGAAAACTGCTTTCCAAGTCGCCAAAAACCTACTTTCTGATAAATCCAGAGGACACTTGGACACTTAATCCTTTTCATGATCAACTTTTCCTTTGCTTTAAACAAAGGATCAGAAAACATTTTCTGTAAAGGACCAGATAGTAAACATTTTTGGTTTTGTGGGATAGATGGTGTCTGTCTCAACTGCTCAACTCTGCTATCATCTGTAAAAACGCCCACAGACAATATATAAATGAATAAGTGTGGCTGTGTTCCAGTAATGCATTATTTACAGTGGCAGGTAGTGGGCTGGATTTGGCTCACAGGGGTAGTTTGCTGACCCCTACTCTGAACCCCTCACCGGCTTCCCATTGCACTTGGTATCTGTCCTTCAGCTTTCTGCCTACAAAGGATTCATCTACTGAATTGACCACTCCTCCTCTGTCTCCTTGGGTTTTCTTTTCCTGCTCACGCATTAATTGTCTACATTAAGATGGTGCCAATTGGGAAGAAGTAGGTGTGTTTCAAAATGAGACCATCATTTCTGTGTCAAGCCTTTACATCTGGATGAAAGCCAAGTCTCAACAAGTCATGCAAGGTTCTTTGTTATTTGATTTCTCCTTACCTTCCCATCTCTTTCTCAGCGAATTCCTCATTGCCTGCTACCATCGCAAGCTATTTGCATTTTCCTAGTTTGCCTGGTGCTACTTCTTATCCCTGAGTTTGGCACGTAGGACTTCCTCTTGCAAAAGTTTTCCTTCATCTTTTCTCCTGAATGGATGATATTCATCCTTTATTCCACCTAATTAACTTCTTCTCCTGGAGGCTTCTTTAAATCCCCACCCAAGATTGGATTAGAAGTTTTTTCTACATGTTTTCTTTGAACACTGTCTTTATTGAAAATGCTACCTTAGCATTTCTTATATTGTATTGTGATAATCTTTGTACGTCGTTTGTTGTTGTTGTTAGCCAGAATGACTAAAGAATAAACAATGGTGTTAATACCAAATCCCGAGAAGAATGCACATGAACTGGAGCAGTCATGCATGGCTAGTGGGGATGAAACATGATATGGCCACTCTAGAAAACAACTTGGCAGGTTCTTAAATACATAAATGTAATTACCATATGACACAGCAAGTGTACTCTTGAACATTTATTCCAGAGGAATGAAATTTAGTTTTACACAAAAACGTGTACATGAATGTTTATAGCAGTTTTATTCCTAGTAGTCAAAAATTGGAAATAGCCCAGATGTCTTTCAACAGGTGAATGATTAAACAAACAGTGGTACAGCCATATTATTGGTATACCCACAACCTGGATGACTTTCCAGAGAATCATGGTTAGTTAAAACACAATCCCTAAAGGTTATGTACTTTATTATCCATTTAATATATCCGTTTATATATTATCTATATATGTATTTATTATATGTATATAATAATAATGTTATAGGTATATAGATCATATATTAAGTTATATAGACATATAATAGCATATTATATATAATAATAATATAATTGATTATATGCTTGTATACTGTATATATAGTTACATACTTGTATAATTGTTTATATATTATATATATGATGTTATATATCAATTTTTTAGTGTTCATTTTTGAGAGAGAGATAGAGCACGAGTGGGGGAGGGGCACAGAGATTGGAGACACAGAATCCCAAGCAGGCTCCAGACTCTGAGCTGTTAGCACAGAGCCTGATGCAGGGTTCCAACCCACAAACCATGAGATCATGACGTGAGCCGAAGTCTGACGCTTAAACGACTGAGCCACCCATGCTCCCCTATATATCCTATATAGCCACCCAGGCTCCCCTATATATCCATTTATATAACACAGTTGAATGACAAAATTATACAAATGGAGTGTGGTAGAGATTGAAGACATGAGCTGGATACGGATGTGGTTGTATGTATAAGGCATCCTTTTGTTGATGAAGATTTTCTGTACCTTGACTGTGTCAGTGTAAATATTCTAGTCGTGATGTTGCAAGACTTTGCCATTGAAGGAAACTGAGTAAAGAGCTCATGGGATTTCTCTGTGTTATTTCTTATAACTGCATATGTTTTTAAATTATCAAAAAAATTTTTAAATACCAACCTGGTCTCTTCCATGATCGAGTTGTAGTTGGATTGCTATGGAAATAAAGAAAAGGTATCATATACCTTTTTTTTTGGAGACCAAACTGCCATGCAAAATTTCACACGGACGTATTTTGAGTTGGGTCTTGAAGGTAGAGTAAATATCAAACAGAGAAACAAGAGAACAATGTTCTGCCAAGGTGATGGAATATCAAGAGCCAAAACTGTGGAACACTGGACAGGTTATGGAACAGTGCATGTTCTGGAAGATATTCTATGATTCATGTCTCTGTTCTCCACAGTAAAGCCTCACTCACATAACCGATGCTCAGTACAGGTTTGTGGGTAGTCAGATGACACAAGTTTATTCCTGGAAACTACAAGTAGGGCTATTTAATTAATATTTCCATTTTGTTTTAGAGAGAGAGATGGCACAAGAAGGGGAGAGGGGCAAGGAGAGAGAGAGAGAGAGAAAGACAGAGAGAGAGAGAGAGAGAGAGAGAGAGAATTCTAAGCAGGCTCCATGCTCAGCATGGACTGGGACAAGGGGTTTGATCCTATGACCCTGGGATCATGACCTGAACTGAAAGTGAGAGTCGGATACTCAACTGACTGAGCCACCCAGGCACCCCTGCGCTGATTTCTTTTAAACAGGCATTTACTTTTGATTAATCTTAATATATTCATCCATTAAGATAATTTAAACACACTGACCTTTAATCACAGCACTCTGGGTGAACGTTCACAGATGTATGTATGGCCAGTCCATCTCTCCTCCATCAATACCCAACACAGTGCATAGAGAAGCCTTCATAAATAATTCTCACATGAAAGAAAAAAATCTATGAATGTTGCAAGTGGGTGGCACTGGATAGAAAGCAGAGAGTAAATAATTTGCCAACCTCAATAATGTATGTATGCAAAGCATAAAATAGATCTTGAGTACTGCTTGTTCATAACAAAATAATTACCTTTTAACCATAAAATGTATGAGCAACTAGAATATTAAGTAAATGAGAAATACAATAAAGAAAAATGATCATGAAAATCTTAAAACTCTGAGTTAAGCCCTGTAATAACTTTCCGTTTTAACTAAGGCAGTCAAGCAATATTCATCCTTTTTTCTTGACAGTCATTCATTCATGCATTCAAAGCATAGCTGCAGAATGCTATTTATGCAACAGGCACTAATGCAGGCTTTCATTATGCTTCTGGTTAAATCTGAAAATTTTGTATTAGCTATGTATATATTTACATACATATACGATTATGAACACACATATACGTGCACATACATGCACTAAGTTTCTTTAAAGAAAATAGGTCTATTCAGGATGGAATTGTTTCCTCAACACCTGCAATTAGTATGACTCCTGTACTGTATATTCTTTGACTACATCTGACAAAGTGGCCTTGCATTTCAAGCTAAGTTCTTTTAAAAGCTCTGAACATATTTATTATGGGAATAATAATAATTATTATTGTTATAGAACAAATAGAAATAATAACAATTCCTTTAAAAGTTTTTAGTGAAATTTAAGTGAAATAGTGCAAATGTTTATCGAAGAAAAATAGCATTTAAAAAGTATTTTTATTGCAATGTGACCAAAATGTAGGAAAAGAAAAAAGAAGGAAAGCTGGATTTTCTTACATATCCATACTACTTAATCTCAGTATATGAATTTAGAGATACAACTTATGGAGAATCTACACTGTTATGTAGGTCCCTAGAGAGGTAAAACCACCTTCCCATTTTATTGGGGTGAACAACCTGTTCCTGCCATATGGGCAGAACTGGTGTCTCCTCCAGATGTCTTCCTTCTATTTCATACCCCATCAACCTTGGCTGCATCCATTCAATTTTTAGACAAAAAATTAAATCTAGTTAAATATCTTATGCTATATTTCCCAAAAAATACTTCGTGAAAACAATACATATCATATATTCATAACCTATTAATTAGTCACAGAGTAGTTAGTTCCTGATTCAATGTTTGCTAAGATTGAAAGAATGCATTATGACTATATAGACACAAATGATTTACCAAGGTCCACAAATGAAGTGGGAAATCATCACTATTTATAGACATTTAAAATACTATAGAGCTATTGACAACTTCTTGATAGTTCACAGGTCTCTCAGGCTCAGGAAATAATAAGGGTGTACTTATAGTGGGGTTCTGATTTGGGGTGAATTAAAAAATGAGAATATTTTAGGGCACCTGAGTGGCTCAATTGCTTAAACATCCAACTTCAGCTCAGGTCATGATCTTGTAGTTCATGAGTTCGAGCCCCACATCGGGCTCTCTGCTGACAGCTGGGAGCCTGGAGCCTGCTTTGGATTCTGCGTCTCCCTCTCTCTCTACCCCTCCCGCTCCACTTTCTCTCTCTCTCTCTCTCTCTCTCTCTCTGAAAAATAAACATTTAAAAAAATGAGACTATTCTATCCTTGGATAGATGAAGTAGTGTGACTCAATGCCTCATGTCAAATAGTTCTGCCCACTAGCTGTAGTCTCTCTGAAAATAGAAATAATAATAATTTCCTTAAAAAATTTTAGTGAAACAACACAAGTAATGCACCTGATGAAATCCTTATCACATTGCAGAATCCAATATAAGAGAAATCCTGAGATGGAATTATAAAATCAAAATCAAATTATAAAATAACAGTGTCCATCTCTGTGTTATAATTTTATTTTTAATAATTCTCTATAAAATAAATTATGCCAATGGTCATCATGTTTGTAGTGGTCTGATTTGCTAGAGGTATAATAGTAACTATATAATTGGAAAAAAAGAGGACAATATTGGTTGTGGCCTTTTCTGTAATTGTCAATGGCTATTTCTTTGTTTCAATCTCGAAACCCATGAATGAAGAGTGAAACAAGAAGCAAATAAAATCTCTAAAGTGTTGCTAACTCAAAGGTTTTCAGTTTTCATATATTCCTTCATCATCCTGAGTGATCATTGCTAGGGAAGGCGTCATGGTCTGGCTGGGAAATGAATTATTTTTATAAGTGTTGGGAGAAATTCATTTGGATTCAGTTATATAGAGACTGATAAAAGAAATTCCTTGAATGTGAATATTTACTGTCCATTTTTTAAGCCATTCTCTTTTCTGTTCTTGTTTTGAAAAGGAATGGTAAATGATCATTTTATGTTCTATTTCTTGTTCTAATCTTAACCTTTCCCACCTCTCACTTCCTACCACCCCATCACCATAAGCGTGCATACACACATAGACACATACAAGGAAGTGAGACTTTGTTACCATTGTCCCAGAAGGGAGTTAGTTATCACAACTGTTCTTTTTATTCCACCACTAGTTATTTAAAATTTCTTTTGGAAACAGAGAGATTACTTTATTCTAGGATCTCCCCTAAGACAAAAACCCCGGTAACCATAGCAGCATTTTCATCCGATCTCTTGAATCCACAACAAAATGCAGCCAGAAATGCTTAGCACAGTCTCCCAAGGCAAACATCACTGTGATGAGTGACAAACTGAAACAATAGGAACTGCTCCCGTTGCCATGGAAACGGGCCTTTCCGTCTGAGCGGCTCCATCCCAGGATTCACAATCTAAAGCTTTGCAAAGGAATGCTGGTCTTACCTTCCCTACCGGTTAGCACTCATCTGCAGACTAACACTGCTTTGACAGAAAGTACGAAAGATTATGTAGAAAGGGTAAAGGTTGAACTCCTTCGGCTGTCACTGAAGAGCTATTTACAGCTGATGGTATGCACCTGGTCTTCAGATTTTAGTTTTTAGTGCATCTGGCAGTGACCGCTCCTTCTCTCCTTTCCTTCTTCCCAGCATCACTGTTGCAAGGTGCAAGGAACACTACAGCAAACACCATCAAATGAGTAGCACAAGGCATGTGGAAATGAGACTTCGTATTAATCAGGCAACTTTGAAGGCAAGGCAGTGTGGAATGTGAAATGCAGCAAGTAGTAATTACTAGCCTTAATAAAATCATCAGGCTTTAAGGTAGAAACTCAGAAGTGGTTTAAAGGCAGCAGGAGAGGCAATGAAAACATTTGTCCTTCACACACCTCTAAATGGTATGGAATAATGCTAGGAAAAAAACGTCTGTGTTATGTTGTGATCTCTTTTTTTCCAACCTTATTTCCTGCTGTTTTCCTGAACATACTCTGATGTCGCTACTCTTCAAAACTGCCCAACCTTTGCCGCTTTTATTCCATTGTTTATGCTCTTTTATCACCAAGAATGCCAGTGCTCCTGAAAAAAAGTATTGTTAAAAATGTACTTTTCCTTTAATGCCACCCTCAAAAGGTCTCCTCTTTATGAATTATCCTTGATATCCCCCACTTGAGTGTGCTCTCCCCTGACTTTCCTGTAGCTCCTCAGATTTCAAGTTGGATTCCCAGACCAAACTATATTGCATACAATGGGGAGTCATGGAGGAGAGAAGAGAAATCAACAGAGAGAAGCTGAAGAAAAACATGTAAATTATGAAGCTGATTCTGCCTACCATTTCAGTCAATAAGTGTATAGCACAAAGTAGGCTGAGATGTGGGGTATCTGTTGGTCTTATGGTGATCAGGTTTCCTACATGTGTAGCTTAGTTTTGACTATTCACTCTGTTGTATTTAATTTGAGTATTTAAGAGATATACATACATACATACATACATACATACTTACATATGGGGGGAGAAAGAGAGAGATAAAGATAATATAGATATAGATATATATAGGGTTATAAATATATCTATATCTGTATTTTACTATATGGCTCTCAAACTTAACTAAATTGCCCATAAAGTGTTCAACTGAAAAACTGTGATAGGGTGATATTGGCGGTTGTTATTATTCTTATTTCTTGTGTTTCCTCCATTGGGTTCAATGCTGATTTATCTTTGAAGCAAGCTGTTTTTAAGCTTTGGATTTTTTCAGAGCCTTCTGAAAATAACCCTTGAATTAAAATTTATTGACCTCAAAATACAGTCAGTTGAAAAATTAAAAAGTCAATATTGAATTAAATGTCTACATGAATTCAACTGCTTTAACTGTAAACTTAATATTTGTACTAGATTTTTAAATTAAAAATAATTTTGTAATGTGTTTTATCTATTTGCAACAATTCCTGAATAGGCAGGATCCTAAAAACTAAAGAAAATTAGAAATATAATTAGTCACTTGTGGCCACATTCTATCAAATGCAAAAAAAATGCAAATTTTGTCATTAAATTTTTTTCTCTCAAGATATTTAGTATGGAAATTGAGTGCTTTTTAATGTCTTTGATCGTTTGTGGACTAGGGATTCTAGCAGCTAAAATGTTAGGACTTTGTAAGACATCCTTAATTCTCCTTATTGAGAGATGATACAGGAACACCACAGTTGCCTTCCCAAGGATTTTTACAAGAAAATTTGACTGCTCTTCATTTTCATCTCACCTGACTTTGTGAGATGTGACTCAGCTGTTTCTCTTATGACACTCCTGTGTCTCCCACTGCAGATATTTATGTTTGCCATGACATCTTCATATCCTTTACCATTCTTCTTTCATTCCTCCTTTTTAAAATATTATGTTTACTTTTTGTAATTTGGATCCAAGTTGTTAGGCTTTTATCAATGTAGCTGGGTTGTAAAAGTGTACATATGCTCAGGTGTGCACAAAAATTTATAGCCAAATTATTTTATGTAACTGAACTAAACTTTTCATAGATTGTTATCCTTCAAGGCAGTGGGAAGAGGCATGCTATTTATCAGCAAGAGCTGAGTACCTTCCAGTTTAACAACACCTTCCAGGTCTAAGGAGACCCTCTCTGTTAAATATTTATGAGGTTAGTGGTCAAGTTCCTTTTAGGGATGCTTCATCTCCCCACTACTCACCCTCACACCTGCTGCAGCCTTTCCCAAGATGGCACCTGGATGTAAGTGAAAGGTCTTCCTTGTGTTTCATGGAGGAAAAGCTGTCTGGGGTTTACTTACTAAGGATTTCTTTTCATGGTGACTCATCTGGTATTTGTGTGCTCACTGGTGGTGTCCCTGGGGTGCAGTTAGTTGAGCTGTATTCCTAGGCAGCCAGCTCTTCCACCAGCTAGTCAAAGACCTTGGGGTCCAATCTCTTGGATCGGTGGTGACCTTGGGGTCTGGTCTCTTGGATCAGTGGTGACCCTGGGGTCTGGTCTCTTAGCTCAGTCTTGATGAGTTAGTCCCACCTCGATAGTTGCTGGTGTTACAGATCCACCCTGAAGTCTGGCTATATCTCTGAGCTTCACATTCAGTGACCAACCTTCTTGTTCTTGGCTACAAGGCAACTGTGGTCCCGCTGTTCTTAAAAGCAATTCTCTTTGGTGAACTCCCCAGCCAGGCTCTCATTTCTTATCTCACTCTTTTCAACTTGTGATCCAGATCACAAGTTTCTGTCTGTTTAAAAAAGAATTAAGAAGATACATACATGCAAAACTGGCTTGAATTTTCACAGCTTCTATCCACCGAACAAGGTAACTTTTACAACACCTTCCAGGCTCATTACAATCCATTTATGAACACTTTTACCTATAGGAATGGGATGCTACAGTTAGTTTTGAAATAAAAGACTAGTTTCCTGGACTCATTTGATTTCATCTTAGAATGTTACTGTCTCAAACCGGGCCAGACGTATTCTCTTTCCAAAACTGCTATCATGCAGCCCTTATTTATCAATCAGAAGCAAAGAAGAATGGGTAGTTGTGCAGAGAGTAAAATAATTCCTATGTTCCAGATACCTTTCTTTCCCAGTCTCCATCTTTTTCTGTGACCTTACTATATCCTCACCCTTGGAAAATGGGAAACACTTTGAGTCTGCATAATAAGATCCCATTATATTTCTGTAAGCTAACTCAAATTGATTTCTGGTATATTTAATTATTTTTTTATATTTCTTGCTTCTTTTTTTAATTTGAATTCAAGTTAGTTAACATATAGTGTAGTCTTGGCTTCAGAAATAGAACCCAGTGATTCATCCCTTATGTATGATACCCAGTGCTCATCCTGAAAAGTGCCCTCCTTAATGCCCATCACCCATTTAACGCATCCTCCCACCCACCTCCCCTCCAGCAACCTTCAATTTGTTCTCTGATGGTTTGCCTCCCTCTCTGTTTTTATATTATTTTTCCTTCACTTCCTCTATGTTCATCTGTTGTGTTTCTCAAATTACACATATGAGCAAAATCATATGATACCTGTCTTTCTCTGACTCACTTATTTCGCTTAGCATAATATATTCTGGTTCCATTCATGTTGTTGCAAATGGCAAGATTTCATTCTTTTTCACCACTGAATAATATTCCATTATATGTATACACCACATCTTCTTTATCCTTCATCAGTTGATGGACATTTGCACTCTTTTCATAATTTGGCTATTGTTGATAGTGCTGCTATAAACGTTGGGGTACATGTGCCCCATTGGATCAGCATGTTTGTATCTTTTGGATAAATTCCCAGTAGTGCAATTGCTGGGTCATAGAGTAGCTCTATTTTTAATTTTTTGAGGAGCCTCCTCCATACTGTTTTCCTCGAGTGGCTGTAACACTTTGCATTCCCATGAACAGTGCAAAAGTGTTACCCTTTCTCCACATCCTGCCAACATGTGTTGTTTCCTGAGTTGTTAATTTTAGCCATTCTTACAGGTGTCAAGTGGTATTTCCTTATAGTTTTCATTTGTACTTTCCTGATGATGAGTGATGTTGAGCATCTTTTCATGTGTCTGTTAGCCATCTGGATGTCTTCTTTGGAAAAATATCTTTTCATGTCTTCTGCCCATTTCTTCACTGGATTATTTCTTTTTGGGTATTGAGTTTGGTAGGTTCTTTATAGATTTTGGATACTATCCCTTTATCCAGTATGTAATTTGCAATACCTTCTCCCATTCTATCGATTGCCTTTTAGTTTTGTTCATTTTTCCTTTGCTGTGCAGAAGCTTTTTATCTTAATGAGGTCCCAATAGTTCATTTTGCTTTTATTTCCCTTGCCTCCAGAGACATGTCAAGTAAGAAGTTGTTGTGTCATAGGTCAAACAAAAACAAACCTAAAAATTGACCCACAAATACGTGGCCAGCTAATCTTCGACAAAGCAGGAAAGAGTATCCAATGGAAAAAAAAGTCTCTTTAGTGAATGGTGCTGGGAGAACTGGACAGCAACATGCAAAAGAATGAAACAGCCATTTTCTTACACCATAGACAGAAAGAAATACAAGATGCATGAAAGGCTAAGTGTGAGACAGAAAACCATCAAAATTTTACAGGAGAAAACATGAAGCACCCTCTTTGACCTAATTGAAGGATTTTAATGAACCCCATTATTCATGGCCAGATTACCACCACCACCACTCCCCTCCCCCAAATGAAATGAATGGATATTTTGGTCTTGACTTTGAGTACTTGCAAAAAAAATGATTCTAAGATTGTTAAAGGAAGGTAATCTCAGTTTGTAGTTCAAAAGTGTGACAAATCAATTTTTTTTTGCTTTGTAGAGGTGAATAGAATCCTCTCTTCTTTGCATGAGTCTCCATGTTGCCAGTTTCCTACTACCCTACTGAGTCATTCAACCAGTTGCTGCAGTTGAAGCAGAAGGAAAAAATCTATTTCCACTGGCTGATATGCGGGCATTTTCTATCTGTCCCTTTTATGAATATGCTGGTGCATATTTTGCTCTACTGTTGGTATCTTTAAAGTAAAATTGTATTTTTGTTTGTTTGTTTTTAATGCCGTCTTAGCAAAATTATTCCTGTTTTCTTGGAACACTGATATTGGTCCCTAATCGTTTTCTTACCCATATTCATTTCACTTTCTTCTGGTTACTCCATCTCTGTTTGCCTTTAGGGAACTGTTCCTTCTCATTTCTTGCAGTGTTGGTGAGATTGCCAACTCAGGTACCCCCGCTTGCTCTGAGAAAGTCTACTGGTTCCTATTTTGTAGATCTTAATGTAGTTCTTGAAATTATTGAGCCCTGAATACGCCTTTTATCTTCCAAACTTGTGAATTACTCCATATTCTCCCTCAAAACGCCTTCTTATTTCCAATGAAGTTCTGCCATTTGCAGATAAAGAATGCTAAGTATATTTACACTTATTATTGTTTTGCCATTAAAACAAAACAAAACAAAAAACACAATAACCTGCCAATCTATGGTCCTGATTTATCTTTGAGTTGACAGCCAGATATTTTGACTGAACTATTTAGACCTTAGAAACTTTTGTCTTCTGGGGCACCTGGGTGGCTTAGTGGATTGAGTGTCTGACTTTGGCTCAGGTCATTTGGCTCAGGTCATTTGGCTCAGGTCATTTGTGAGTTTGAACCCCATGTCGGGCTCTGCGCTGACAACTCCGAGCCTAGAGCTCTCTCTATGTGCTCTCTCTATCTAAAAAATAAACATTTAAAAAAATTTAAAACAAAAGAAACTTTGTCTTCTGTAGTTAATATTCTATAACTTATATTTTACTGTGCTATGTATGCTTGGATTCTATTTTCAGTATTTTAAAAAGTATTTTTTAGACATTTGTCACTGTGGTAGAATTAAATGACTAAAGCTCATCTACTCCCTAATTCTCAGCTTATTATTGTGTTTTAATTCTTTCTGACAATGTCCAAGATCTTGAAAAGGCCAAAACAAACAAACAAAAAGGAACACCAAAATTTAATGTAAATTTTATGACTATGTTTGACGTATCTAAAGAATTATTTAAAATTGTTCAGCACATTAAAGAACAATCAACATGGCTTTCTGGTCAATACCGTTTTCATACAAAAAAGTTTTTATCTAACTTTCGTCAACCTAAAACATAGACTTACGTTTATTTTCTTATTCTCTCTGATATTGACTCTTGAGTACCAACTTCAAGCGATAATACAATTATATCTAAACATGTAACACACAAAGTACTTGTATATTTACAACTTTGTAAATATTGTAATAATGTTAAACATACAGAAAAAAAGAAATACTTTGTGTGTGCATATGTATAGGTACCTATGGAGGTTTTATTTAAGTGTGTATATGTGTGCATGTGTATCTGTATGTGTATTTTTTTTTAATTTACTAATACCTGTTCGATGAATGACTTTCTTGTGTGAAGAACTGCCCTTTTTCTGCTCTGTACTTGTTACTATTTCTGTTCCTTAAATTATCCCTTGAGATCGGCCTTCACATGGTAGATAGAATTTTTAAATAATTATTAATCAATTTTGATGCTACATATAGGAAACAGAATAATTAATACTTATCTACCAATCACCAAAACCAAGAGTCATCAAACAATGGCTAATTTTTCCCTATCAACTCCCTCATGTATTTCCACTGTTTTGGTAATACTTTGAAGCAAATCCCAGACATATGCATTTCCTTTATAAATATTTAAATATATGGCTGTTGATGTTAAAGAATGTACCTCTTCTTTAAATATAACCACAACACATTGTCACATCTGAAAACAAAATGGGCTTCTACTAGCCTATCTACTCTCTTATTGAAGTAATTATGAACTCTAGACAAAATCTTAAGAAAAAATTTGTTTGAAAGCATTCAAGAGACACCAGAAGGAGAGGAAAAAATAAGAATAAATAGAATCATTGAAAGGAAAGAAGTAAGCTCAGAGAGATCCACATTAATCAGTTTTTCCTGAGGGAATTTCTAAAGTTGTGTGGGGAAACAGATAGAAGGCTTAAATATGAGAAGAAATTTCATCTGCTTCCACATTGGGGAATAAGTTTTGTGTTGATGTCCTGCCTAATTGGAGGGCTTCATAAAAACTTTGCTTTCTGTAGAAAACTTAGAAAGGGATACATGTTAGGAATAAAAGTTATAGTAAAGGCCATGACTGAGGATCAAGGGCAAAATCAAAGTAGCCTGGCCCTAACAAGGCTCACTAAAACATTTCACAGTATTTAAGTGATCCACAAATAATATAAATGCACGATAGAAAAAAATTATTCTGAGAAATCTAACAAAGTCTATCATCTCTACAAAGTATTATCTTCAATTTTCAATTTAATAATAATGAAAAAATTATTATACTTATGAAAAATTCAGGAAGTTACCATATTCAAGAGAAGAATAGTCAGTAGAAACAGATCCAGTGGTGACTCAGATGTACAAAGGTTTTATAATTACTTGTGTTAAATAATGTACAGGAACAGATGGACATAATGGGTGAAGGCCTGAGATTTTCAGGAAAGGAATTAAAATTACCAAGATGAATTAATTAGAAATCCCAGAACTAAAAAATGCAATATTTGAAATTATTAAAAACATCATTGGCTGTAATTATGAGCAGATTAGACAAGGTTGAATAAAAGCAAAGAGCGTAAAGAATGATTAATAGAAAATTGATGAATTTTATGCCTGTCATAATTTGCGAGTCTAACTAGTGTTTAATTTAAAATTCAAAGCAAACATCCACATACAAAAGTTAAAGTTTGTGAGTTTTAAATATTTAATATATAAAATGTACCTTTATAAATTTGGAGGAATTTCCTCTATTTCCACCATTTCTTTCTATCTTCATGAATGTTCCAGTCACCTAGTCTTAAAATTTAGACCTCGCTCTTGACGTACCATCTTGACGCTCTTGATGCACCATCGATTGACGAATCATCAATTGCATCTCATTGCAAATGTTTTTGTTTGTTCTTTCATCCTCTTTTATTTTGTTTGTTTGCTGAAACTCCCTTCCCCCCTAAAAATAAATATGTCCCCTTCTCCAAATATGAATATAAATTGATAAGTAGATAGATGGGATTATTGATGGAAAAATGGATAGAGCTATCAACTTTCTTTAATTTAAATTGATTTTTTAAAGTATCTTGGTTGAAGTTAATTTTTTTCAGTTTTATGTGATATATATATTCACATATATATATATTTCAGTTCATTTTTTAAGTTTTATGTGATAGACCTGATTTATTGCTGATCCAACAGTTCTACCATTCTTTCTTGCTATCATAACCACAGCTTTTTAGAGAAAGAGCAGTGTATCAAATATTGGGTTAAATAACAACTGATCTAAGCTAACTCCAGTGTCTGCCTTTCCTATTTGCCATGTATAACTTTTTCAACATCACTTACAGGAGTGTAAACCTTTTCTGGCCCATAAAATGTCAGAACTCTTCTGGGGCCTTCAAACACAACTTTTATTTCCTGAGAAGAAGACATAGGCCAAGGAGGAGAAAGTCCTGTCCCCCCACTGCCTTCTGATTTTGAATAGTGATGTCTGGAGCTTGCAACTATAAGGCAATAAGCCTAAGACAAACAAAGCAAAACAAAAGTCAGTGTGTCAAAGAACATGGGTAAATGGAAAGAGTCTAAGTTACTGATGACTTCATCAAACTTTTGAACTAACTTTTAACTTCCTATTTCCAGATTTTCTGTGAACTAAAATAACCATAGTTCTGGTTTTAGCCACTCTTTGTTGGGTTTTTGTTACTTGTTGCACCCAAATCTCCAATGAACAAAGGCTACATATGTAAAATTCTTGAATGACAATGTAAGAAAGCATATAATTAAGTTACCAAAAATGAAGGTGGATTCTTGTAGTATGAACAGTATAATTTGATAAGTTTAGTACCTGTTTGAGTCAGAAATACCATCATGGAAGACTCGTCTTAAACGACAAGAGTTGTGCAGACTCTTTTTTTTTTTTTTAATTTTTTTTCAATGTTTTTTATTTATTTTTGGGACAGAGAGAGACAGAGCATGAACGGGGGAGGGGCAGAGAGAGGGGGGGGGGACACAGAATCGGAAACAGGCTCCAGGCTCCGAGCCATCAGCCCACAGCCTGACGCGGGGCTCGAACTCACGGACCGCGAGATAGTGACCTGGCTGAAGTAGGACGCTTAACCGACTGCGCCACCCAGGCGCCCCAAGAGTTGTGCAGACTCTTAAAGTTTCCCTCGCAGACAGAACATGAATAGTGCAAGCAATGTAAAACTCAAATCTGTGTTCCCACTTTATATTTTTATGAAGGTTGAGTTTACCGGATAATAAAGTTCTATGCATTTAAATTACTTTTGCTTTCATTATCCCTAACAAATGTAGAAAAATGAGTTAATAGTGTATTTATGTTTTTAGCACAAAGCTTCTGGGTTGGGAAATCATCTGAGTCCAATAGCTTTCCAGTTGTTGAACTCCCATCTACACATCTCTGTTGAATGTTTGCCAGGACTGTTCATAAATTCCAGGGGAGACCAGGAATGGGAATCAGCACATTTTCTCTTCTGACAATATTTGACTTATAGCAACTCTGTCTTTCTGTTGAGTAGAAACATGCACTGTGCAGGTTCTTCCCATCAATCTTGAGTTCAGGTCTATGGAATCAGTAAGGTAACTGTTTAAACACAGTTTTATTATCTCCTCTTTGATAACCTTTCCAGTTTACTCATCCTAATTCTGAATGACAGACTTATGGTAAGGTTTTTAAACCTTAGTCATTTGTGGGCTATCTTCATAGATTGTTTCCATATCAACAGTTTATTCAATAACTTCCTAATGTGACTCATCTTTTTATTTAAATAATTCTTGTTTTACCCTAAGCAGCAATAAACATTAATTATGAGTCTGATTTTCTAGTGATATTTTTCTAATAGGCTTTTATAATAAGTATTAAAATGAAAATATTCATGTTCAGCCTAAATAATATGTATATCACATGTTGATAAACACTGCATAGTAGTTTCCTATCAAGATTTTGTCTCTCTGAAAACATTTCTACTTTCCGTACAGACTATGTTGAAACCTGCTTGTCTGACTGCCTGCCATCCTTCCTTTCTTCCTTCCTTTTTTTTTAATAGTTTAAAAAATTTTTTTTTTACTTATTTTGAGAGAGAGAGAGAGAGAGAGAGAGAGAGAGAGAGAGAGAATCCCAAGCAGGCTTCACACTTTCAGTGTAGAGCCTGATGTGGGGTTCGAGCTCCCCAACTGTGAGATCATGACCTGGGCTGAAATCAAGAGCTGGTCGTTTAACCAACCAACTGAGCCACCCAGGCTCCCTGCCTTCCTTTTGTGTGACAAGATAAATGAAACTTCATTCCACGTGAAACTAAAAAGTATAATAAGTTTGAATCTTTACATTTAGAAATCTATTATTTTTTCCCTTTAATTTCAGTATAGTTACTATACACTATTAAATTAGTTTCAGGGTTACTATATTGATTCAATAATTTCATCTTATCACCTGGTGATCACCAGGACAAGTTTAGTTCTTAATCCACATCACCTATTTCACCCATCCCCCCACCCACCTCCCCTCTGGTAACCATCAGTTTGTTCCCTATAGTTAAGAGTCTGTTTCTTGGTTTGCTTTTCTCTGTTTTTTTCCCTTTGCATATTTGTTTTGTTTCTTAAATTTCATATATGAGTGAAATCATATGGTATTTGTCTTTTTCTGACTGACTGACTTCACTTAGCATAACATTCTCGAGCTCCTTTCACATCATTGCAAATGGCAATATTTCATTCTTTTTCATGAATCTGTAAAAAATCTGTCCATCTGTTGATGGACACTTGGGCTGCTTCCATAATTTGGCTATTGTAAATAATGCTGCTACAGATATTGAGGTGCATGTGTCCTGTTGGCTTAGTGTTTAGAAATCTATTATTTCATCACGGATTATTTCTTTCCTTAGCTACCATAGTAAAACTCACATTCCCTATATCTGTTGAGGGATGTGCCCTTTGGGTCAGAAGTGAACATTGTTATGTGTTTTAATTAAAAATTAAGATAGGTAAGATAAATTATTATATCCATACATTATTTAAATTAATGTAGGAATGGGGGCACCTGGGTGACTCAGTCGGTTGAGTGTCTGACTTCAGCTCAGGTCATGATCTCGCAGTTTGTGAATTTGAGCCCCATGTCGCGCTCTGTGCTGATGGCTCAGAGCCTGGAGCCTGCTTCAGATTCTGTGTCCCCCTCTCTCTCCATACCATCCCTGCTTGTGCTCTATCTCTGTCTTTCAAAAATGAATAAACATTAAAAAAGATTTTAAATAATAATAATAATAAAAATTAATGTAGGAATACCTCAGTTGGAAGGCAGTTGTTTTAATCATAGAAATTCATCCTGCTTATCATGAATATAAGAGGACAGACCTGATTGCATTTATCTTCTAGGGAAAAATTTTGGGTTACATCAAGGCAATTAAACATATCTTAATGTAATGTTTTTTAAATAAATATCACTGAACATTTTTAGTGTCCCATAAGTGAGAAAATTATTCTCTGATGAGAAGTAATACACAACAGTGCAAAAAAAATCAACAAGAATTTTATTAATACTGATAAATTGGAATAAAGTAAGGAATTAAAAAAATAACTTTCTATGAAAATTATATTATGTGCTTACAATGAAGAGAAAGAAACCTAGTTGAATAAACAGTGAATTGATTTGGAATCAAATATTTCAGTTAGAAGGATACAGTTAAAAGGACACAGTTTCTTAGATAAAAATGTTTTTGATCCTAATTTACACTCATTTTGCCGGGAAGAATATTGGGATGTAAAATAAATTGAGACAACAAGGTTCAGCGTATATAGTTAAGATACATGGATTAGCCTCAAGTTTTTTATTCTTTCATCTAGATCTGTTGTGGGAGGTAAAAAACTATTTAGATGCGTGAATAATGAGAATTTAAGTCAACAGTGTCTTTTGATACCACTTATTCTCCCAAAAAAAGCCCAAGTTGCTCATGAAATTTCAAAATAAAACAAAACCCTTAATACTTATAAGTTGCTAACACAGGGAAACTCTATGGAGTTTTTGAAGATGTAGGTTAACATGCTTCATGATAAAAAGCACAATTCTAATTACACATTATTTCATGATGGATGTTTAAACTTAAGCTGTTGGCTTAGGTTGACTCATGGGACAATCCCACCTTATCCTATCAGCCTTTATTTAAAGTAATACGAGAGATTTTCTCGTTGAATCTTGTGTTTTGTTGGTGGTGGTGGTGATGGTGTTTTTGTTGTTGAATCTTGTTTTTGTAGATCTAAATCCCCCATTTAATCAATTTCACAGTAGCTTCTGTGTGCTGGTGAGAAACATGTGGTTTTCTTCTTGCTCTGTTTTCATTTTTCTCCCCTGTTTAAGTGAAGGATTTGTGAACCTTATTAAAGAGGGATTTATCCATTCGCCTCTGCTTTATTCAACTAAATTACCTGTGCTACTTTGTGATATGGAATTTGTTTAGTTGCCTTTATACTTTGGATGCAAGTATTATTTTTAAGATCATATAAAGATGTGTTAAACCATTTACTTGGTATTCCATGGAATGAATTCTTCAAGAAACCAAAAATAAATACAACTATTATCAGTATAAGTTCTCTGCCAGGAACAGCAAGGATTTCTTGAACAAGAAACAGAATGTTCTGAGAAGGCCATATATCATGGCTCTATGATACATATTTGTGCTGCATTAGAGGTTGCTGATACTCTAAATCAAACAAATTTTCGGCAGATCTAATACCTAAATTGCTTTTTTCTTTTCAATAATAAAGACTTATTTACATTGATTTCTTTATACTCTCCTATGAAATCACCTCAGTGGTAATGATCTGTACTTGAGAGCAAAGTTGAAAGTGAAAAATAAGCAAAAATGTAAAAACAGGAGTAGGAGAAGTTACCTGTTACTTCATTAACCCATGATGTAACCATCTAAGTTAAAGTTTAAATATTATTACTAAGATGGGCTTGACTTTTCTCTTTTGCTGAACTAGTTTTTTTCATGGCTTTTGTCACAGTCTGTACTTACTGTGTTAATTTATATGTTTATCTCTGTAGGGTGTGTTGCGGGGGTACTGTAAAATAGTTTTCAAAAGGACAGACACTTTGTCTCTTGTTTCTCTGGTGCATCACTGGCATCGAGTATGATGCTTGGCACCTGATGAATATTTGAATGAGCATCAAAATGGCCTAGAATAATTACATTCTAAACCAAGCACTGTCTGTGTTTCCAGACCATTTCCCAAAGTCTTAGTTTGAACAGAAACTTTAACCTCATCAGTCTAACTTCCAAAGACGAAATCCTACCCATTGTGTAATCAACGTATTATCATATGGTTTTTGCCCCTTGGAGCAGGAGAAATGAAGATCCTACTACATCTGGTTGGAAATGATCATCACTAGTCTCCCTCTGTCTCCTGTTTTCTCTCCTAGACTAAACCACTAAATAAAATGGCATTCTGTTGTCTCTCTCTTGAGTTCTCTAATATGATATTCTGGTGTTTCAGTGCTTGATGCTTCTTGCGTTTAGATGTACTATGTAGATAAATTCAGTAACATAGGTGCCTGGCTTGAAATTTCTAAGTGACTAAATCTCGCTGGGTTCAGACATGGAAAGTCTTAAGAAATATTCTCATCAAGGTTCCAGAATGGAGAAATGCCAACTATTAATGTCATTAAAATATTATAAATGCAGGTAATGGAAAGGAGTTACAGTAGTTTTCCATTTTTATCAAAACATCTAAATTCGAATTTCTTTGGTTCTCTGAAGGAGTTAGGAAAAGTGCATCTTTACATATTTATGTAAAAAAATATGAATAACAATTTGTCTATGAATTTCTCAGAGTTACTTGTAATTTGAAGAAAAGGACTTACTTATTCAAAAGCTTCTCTTTTTTTTTTTTCCTAAATGCCTCTCTTAATGGTTAACTTTTAGACTGAGAAAAATTTGTTAAAAAATTCAAAATAGGACTACCATATGATCCAGCAATTCCACTTCTGGGCATTTATTTGAGGAGAACAAAAAAACAGTTACTCAAGAAGATATATGCACTTCCAGGTTTATTGCAGCATTATTTACAATAGCCAAGATATGGAAACCACCCAAGTGTCCTCTGATGGATGAATGAATAAAAAAGATGTGGTTTATATATACAATAGAATATTATTCAGCCATAAAATAATTAAATCTTGCCATTTGTGACATGGATGGATCTTGAAGACATGATGGTAAGTGAAAAATACGTCAGACAGAGAAATAGCCTATTCTGGAGATACTGAGAAAATATCGATGGTTGCCAGAGGTGGGGTGTAGGGGGTGGGAGAAAGAGATGAAGGGGATCAAAATGTGCAAACTTCTACTTATAAAATAAATAAGAGGATGTAATGTACAGCATAGTAACTGTAGTGAATAATACTTAAAAGTTCTCATCACAAGAAAAAAATTGTAATTTTATATAGAGATAGAAGTCAATTGGACATAACTGTGTTGATCATGTTACAATATATATATATATATATATATATATATATATATATACACTAATGAATCCTTATTTTGTACACCTGAAACTAAGATAATGTGTGTCAATTATACCTCAATAAAAATTGTTTTAAATTTTTAAAAAATCTGAGAAAAAGTGAAAACTCAGGGAAATTAAGTTGGGGTAAGTAATTTAGAGATCACCTACTTAAGTACTATTTTAAAGTAGGATACACAGGATGTGCTAAGATTAATTGGCCTCTCAAAAATGTAGTACAAAGTTTAGAAAGACTAATTAGGAAGGGAAGGTTGTTGTGGACTTTTTTTTTTTAATAATAGGAGAGAGGAATTCATTCTGAAAAGTCAACTACTTAAGAGTGAAAATAATCTTCTTTAAAGTAAGTATGGTTAGGTGACAACAAATAACAAAATCCAGCCAGAGATTATTTAGACTATTGACAGATCGGTCAGCCAAGGGTGGTAGCTTCTAAACAAAGTATGGCTGGGGGTCCATGGTGGAATGTTTTGTAGAATGCCAAAGGAGGTCTAAAGGAGAAAAAACAAAAGAAAACATTACATTGCATTTGGAAACAAAACTGAATTACTTTGAGATTGAGTTTTGCAATCAGAATACATTTTGTAAAAACTTTAAATGGTGTAGGTTTTTCACTGCGGTATCTCTAATAACATATACTGCTGGGTCATTTGCCAAAAATTTAATTCAGTATGTTTGTGTAGAGTGGGGAGGGGACTGATCAGTATTTTTTAAATAATGAAAAGCAGTGATATGAGTCTATAACCAGGAATGATTATAATTATTCCTATAACCAGGAATCATTATGATTACATACTGATCAAGTAGTGAGACATAAAGACTAATATTTTACATTTATATTCGGCAGAAGAATGTAGACTTGGTACTTCTTTCCTGAAGTAGGCACATGGAACTTGATACTGGACTATTTGGCTGGACTTCAGGTACAGAGAAGGGAAAGAAATGAAGGTATACAAGTGGTCTAGGGAGTGCAGTGAAACAGCCCTGATTTGTTACCTACCATGACCTATGTAGAAAGGTCCCTCCACACAAGACAGAAAAGAATCCAGAAAACATATTTGCTAGTATACTTTTTGGGTCAGTGGTTCTCAAGGGTTAACATACCTATGGGTTTCCTGGAGGAGCTGGTGAATAGGTCACTTCTGACATTGTACACCATGAGTGGGTTCTGGAAATCTATATTCATAACAAGCTCCAAGGTGGTGCCTGTGCCACACTGATAGTGATCACAACTGGAGTAGCAATGTCTAACGCAGACATCTCAAAGCCTTGTGTACATTTAAATCACCTAAAGTGCTGTTTTAAAACAGGTGGAACTGCACTCCACCACCAGAGTTTCTGATTCAGGAGGTCTGTGGTGGGGCCTGTTAATTTGCTTTTCTGTCAAGTTCCTGCGTGCTGCTGATGCTGCTGGCCCAGGGACCACACTTTGAGAACGCCTTGTTCTCACATTAGGCTGTGTTTTGTTTGTTTTGACTCAGAGAGTGGATCTTCTTTCATTTAGTTCTCTCATGGGCTCTTTGGCCTTTTGGCCAGGGCTGTCATCTATGGTGGAAATAGATGCTCCATGTGAAATATTTGAAATTTAATACCAACTAGAGCTGATTGCTCCATGTGAAATATTTGAAATTTAATATCAACTACATAAATATTTGTTGTGCTAAGTAAAATTTGATCTGTAGAAAAATGAGTTTAATCTTCTTAATACACTTCTTTTATCATCTGTCTTTTGATTAAAATAAAATCTTGTCTTTTGATTAAAACAACAGGGACACTTTGGTGGCTCATTCGGTTGAACATCGGAGTTTTGATTTTGGTCAGGTCATCATCCTAGGGTAATGGGATCGAGCCCTGTGTGGGGCTCTGTGCTGAGTGTAGACCCTGCTTAAGATACTCTTTCTCTCTCCCTCCCTCCCTCTCTCTGTCTCTCTCTCTCTCTCTCTCTCTCTGCCCCTAGTCCATGCTTGTGCACTCTTTCTAATTTTTTTTTAAATTACTTAAAAAAATACAACACGAAAGCATTACACTCTTATAGAGAAAATTTAAACATTTGCTATGTAGTATCTTCTGCTATCTTTTTAACCCTTCATCCCACCTATATTTTTCCCTTCCAACTCTAGCTAAAATATTAAATAATGTTGGGTTCCCTAAAAGAAAAGATTTCTTTTTTCATGACATCTCATTCTCCAAGTCAAATTTTGCTTCCACCGTCTTTCCCCGGTCAAAATTATACATACCTTCAAAATGTATCAGTTTATCTCAATTCTTTGCTTTAGAAAGATCTTTAAGTAGTCTGTTTCTTACAACATTGTATGTAAACATTTATATTGGAATTAAGAGATGAGTTATCGGAATATTTCATTTTTCCCAGATTACATAGCCCAGTATCTCATGGTGCTCAAGGGCATGAGTTTAAGAATCAGACTATCTGGTTCAAATCTGTCACTCTCATATATCTTCACCTGGGGCCGCAGACAATGTGTCTAAACCACAATGTTAATTTCTGAAATTGGGGTGTCTTGGCTGCTGAGAGCTTTAATTAGCTTTTACATAAAATGTTTAGAATAGTACATACTTTATAGTACTCAATAAACAGTAAAACAGTCATTTAACAAACAAATATTGAGTAAAGTGGCATTTTACACTCAGCAACTGGTTGGTTAAATTTGGACATCAGAGTGCACATTAAAAGCAATAAGCTTTTGGGGCGTCTGGGTGGCGCAGTCGGTTAAGCGTCCGACTTCAGCCAGGTCACAATCTCGCGGTCTGTGAGTTCGAGCCCCGCGTCGGGCTCTGGGCTGATGGCTCAGAGCCTGGAGCCTGTTTCCGATTCTGTGTCTCCCTCTCTCTCTGCCCCTCCTCCGTTCATGCTCTGTTTCTCTCTGTCCCCCCAAAATAAATAAACGTTGAAAAAAAAAAAAGCAATAGGCTTTTGATAATGAAGTTTTTGATAATTTGTGAATTAAGGTGTCTATAATGGCAACACAGATAGAGTCCTATAAATTATAGGCTGCAAGTTGAAATGAGGCATGTAGGCCAAACCAGATGCAAAACTTTTGAAATCATGATGTCCTGGAAAATCAACAGCATATGGACACTTTATGCATAGCATGAGTTCAGATTTATTGAATCAATGTCTTAAAAACCATTGGAAGCCTACTGATAGTTGGACTACTCGGGTTCACTAAACACAAAGACTTCGTGATTTATTTATTTATTTAATATAATTTATTGTCATATTGTTTTCCATATAACACCCAGTAGTCATCCCAACAAGTGCTCTCCTCAGTGCCCATCACCCACTTTGCCCTCTACCCCACCTCACATCAACCCTCAGTTTGTTCTCTGTATTTAAGAGTCTATTATGGTTTGCCTCTGTAACTTTTTTTTTCTCCTTCCCCTCCCCCGTGGTCTTTTGTTAAGTTTTTCAAGATCCACCCATGAGTGAAAACATATGGTATCTGTCTTTCTGACTGTTATTTCACTTAGCATAATACCCTTCAGTTCCATCCATGTTGCTACAAGTGGCCAGATTTCATTATGGAAAGAGCCTAAAAGTCCATCAACTGGTGAATGGATAAAGAAGATGTGGTTTATATATACAATGGAATACTACTTGGCAATGAGAAAGAAAATGGCGACTTAAATATGACACTGTGGGAAACCATAAAATGCTATGCCAGAGTTTGAATACTTTTGCAGTGAGGAAGAGAAAAGTGGCCCCTGACATCCAGTATTTGGCCTGGCAGAGTATTAGCCAGAACTTGGTATTACTATAAGCTGTCCTGATACTCACGGTCAGACTTCACTATTCCCTTGTGGAACATTAGCAATGTCACAGAACATCAGCGCCAGACAAGGCAAGTCTATGAGCATGATGGATTAAGACAAGAATAAGACCACTTTGTAATCTTGTCTGAACACAAAATAAACATGGACATCATCCATACCATCGTATACCAAACACCCCCTCTCCCATCTGATACAAGTGCTGCTTTTTTGCTGGTTACAGCTAACTAATGTAGCTTTCCCTTCTTTTAGATAAGAATTAGCACATAGAATTACCCCTGCTTCCTGAGAGTAGGCAATCCAGAGCAAAGCCCTACTTTGTCGAACTCGTCCTCAAATCACTTCACACAATCCCAAATTCTATAACAAGTCCTTTGTTATACCCTCTGATTGAGCCGTCCTGTGATTACCCATGATGAATGTCATCCCTCATTGCCACCACTGATAAACCCAACTTGTTCAACTACAGCCACAATAGTGACGTGCTTTAGCTGGGGGGCACTGGCAGCATATCCCTCTGGACAGTTTTGTGGAGGATGGAGTAGGAGGTGGGGGTGAATACACCTCTTAAAATTTTAAGTGACAGTATCTACCTAGATCACACTGTAAGATATTGGAGCACTTGTTTTGTTCAAGTGCTCCGACTTTAAGCAGATTTGTTAAGTGTGAAGGCATATTTATATAATAGTGAGAGCTGTTGAAGATTGTGTATTACCTCCAAGGATCATTACATCTGGAGTTCACTCTGGGAGAGTCCTTTAAATAACAAATTCTAGTGCGTTTAAAGTGTGATTGATTATCAGAAATTTGATTTAGGAGAAACTTTTCATGAACACATTGAAAGCAGGATATAGCTGTAAGGGGAAATATTAGAACTTGTTGGTCTAGACAGTAATTTGATTTGCATTCAGTTTTTAGTTTCTAGGTACACTATTCTAAACTTAATTAAAGCCAACTGGGAAAAAATTGTTTGAAGAAAGGATGTTTCTTAAGGGCTCATATGAAATATGAAAACATTTCTGGTTTTTCAGATGAACATTTTATCACCTGAGGTGGAGAGAAAAAGTCACCTTCTCTATATTTTCCACAGAATAAATTGGCACAAAACATTTTTAGTAATTCAATTTTTAAAGATAAACAGCTTCTATTTTCTTTACTATCTTATTCTCTCCTTTTTCAATGTTGTGTAACAATAAGACACTCTTCACAGCACATACCTTGTATGAACCTGGCTTTATTTCAAAAGCTTTATTAGATCTTTTTTTTTTCCACATGTAGTTTATTTGAAATATGTATATATATTTTTAATATTGCTGAAAATGAATTATTGCTATGGAATGGTTTCCTTCCAAATTGTTTCCATTATTTCTGGCAGAAACTCACCAGCCAGAAGTAACCACAATGATCTCTTTTTTTTTTTTTTTTTTTTTTTTTTTTTTTTGCTATAATATACCTGAGAAGAAGTGGATTCCCATGCAGTCTGTGTACAACTTGGTCATCAGACTTCATTCATTATAGGAATAAGATATGCTACATGTTTGGGGAAGGAATGATGGGCAAATCTATTGTTTTAAAATTTTAATCACATTTTTTATCTGCCTTTATTAATGTCACACAAGTAACCATACAGTTCATATGAGTGAGCCTTTAAAATGTGGGAATGGAAATGGCAAAGTGAAAACTCAAGTTTCAACTTTGTTTAGGGTCAGCCAGGTCAATGCTGGGTTCTGAGGATGTGGCTGAAGGTGGTAATGGCATGAGGGAAGCCTGGGGTGGCCAAGATGGAGACATAATTGTTGCTGGAAGTAGCTGGTATGTGGCACACAAATGGCCTATGGGAAGTGTAACTTGGTTCGCAGATACAAACATTTGTGCATTGAACCTTCCCCACCTTTAAATCCTCCTCTTTTTCAGATTAAGGGGTCTGATTCATTTCAAAGTAAGTCAAACTAATGATTTAACTCAAATGATTAAGCTAGAGATTGAACCATATTAGAACACCTGGATCTTATCATTTCCAGTTCATTTATTTCATCTTAAGAAAATGATCATTTTAGTCTTAGTTTTGAAGGACATGGTTTCTTAAAATGCTCTTTGGAAATGGATTTCTCAGATCAAGTAGTCCAACGTTTACAAAGTTGTTTTATGCATAGAGTGTGTTCTTCCAATTAAATCTCACTCAATATCCCAACATATAACATATGTAATATCAGAACTTACCTTATTAAAGTGGGAGAGGGAGACATACAGCTCTTCCCGCTCCAATATCCCTCTTATCTCCTTTCCCCTTCCCAAATGGGTGGTCCTTGAGACATCTGAAACCCTAAGGTCTTCGGGAGTGAGGATGGAAAACTTCAGAGGATCAAGCTCGTTACTATATCATGGATGAGTTTAATGTCAGTTTTTGAGAACCAACAGCCATTCAATGATAAAGATTAAACCAAAATACAAATGCCTGCACTCCAAGTCCAGTTATGTTTTATAAATGTTACTGTACTTTAGTGTGATCCTTTAATTATTACACCATTTTTTTTTATTTTTTAAGAAAAATAAGGTGCATGCCAGAAGGAATTGGAAAGTACTGAGGAAGAACCAGAGGTTTAAGTAGAAAAAGAAAAGTATGAGGCATAATGATGTATATCTTGCTCTTAAATTCTTATAGTCCTTTTTAATACTGATTTCTATAATTACTTTGAGAAACGCCAAATAATCAGCTGCTCATATAACAGAATCATCTTGCCTAACAGGCTTTGTTTGGGGATAAGAGCAGGTTATTTTCCTACAAAATAAAATTTTTGTTTTGTGTCTCACCATAACTCTTACT
Source organism: Herpailurus yagouaroundi (assembly GCF_014898765.1). Classification (NCBI taxonomy): domain Eukaryota; kingdom Metazoa; phylum Chordata; class Mammalia; order Carnivora; family Felidae; genus Herpailurus; species Herpailurus yagouaroundi. The sequence goes on along the minus strand of NW_024412414.1, from coordinate 14,483,162 downwards.
GACATAGTAAGGAAAATACTAAAAGGGGTCTCTGCATGGCCAGCTCCTTCTTATCCTGCAGGGATCAAGTTAATTTCATTTCCTCAGAGAGGATTTTCAGTGCACTATGCTTGTCATTTTCTTTCTTTTCTTTTCTTCTCTTTTCTTTTCTTTCTCTTTCTTTCTTTCTTTCTTTCTTTCTTTCTTTTTCTTTCTTTCTTTTGGCTTGTCGTTTTCTATGATGACACTTGTTTACTTCCTATGAATGAAATAATCCAGATTTATCATTTTTGTATTTATTTCTTTCCTATTTCTCTTTCTGCACATCTGAACACTAAGCTTCTTTCTTGGTCACTATTGAATCTCTAGCAACTACTATATTTCTTGTCACATTGCAGGTGCCCGATATATAATTATTGGACAAATCAATGAATATATTATATAAATAGGTGTCTCATGTATATCTTGGTATCAGTAACATATAAATACTTTATAAGATGTGCATCATACCTATTTATATAAACACTTGCTAAATTGATATTCAGTTCTGTAACGTTCGAGTTGTACATATTCCCACTATTGTTAATAGTAATTGTTGGATGACATCTTGATGTGCATTTGTGGTGCTTATATTAGGCTGCATAGTTCAATGAGCAAACTTCATAAGGAAATATTTAGCCATATGCTTCTTCAGAATTGCAGTAAGAGTGTGACTAATCTCTGCAGCTTCTTCTTTCAATAACTTTGAATTTCTAAATGGTTCAGTTACTTTCATTTTAAGTTTCTCTCCAGTTGGTACAGAATTAAAGTCAGAAATACAAGGAAAGATTAGACAACATAAATGGAATGTCTTCTATCCCCTAGAGTTCTTATAACCTTGAAAATAATAATGTCCCCAAATTGCTGAATTGTGTTTAACAGCTCGGAGAATTCTGATCAATCAATAATCAATTGATCATCTGTCTAATGAGAGCCTATGGCAGCATTGTGATACAGATATATAAATACATAAGAAAAAGTCCCTTCCTTTGGAGAATATATAGTATCTATTAATGGTGAAAATGTTGTGCTGCAAACCAATTATTTAATTGCTTAGGCCAAGTAGCATTAATTAAATATGTAATCAAGGTAACTAAGAAATGAAACACTGTGAGCTAGGATAATGATGGATGTTTGATGTAAGAGTTTTGGTTTAATCTTAGCTTTGATGAATAGGTAGTATTTACAGAGGTTATGGAATTTTTAGGAGCTGGTGGAAATGGGGGGGGGGGCAACGCACAAAAGTTCAGACTTCAAAGAAGCAAGGCAACCTGAAGAAATTTGGTCGAACCTGGTAGAGCCAGCCTGCTAAGAAGTGGAAAGAAACAAAGTATTGCTTTTTGGGTAAGAAAAGTTGATTGACGACCTTAATTATGAAGCAGTTTCATGCAGTGTGTAATACGGAAGCATCTTTTGTCCTTAAGTAATTCGATGGCGTGATGAAACATGTATTTTTAGAAAAATTAATCTGGCAGTGATACACAGAATTCATTAACAAAGGCAAAAAGGAGTTAGGGAAAGGGAAGTAAAAATATATGTTTAACTCTTCTTTTCTTAAGAATTTGTAGCTTTTTAAAAGCAGTCTTTAGTCATCCAAAACATAGTTTTAACTAGAACAATGCATGAATCACTCACAGCTTAAATATGACAAGGTGTGTACTAAATGCATCCCAAATTGCAGATGTATGATTTAGAGACATTTTTGGTTATGAAGATATATGTAGTTAAACACTTCTTCCTTACTGTTATATTGAAACAAAACACTCATAGACATCTCTGTGACAGCTCATGTAGATGAAATGTTTTCATTAGGTTTATGACAATAAACCAAACCCAGAACAAATTTATAGAGTGTGTGTAATGATAGGAAATGAAATGAGAAGAAATTCATAATGATATCTCAATAGCATTCAAGTTGATCAGTAGATAGTGAGTGGGTGATTATCATTGATCTATTTCACATGCACATACAACAGATGTTATCATTAAACACCTCCAAAAATATGGTTCATGCTGACATCCACAATCAATAGTCTTTGAAAAGACTGAAAACTTGAGATGGATGCCAAGAATGGAAAAGAGCTGGCAGCATCTGGGGCCATGTCAGTAGAATCAGCATTTCTGAAGGTGACAAAAGACATACAGTTCAATTTGTTCTTGGATTTAATTTCAGCATTTAAATGTAGTTTTTCTTTTCCTTCCAAAAGCTACATTAGATTTAGCTATATCAACAGCTAGAATAATTTTATTCACAGAATTAACCAGTTAGTTACCTATCTGGGTGAGCCAACCAGAAGCCCAGGAGTCATCTTTGACATGTTCTTTATTAACATGGCCCCCACCTAATCCATTTCCAAGTGCCATTGATTTCACTCACTACCTTTCGCTGTAACAACCAGCTCCCTATCATCTCCACTGCCATCACCTTTGTTGAAAATGGCATCAACTCTTCTGTAATTATGCAACTACATTCATGCTACCCTTGTGCGGTCTACTCTCTACATGGCAGCCAGCATGATCTTTTCTGTACCTTTCCTCATCCCCACATTAAAGCCTTTACATAACATCTTATTCTTAGGAAACAGTCCCACATCCTTAGCAATGACTGAAGGCCAAGTATGTCCTCATTGCTACCTATCTTTACAGACCTACGCTACCACCCCCTTCCCAGGTCTTCACATAAAAGCCATTCTCCTCACCACCACATATTCTGTGCAAATACTGTTTCTTATGTCTAGAAGGCCCTCTGCCGCCTCTTTTCCCACTTAACTATTGTTTATTCCTTGAATAGTAGCTTCACCTTGCTTCCTGAGGGAAGACTTCTTTGAACTACTGGTTTAGAAGCTGTGATACAGTCATATGGTGTCTTAGGATCATGTTCCTTTTATTCAGAGCACTTGACTCTTATAATTATAAACTCAATCATTTTGACTTTTTGTTTTGTATTGGTCTCATGTACTAGATTTTGTGTTCTGTGAAAACAGAGGTCATGGCTCCTTTCTCTTGCCATTTTATCTCAAACACTGCACATGCTGGGCACATACTGGATTTATTTTATTTTATTTTATTTTATTTTATTTTATTTTATTTCAAGACAGAGAGAGAGAGTAGGAGAGGGGCAGAGGGAAAGAGAGAATCCCAAGCAGGCTCTGCACTGTCAGCGTGAAGCCTGACACAGGGCTTGAACTCACAAACTGTGAGACCATGACCTGAGCTGAAATCAAGAGTGAGACACTTAACTGACTGAGCCACCCAGGTGCCTCGATCTTCTTTTATTCCCACACTTTTGATTGGTACTTCTTAGACCCATTGACAAGTCCCTTAACCACACAGACCACTGATTTCCGATCTGTAAAATGGGTAATCATGAAGTCCCATTTCCATTAACATAGATTCATTTTGGCAGTATTTAAGCTAAATAAATGCAATTGGACCCAGGAATTCCCTGAGACCCTCTGACTTAGGAATTCCACTCCCAGGTATAAATCCAACAGAAGTGCATACGTAAATATCCTAGAAAATATGCATAGCAATGTTCATAGCATCATTATCATAATAACTAAATTCAGAAAACAACTCAAATTTGCATCAAGAGTGGAATGAATAAATAAATCAGGATGCATTCATTCAGTGAAATACTATCCACAATGAAAATGAAGACAACAAAGTAGATGAATCTCACCAACAAACTAGTAAGCAAGAAAAGCCAGTAACAAAAGATAGACACTGTGTGCTTTCACTTTCATAAATTTGAAAAATACGAGAAACGAAATGTTGTCAATAGGAGGCAGAATAGTAATTAATTTTAGGAGCTACTGACCAGGAAGTGGTGTGATAGGAGCTACTGGGGTGCTGGTAAAATTCTTTCTAAATCTTATTGGTATTTATATGGGAGCATTCACTCTAGTAAAGTCAGTGAATGGAACATTCACCAATTTGTCCATTTTTGGGGTTTTTTAAAAGATTTTTTAAGTTAATTTATTTATTTTGAAAGAGAGCAAGCAGGGGAAGGGTAGAGAGAGAGGGAGAGAGAGAGAAAATCCCAAGCAGATTCCACACCATCACCAGTGAGTGTGATACAGGGCTTGAACTCCCGAACCGTGAGATCATGACCTGAGCTGAAACCAAGAGTCGGACACTCAACCAACTGAGCCACCGAGCCACCCCCCATTTGTTCATTTTCTATATTATACTCTGCTAAAAAGTTGGATCTATAAATTCAATGATTATGAATAACTTCAAGTCCTAATATAATAGATGAATGTGAGAAAACAGGTTTTATTTAAGGTATGCCAGGATATTTCTGGAGTTACAAAAGTAATTTCGTCAGGAAGATTACATGAGATGGAAGGATCGAGCTTTGAAAAGTGAATAAGTCGTCTTTTCTGACACAGTAGCTTCTTTAAATTTTGAATCATTTTCACTTTTTTACCTTGTCTTTACTAGAAAATGATAGTTTGTATTTTTGAGGCATTGAATTATGTACATCCTTCTGATTATTAACTAATGAGACAAATGTTTTCATTGTTCTGCACTTAGACACTGGCTAAAGTCTGTAATAATAGCTGACATTAAATGAGCACTTATTCTGTGCCAGACACTAGGCCAGATACCTTATATAAAATCCAGTACCTCATTTGACCTCCATAGCAACCATGTACACTTGATACTATTGTTTTCATCACCTTATGAATGACGATGCTGAAGTTGGGAACGTAAAATGGCTTGAAGAAGGTGTAAATAAGTGACGGTGCACTCAACTGAACTGAAATGGAGCGTTTTCACTTCGATATGTTAACTGTTATTCTGCCTCTCAACAAAGATGCTCAATAAACCCATTAATATTTGTTTAAAATAAGAATTTAACTGAAAACGTTTTTGCATAGCTCTGTTTGTTAAAGGTTTTCTAGTATTGACTGAGACATGGGTCCTTGCATTATAAATGTTTACATGACTAGGCCACATATGAATTTTAGGGAAATAATGTAATTTTTAGTTCATCAAGAATTGAATTTCCAGAGGGGGGAAAGATCTTTAAAAATATGGGGAAAATTATAAAATAAACCCAATATTTCTCTAAAAATGAAAAATAATATTTATCTGATTATGGCTACTGCATTTTATGAACAGAATTAGAAAATAAATTACATATTTAAATAATGATTCAATGTAATTTACCACATTTCCTTATTTCAATAGCCTCTTATAGAATTAATAGGCTAATTTTCAGGGCAAGTACTTTGTCTATAAAAGTTCTCATTATATAGATGTTATGTACTCCCACCAAATAATTTTTATAAGGAAACATTTAAAATATGTAAAATATATAGTTAATACTCCTCAATAATTTTTACTACTAAAGCAAACTACTTAAAATCTCCATGATATCTACAAATGATTTTTAAAATGTATGGGTAGGAGCATAAAAAGACACAGAGCTGATAAAACTGTTCCATTAGCAAAATATTTGTTAGCACTAACATTACAGTCAATCATGTTTTTTATCCCAGAGAATACTCTAAAATAGACTAAAATAATGAGTTAGGTTTTTAACTGTAAGTAGTCATTTATAACTGCTTGTATTAAAAAATAACCATAAATGATTTATTAGGAGGTGAAAACTGCCAACAGTTATAGCACAATGATCAGTGGGTGATATAAATGCAAAGATAATAGTAGCTGGCTATTCAGTCAAGAGTTTCCTCCCATTAGATAGGAAAAAAAATCACATGCGACAAAATAGTTACAGACAGTGCCCTGCGGACATTGAAGGCAATAACAGTTAATGTGACTTTAAGAAACAAATCTCCTAATTCTGATATTCCTCCAATTTGCTATTACTCTAAACCCAGAAGTCCCCTTGGGTTTAATGCACAACTGGTATTCATGCTGAGAATCAACATATTTCTGTCGTTATCTCTAAAAATTGACCTAGCTCTATCATCCTATCATTGCTAATAGAATATATCATATATTCTACTATATGTGCACACATATATAGGATATATTCTTCTGAAAAATTATTTTATTATTTCCTTGACTATGCTAATAAATTAGGAAGCTATGGGACACTTGGGTGGCTCAGTTGTCTGAGCATCTGACTTCGGCTCAGGTCACGGTCTCACGGTTCGTGGGTTTGAGCCCTGCGTCGGGCTCTGTGCTGACAGCTCAGAGCCTGGAGCCTGCTTCGGATTCTGTGTCTCCCTCCCTGTGCCCTTCCCCTGCTCACAATCTGTCTCTCTGTCCCTCAGAAATGAATAAATATTAAAAACAAAATAAGTTAGGAAGCTAACATCTTTAAACACAATGGCATTATTTGCATTTCATTATATTACAGGCTTGGTTTCATATAAGGAATAGGGTTACTCAGATTTTTGTTCTGGCAAAACACTTCAGTGAAATTATTTTTACTTTGCTTTAACTTAGTTTCCTGGGATTGATGATATCTGCTGGGTAATAAATAAATTTCGGTGACCACAAGTTAACAGAACAAAATTTACTGAAGGGAATTCATGAATTCAAGAATTTATTGAAGGGAAATCGAGATAGGTATTGGAATTCTTAAGGGATGGGATAACTAATCATTCATCTGCCTCTCGGGACAGAGGCAAAACAAAGGGACAGTGTGCCCTGCCTTCTTTTGCTTATTGTAGGTATTTTGTCTGGAAATGACCACTATGTTATTTGATCCAGCATCTGTTCTCAACATTAAAACTTAAAAATTCTTGTCATCGATTTACTTCATTCTGAGACCTTAGAGGAAGGGGGAAAGCTTTTCTTCCCTTTTCTCCTGTTATCCTTTTAGAAGAAGTTGAATGTAGCAACAGTGAAGCAGAGATTAAGAAAACCAGTAGAGGGGTGCCTGCGTGGCTCAGTCGGTTTAGCGTCGGACTTTAGCTCAGGTCATGATCTCATGGTTCGTGAGTTTGAGCCCTGCGTTGGGGCTCTGGGCTCTGGTCTGACAGCTTGGAGCCTGGAGCCCGCTTCGGATTCTGTGTCTCCCTCTGTGTGCCCCTCCGCTGCTTGCACTCTGTCTCTTGCATTGTCTCAAAAATAAATAAACATTAAAAAAAAATTTAAAAAGAAAGTTAGTCAAGATTGTCTCCAGAGACCCCCGTTCTGGGTCTGGCTGGTCCCTTGTTTTTTGTTTTTTTTTTGTTTTTTTTTTTTTTTTGTTTGTTTTGTTTTTATTTCTTTTAATTTATTTTCAAGTTTTTACTTAAATTCCAGTTAGTTAACATGCAATGTGTTATTAGTTTCATGTGTAGAATTTAGTGATTCATCGCTTCTATACAACACCCAATGCTCATTACAAGTGCCCCCTGCCCACCTCCCCTTCAGTAACCCTCAGTTTGTTCTCTGTAGTTCAGAGTCTGTTTCTTGGTTCCCCTGTCTTTATTTTCCCTGTTCATCTGCTTTATTTCTTTAATTCCACATATGAGTGAAATCATATGGTGTTTGTCTTTCTCTGAGTTATTTTGCTTAGCATAGTACTCTCTAGCTCCATCCACATTTTGCAAATTGCAAGATTTCATTCTTTTTTATGGCAAAGTAATATTCCATTTTGTGTGTGTGTGTGTGTGTGTGTGTGTGTGTGTGTGTGTGTGTGTAAGCATGCCACATCTTCTTTATCCATTCATCAGTCAATAGACATTTGGGCTCTTTCTATAATTTGGCTATTGTTGATAATGCTGTTATAAACATCGGGGTACATGTATCCCTTTGAATTAGTATTTTTGTATCCTTTGGGTAAATACCTAATAGTGTTGGCCAGTCCCTTCTTACTCATCATATGACTTCAGTTATCTGGAGACAATTGCATAGGAGAGTCTTGGCCCTTATTATTTTTCCTCCTGGAATAATTATAAAACCAGCTCCTGTCTGCATATTTCTAGCTCATGACCTTTTGCCCTGCTCACATCTGTAGGATCCCTTTTAGAGGAGCGTATGCCAAAGGATTCCATTCACATTCTTATTCACAGAATTGCCCTTGGGCAATAGAAGCTACTCTCAGGCAAGTAGCTTGGGGACAAAGCCTCCCAATTGATCTGGAGCCAAAGACTACTTAGAGCAGAGATACACAGCCCAGCTATTAGCTTCGGGGCAAAAGAGATTTCCTGTGTGATTCCTATTTCCTTGCTTTCTGTGGGAGCAGACTGAAGCTAGCCCTCACTTGAAACCACATTCTCACTTAGCTTCTCCTTTTCTCTAGAGAGTGCTCCTTTTAATGAATTTCTTGCATGAGAATCCCCCTCTCAGGCTTTGCTTTTAGGGAATCAGACCTAAAACAATATGCACATTTTATTTGTGTGTTTAAAACCCAGAACAAATGGTACTTTGTCAGCAAATCTTCTACTAATCTCACAGAAGGAAATAATTGCTTTCTCTCTCTGAATCTTGTACATTCCTTAGGGTGTTTATTATTGCCTACCATGAATTACAACTATTAATATGTGGGTTTGCTCCGCGCTAGCATGGATTCTTCTTGAGACTAGGAAATAGTTGGTATCATCTGTTGCATTGTTGGAGGATTCCTTACCTAAATACCCAGGGTTCATTGTCTCACTGCTTCCAAGAATAGAGATGGGCACAAAATAAAATGAGCAGCAGGCAAAAGTTTGTTAGACTTTAAGATCAGAAAATAAGAATAGTATGAAAGTTCTCTTTACAGAGAGGGGTCATTTGAAAGTGAATGCCCACGACAATAGGCAAGGGATTCTGTTTTACAGGGTTTTGCTGGCTGCTGGGTCCTTCTCAGGTTGCACCCTTGTTGGCTAGGTAACTACATGCCTAGTCATTCCTTTTTGATTGGCTCGTTTCCATCGTATAAGTGGTGGTCTCTGGCCATACCTTTCTGTGTGGGTCATACGTTTTACAATCCAGTCATTTTTAGTCAGGTCTTTTGTCACATTCCTGAGGGAAACCTAAGGGGGCGTAGATGGTGTCTGTCACATTCTCAAGAAGAACTTTACCTGTGATAGAGTTTGCTCAAGGTCAGACTTTCCCAGAAGAAATGTTTTAAAATATGTGTTTCTCCCCCCCCCCGCCCCCAGAAGCCCTAGCCTTTCCCTTTCTGCCTCCTGAATCCTATCTTCCCCTATCATACCATATTCCCTTCCTCTGCCTCTTCTTTTCATGCATATCAATCTCCTGGTCCATCTCTTTGTCTCTCCTTCTACCCTACTGCTTTCCTTTAAGTTCCTCCCTCTGGCTCTTTTCTGATTCTGGCCCTTTGTTCGTGCTATTCTCTGTGGTTGGCATGCTTTCCTCCTGTCTCCATCACAATGCTGATTATACCTCAGGTGTTTTCTTAGAAATCACCCTCTCATAGATGTGCTTTCCCTGGATACTTGCTCCTAACAGCTCTTGCCACATTGTTTTTTGTTATGCATATCTGTTCATCTCCTTCATGCCTTCTGTTTTCCATGACTACTGTAACAGGTACCACAAACTGGTTGCTCAAAACACCTGTTTTATACTCTCACAGTTCTGGAACCTACAACTCTCAAATAGAGGTGATGGCAGGGTCATGTTCTCTCTCAAGGCTCCCAGGGAGGATCCTTCCTTGCCTCTTCCTGGTGGCCATAGCACTTTTGGTGGCTCTGGGCAATCCTAGATAGTCCTTGGCTGGTGGAAAAGTCACTGAGATCTGTGCCCATGTCTTGCATGGGCGTCTTCCCTATGTGTCTATATCTCTGTATTCAAATTACTTTCTTTTTATAAGATTGACGGTAATGGTGGATTTGGGGCACACCCTCATCCACCCTCATCCAGTGTAATTAGATTAGGTGCCCTTGATTAGGCACAAAGACCCTATTTCCAAATAAGATCGCATTCATAGGTTCCAGATGGACATGAATTTTGAGGGGACACTATTCAACCCACTACAACTTCATAACATTTTACACAGCCTCTACTTGTGGGGATTATTCTCTTGTTTAATTGAGGGTTGATAGTGTCCTGAGTGCATCTGCTGTGCTCTCAATTATTATCACCAGTCCCTAGATGAGACCAGACACATAGTAGGCAGTCAGGAAATGCTAACTGAATGAATGAAAGAAAGCTTCTTCAAGCATCAAGTACACATTCATGTTAAACGAGCATGTAGTTGATAATTCAATGCCTGCATAACGACATATAACCTTATGCAGGTATGAGATTCGTCTAGTGGCTTTTGGAGATGGGAGCGGTCAGCTTCAATCATAAAATTCTGAAATTTAAGTGATGTTTATGACTCATTTATCAGCTTACTGTTAAATATCATGTAAAAAGGCAGTTCTTTTGCTTGGAACTGAGTATTTCATTGCATGTATTAAGTCCACATATTTATGTCTGTGTAGGTAATGGGATTTACCTGGCAGAAATAAAGGCAGCTCAAAACATTGTCAGGGTTTGTATCCTGGATAGGTTATGAGATACGTGATTTTTAGTTGCCCATAACCTTCACACTCAGTCTCTCTGAGTATGAACTTTTTTGGAGAATGTGTCTTTTTCTTTTAACACAGTGAGTGATTTCATAATAGACGAGGGCTGTAATTTGCAAAAACAATGAGATGCATTCCGAAGCTCAATGGGGCTGGTACTAATGAGAGAAGGAAAAAAACAAACATAAACAAAAACCTTCGCATATAAATGATGTTTCAGATATTAATTTTAATTAACTTGCTAGCATTCAATATATGGTGCACTGTCCTCTAACATTTATGTTCTTTCTTTCTTTCTTTTTTAAATAATTCGGACCCCAAAAGATATATTCAGGTTAGTACCATCAGGAGACCAATTGCATGAGTATTTTTTGGTACTTTAGAGTGATGGTACAGCTGTTCAGCTATGGAACCAGGAATACAGCCATGTGACCATTGACATGCTATATCACCCCTCTCTAAGTCACCTTCCCCTTTTTCAAAGCAGAAATAATAATGGTACTTCCTTCACAGGGTTGTTGTGAGGACGTAAAATGTTACCCTGTGTGAAATACTAAAAGCATTGCCAGGTAGTAATCAGTGCACTGTAAGACTATTTAAACCATAATATGGTAATAATGATGAACAGAATTAGAGTTTATTTCCAAGAGTGCAAAGATTTTTCATTTTGAGGCAGAAGACCTTTTGGATGTCCATCTGGATAACATATTTCATTTACTTATAATTATTTTTCTCTTTTTTCCTAACGAATCGACTTTGTTTCTGTTTAGTGAACGTGATTTCACATCTCTAGTCTCTTTTAGCCTTTGGTAAAGCATGGTTCTAATGGAGTGGGAAGAGTGAATCATAACTGTTTTCCCTTCCTGGTTTACAACCATCAAGAAATCAGGGTTTCTGAGGTTTGCCATGGGACACCATTGAAATATCAGGCATCAGAATAAGAGCTAGAAGACAAAATGTGGATGGATGTGGCAAAATGCAGTGAATACTATTTGAAGTGAGTATATTTATGAATTTCTAAATTCAGAGCTTATTAATCTTGGTGAGAAACTTTTTTTTCTTTTTTTTTTTTTTTCTGAGTCAGATTTAGTCTGCAGTGGCACAGGATATAATCCGTATCTGACAACTTCACCTGAAAACTTGCTGGCCGACCGTCTGTCCTCAGTGACATTCTGAGATTCCTCAACTCCGAGCAAGATGCTTGGGAGCAAAGCAGAAAATATCTTACAGTGTGATCGGTTCTGTTCTCTCCATCTGGAGCTAGCCTACAGGTTGATTATATTTGAATATATTTAACATAACATTAAAATGGCACACATCATTTTGACTGGAAGTTTCACTCTTTTGCCAGCTCTCATATTTACTCCTTGTATTTTTCCCTTTTAGTTCCATTCTCTTCCGCTACAAAGATGAAATGTTTAACCCTAAAAGTGAAAATCAATCATTATGAATCTGTTTCTTCCCACCATCCATTGCTTTTCTTTTTTTTAATCTTTTTAAAATAGTTTTTAACTTATTTATTTTGAGAGAGAAAAAGTGTGAGCAGGGGAGGGGCAGAGAGAGAGAGAGAATCCCAAGCAGACTCTGCACTGTTAGCACAGAGTTTGATGTGGGCTCGTAGTCACAAACCGTGAGATCATGACCCGAACAGAAACCAAGAGTCAGACACTTAACCGACTGAGCCACCGCAGGTGCCCCTCCATTGCTTTTCTTTTGCAAAATAGTTTTGCATTTTCTTTTGCCTCTATGCTAATAACAATATGTTGTACCTAAGCTGTTGCTGCCATGTTACATTATTTGTCTTCACATCATCTTAGATTTGCTCCCAAGAACATATTTATTTGTTTATTTTATGGCATTGGAAATAGCAACTTACTACATTTATCCATTCAATTTTTATAATTTTTTAATGTTTATTTATTTCTGAGAGAGAGAGACAGACAGAGCATGAGTAGGGGAAGGACAGAGAGAGAGGAAGACACAGAATCTCACAGGATATCATTGTTACCTGGTTTCTTAGTTTTCACACCTGCTAAATTATTATCAGAGTCACATGGTCCTTAAAACAGGCTTCCGTCCTCTTGAGGGCAAATTTGTTTTAAAAAAAGAGATTGCTGCCTTCTCAACAGTTTGAACAAAGGCCTTCAACCTGATTTATGGGTGATAGGCCTAGTGATAGGTATTATTTGAATTGCTGGACATCACTTAAATATCCACTGCACGGGGCGCATAGGTGGTTCAGTTGGTTGAGCGTCCAACTTCAGCTCAGGTCATGATTTCACGGTTCGTGGGTTCGAGTCCCACATTGGGCTCTCTGCTCTCATCACACAGCCTGCTTGGGATACTACATCCCCCTTTCTCTCTGAACCTCCCCTGCTTGTGAGCTCTCTCTCTCTCTCTCTAAAAAATAAAGAAACTTAAAAAAATATATATGTACTACAAAAACTTCAACTTACATATTATTTTGACTTTTTTCATTGAAGATGTGGGATTTCCAGCAGTTACTCAGTAATTGTGGATGGATTTGAGTCCAGTATATATAATTATATAATTATAATATAACTATAATATGCATTTTATAATATGCTATTACTGTAATTTTTCATGAATATCATGTGTCATTTGTACATTCTATAACTCTGCTTTTTTATTATGGTCTCATTTTTGCACTTAATATGTTGTAAATGTGTTTGTAGTATTATAACTTTAAGTTATTTTCTGGTTGGCAAAAATGGCCAACTTGTTTGTTTCATTGTGATATATTCTATTATAGCCTGAGTAATGTTTGGATTTAGACTTCTGGGAGTCAGCTTCAACCTCTGTTAATCCACAAAAATGGACACAAAGTTTTCGGGATTAAATTACTAATTGAGATAGTTAATGAAAAGGATCGATATGGTTTGTGATGAAGGAGCGTGGGGCAAGCTGAGGGCAAAATACAGGCTGGCACCACCCCAGGTAGATTCCTCGGACACTCCTGGCTACCCAATAACAAAGGAAAGGGGTTTAAGTGCTTGCCATGGCATGTGGGAAACTAAGGCAAATGAAAAATTAAATTATTTTACTGCCTATAGTTCACTGACAAGTCCTTGAAACAGGAAGACTGACCTCCCTCTACGAGCTCAGCTACCTCAATGATGACACTTTGCTGGGGGCAAAAAAGACCCTTACTTTACCATTATCCCAACCTCAAGAATCCTGTAAGTCTACTCCCTCTATCTCAACTGCCCCGAGATATATGCCATCAATCATGTGCCAAGCTCATGGCCCCCCAATATACATCTGAAGGGTGTCATGACTGAGGTTTTAGTAAACAGTAATAAATGGTGTTTCCCTCCCAAAAGCTAGTCCCTCAAGGTCCTGGAAACCTTGCTTCTAAAATATCTTACAGACTTAGCCTATCCCTGACCCCTTCCCAACCTTCCCAACCTGGTATATAATGAGCTACCCGTCATGACCCCAGTGCAGTTCTTCAGCCCACAGGTCCTGTCCCATGCTCCAATAACATCCCTTTTCTGAACCAAAGATGTCTTTGAGAATTCTTTCTTGGCCTCCAGCTCCAGACCACCCACCATCATCCCAAAACTTCATCAGTTTGTATTATTTTTTTTGCCAAGATTTTAATGGCATACTTACCTGATGATCATTGTCTTCATTTTGAATATATGAATTCTTAATAGTTTCCACTTTGCAACTGGTACAAATACCTAAGGTACAAGTCTGAACCCAGTTTTCAAAAGTGTACAATTTCACAAGAATATCAGTGGTTGAGGGTGTGCATTTTTTTTCTCATAATTTCTATCTTCTGTCTTATCCACCAAACTTCTTTTGTAGTGTGTTTTGTTTTGTTTTGTTTTGTTTTTTGAGTTTTGTTAAGTGGATATGCTTCTTCTACATTGAAACACTATGGCTGGTAGCATGGTAACAGAACAGACCAGCTGCTGTTTTCCAAAATCCCCAAATTCTAAAAGCTGAGATTAACCTTTACCAAAGTGTCCTAGTACTTGGTCAGTTGACCTCTTTATTTTTCACAAAAATGTCAAGAGGTCTGAAATATTTCTTTCTCGAAGTACTTGTCAAAAGCCAATGAAGAAAAAGAGGTTAAAAAAAGATGGTTGAATCATTTTTGTAATCTTAATGACTTTGATAGTTTGCTGAAAAGTATCTTCTCTTGGTTAAGATTGGCAAGCAAGAGAGCACCAAATGCTAGACATCTGGAGGCCAATAGAAAAGGAAAGACAAATGCCCCTGGTAGGCTCTCTTGCCTTGTTGAGACAGTTTATTTCTTGTCAGAAGACCTATAGTCCATGGGTCACCACTAAGCATGCACTCTAGCTTTACTTTTGTGTGTGTGTGTGTGTGTGTGTGTGTGTGTGTGTGTGTGTGTGTGAAAAATGAAGTGAGGTCTGATCGTTTACAGGCAGCCTAAATTTTCTGGTGAGATAGGATGATAAATTTTGCTGGTGGAAAAGGGGAATAAAACAACATTCGCACACCCCAGTGATTTCTTCTGTCTTTCATCCTTGGTCTTTCTGGTTTTGTTATGGAATCAGACAGTTTTCAGAAAAAGAATACTTTGATTCATAGGTTTATTGTGTGATAATGGTAGATGTTGTTATCAGTAGTTACAACCAAAGAGGTGAATAATAGTAATGCCTAAAGCTTAAAGAATACTTCACTGCATTTCAAGCTCTTTCAAAATCACAGTATAATGGATATAACTGGCAAAATCGTAAGAGCTATGGGGTGCACATTCTCCTATTTTATAGATAAGAATACAAAAGCTAAGAAAGGTTAAGTGTTTATTCCAAGGTCATCCAGATAGTCAGTGGCTAGCTGGGAACAGTATCAGATTATTTTATTTCTTACTCAGTGTTCTATTTCACTGCCCTAGCTCTCAGAACACATAAAGTGACATCTACGTGGATGAACTCGAAGTGCATAAAAACAAAAATCCTAGGAAATTGTTTTCAAATCTGTAACAATTATTAGCCGATGTGAATATTGGCAAGCCACAATTTCTTTTTTGTTTATACTTTTAGAAGGGGATTTTCATCATATTGAACCAATAGAAATCAGATTTAAGTTCATAGGACTGTGATTTCATTTATGTTTCCGAAAGCATGGAGAGCTTCACACAAAACAATTTTCCATCTTTTAAGTCTTGCTAATCCACTTTAAGCTAGGCAAGAGTCACACATCATCTTGGCTGCTGTGATCACATACCAACCACCTCTTCTAATCTCTTCAAAGGGGATTTTCCTTTGCACAGGCATACTGCACAGCATGGGGCTTACAGACAGTACCTTACAAAGTTTCTCAGGTTCATTTATAATTCAGCCTTTATCCTAAGACTATAGCATGGAATATCTCTTCCAAATAATTCCAGGCCCTTTTCACTGCTGCCTCTAGTTGTCTCCCTAGCTTTTTAATAACTGATGAAGAATGCAGGCATTACAGCAAGGATTAACTGTGATTCATGTCATTTATTTGCAAATAGACATAGAAACCTACCCTGGTATTTGACACATTGAGTTTCCAGGATGTATCTGAGGGTTTTGGTTATTGAGTTTTCTTAGCTTAGTAAACCATATGTATATAATAGTAATTTTCTCTTTTGTCTCTGAATGCAATTTCCATTTTAGATCAGGCATTTGAAAATCTTTAGCACGATTTAGGTAGCTTCAAGTACATAATGAATTGCATTACAAATAAATTTGAGTGAGCAAAATATAAGCACCATATTTTTGTAACAATTGGACAGAAAGCTAAAACTGAAAGAAGTTTATAAATCCTAGTTTGACACACTTCATCTTAAGACAAACAAACCTACACAATTTATATACATTTCAGGGGGAAAAAAGGAAATCTTTAATTGGTGAATTCAAGGATATGAATGTAAAAGCTCATTTTGCTATAGTGTTTGTAATGATATTTTGGAATGATGTGATTTAATTCTCCAGAATTGTAGTTCAAGAGATTTACCTTCATAGTCTTGTGTTACTACTTTGGAAAAGCTTATCATTTAGAATCATTTTTATATTCAGCGTAGCGTATCCCACATGGTTCAATTCAATTCTGTGGTAACTCCAGAAAGCATGCCATCAGTAACAGTATGATTGCACATCCTTTTGTTGTTGTTTGGCAAAATTTATAGGAGTCTAATTTTAATCTACTGCTCCTGCTGTGAATTGAGAGTTGAAAAGCTGAAAAATAAGGCAGAAGGTCATTGAACATTGTTTCTAAAGGACCTGAAATCATATCATTGTGAGATCTTATTTGTCTAAATATAATTATTCAGAAAAAAAAAAGTATTACCAAGAAGGATGTCTTTGGAAAAATCCCTATAATCTTGAATAACCTGAGGTGGGAGATGCATGAATTCTTAGGTTGTTGTCTTTTTTCAAACATATTTTGACCATTCTAAGAACTATTGTTGGATTAAAGAAATAATAATGGTTTTTCTTCATCAAAATTATTGATTACAGGGCACCTGTGTGGCTCAGTCTGTTAAGCATTCGACTCTTGATTTTGACTCAGGTCATGATCTCATGGTTCCTGAAATCGAACCCCGCATCAGGCTCTGCACTGACAAAACAGAGTCTGCTTGGGATGTTCTCTCCCTGCTCTCTCTGCCCCTCCCCCCACCCATGCTCGCTCTCTATCTCAAAAATAAATAAACACTTTAAAAATTATTGACTGCAATATTTTTAAAGATGTCTATCTATCCGTATGTCTGTCTGTCGAGCGAATATCCCTAAGAAGGAGGTAAGTCGAATCCCCATGTTGGCAAGAAAAAAAAAGATAAATAACAATCATCTCATAATTTTAAATTCTTCATTCATTTCCTTTACGACCAGATTTTAAGTACAAATGGGGGGTATCAGAAATGCGGTTTTTCTGAGAGTTTCAGTCAATAAGCAACATAAAATACCCTGATTTCTTTAAACCAAGGGCTTTTCAGAATGTAGGAGAGGAAATCACAGAATTGCAGTTCAAGTCTTAATCACTTCCTTGCTTGTCTCTTTGTGGTCTAGCCTTAGAATAAAAAATATACCTTCTGAAGCCCTTTCTAGTCCTGTGCTGTTTTTCATTTCCAAATGTAATATAAGTCTAAAGAAGGTAAACATGTCCTGGTGTTAACACAACGTGCTTTCTGGTAAGTGCCACAGTGCTTTTTCTTGAGTATCAATTCTCCTTGCTATCCATGCTGGCCCTCCTCCTTCCAGGAGACACCAAAGTGACAAAATACCTAATAACGTGACTCCTCGTCACTATCCTCTACTTTAAACTGATACTCATATCAGCCAGTAGCTCATTGGAAAGTGATCTTACCATGTGGGAAAAAAAAATGTAGAGTGAAGTGATGTCAAAAACCTCAGTTATTGCTTCCTTGAGCAGCAAGAATGGCCAGTTTTTACTTATTACCTATTTTGTGTTTGGATATAGTGTTTACCAGTAGTTTCTTTTTGCGAGGGGAAATCTCTCTGAGTAGAACAGCAATTTCTTTTAAGTATTTCACATGTTAGGTCCTTAGAAAACCAGGTCAGATTAGTTCAGTTACCTGACCAAAGAGAAAAGCCAAGTGATAGTAGAGGGCTGGTGTATGTTTTACCTCAGTTGTTAGTTCTGTCGCTGATAATTCTCTGGAGACAGGCAACGAATCTCTTGATTTTGAGTGCATTTCTCTGGCTGTATCGCCACACATCTGTATTCTAAACTTCAAGCCCCATTAGCATGTAGAATACTAGGTAGAGTCCTGATGAAAGTTTATTTGGCACAGTGTTCATCCTGTTATGCACAAGTGCATAGAATTAAAATAATAATTTCTAGTTGATTTCATGCTTCTGTAGCTTAATGGTCTCCAATGCTTCTAGTAGATCTATTATACATATTTTTGTACAGAAAAGATGTACTGAAAGAAAATGTCAGCTTTTGAATAAACCTGTGTCCAAATTTACTCCAAAATGAAATTGAAAAGAAAATTGGAAATATGACTTTTAGAAGGATTTACTACTCTCTCCTTTCTGGGTAATTTGATACTGTGGTATTCATAATGATCAGTGAAGTACTAAGGGCAATTTTGTGCTCATCTCTACACCAACCTGACATCTCCTGTTTTTACTTTAAGTGCAGTGAAATGTAATTAGCCAACAGCTTGGGGCTTGATTAAAATGTCACATTTTATAAATTTATGGTCATCTTCTGTGCCTTCCTGAAAGTGAAAGACTCAGAATTCAACTCAACCTACATGCTGGGTAAAGGTATTCATTCATTAAAGAAAAGGGAAATGAACTCCCAGGTGGTATTCAGGAATTTCCATCCACTTCCCTATAAAATACATGCAAATGATTTATAAAACCTAAGCTCGAAAACCATTATGTGAATTTTGATGGGTAATTTTTTTAAAACAAAAGCTATAGAATGTATCTCCTTAATTATTTAAAATTAATAATAACAATGGGGGGCACACTGGGTGGCTCAGTCAGTAAAGCATTCGACTCTTGATTTCAGCTCAGGCCATGATCTCATGGTTGTGAGATCGAGTTCTGAGTCAAGCTCCATGTTCAGTTTAAGATTCTTTCTCTCTCCCTCTCCTTCTGCCCCTCCCCTGCTCGTGGGCTCTCTCTCTCTCTGTCTCTCTCTCTCTCTCTCTGTCTCTGAAATATAAATAAAATTAAATTATTAATATATTAAAACTAATAATAAAATTTGAACTGGTTCCTGATTGTTCTGAATCTCCTAATAAGCCTTGCCAGGAAACTTGTCAGAATCTTCCAAAAGTAGATGGGACGGTAGCCCTTCCATTTCTTGACCCTATGGCTGGAACAGGGGACTTTACCCATAGGAAGGTAGACAAGTGGCAGTGGCAGTGGCAGTTCTGAGGCTAGACCTTTTGAAGACTTGTGCATTTCTAAAGGATCCTCTCCAATCACATGAAGAGATCTGTCCCTGCCATCGGCCACTGCCACATGGAGCAGACCTGACAGAGTAGTCAAGATTAGCCAGAACTACAGCTTCTTTTAGAGTCACTCAGATGGTCTCTCTCTAGATCAGCCAACTACCAGTCAACTGACCCACAGATATGTGACAGATCGCTTACGGTCACCGCTAAGATTCCATGGTTGTGGCTTAGGCAGCAGTAGTTAACTGATACGGAAATGCAGGGACATGATATTTAGGACTACCTAAACAGTGCTGTGCACGGATGAGAATTCGACTATCCAGCACAAACAAGTAAATTACTGACTTTGGGGGAATAAATGTTTTAATAACTTAGCATACTTTTCTTAAAGTAATGCATTTATAGCCTAGGGGTGCTGGAAGCAGAAATTCCCTGCATCCAATGATACATTTTTACAGAAGCAAGCACTCTTGAGATATCAGTTATTAGTCTAATTGATAAATAGGACAACTCATTAAAGGGAATGGCAAATGACTGACTGCATGATTTTCTTCTAGTGTTATCATGCTTTATTCGCTAAGGTTCTCATTTGAGGGCAATGGAATCCTTTCTTCGCAGATTCATCATGAAGGGATTCATTATGGGATTAAATAGCTGATAGGTTCATTGGGAAGACTGAAGAAACAAACTCTATTTTGAGCTTCTAGGAACGATTCTCAAAACTCGTTACAATCCTGGGCCCCCAAGGTGTCTGCTGCCTGAGCTCCGACCAGGAAGGTACTGTCCTACCAACACACAGCCACCCAGCCCAAGTGCTGAGCCCACCTAACTCTCCACCTAACTCAGCGTTGAATCAGAATCTCCCTCTGGGGCATCTGATTCATAAAGAATAGAACTAGAAGGAAATCAGTAAATATTTGTAGAGTCATCAGACTTAGCAGGAAAATAAAGGAAGAAAAAAATCAGGAGGCAGTGCTGTTGGTGAGGGTATGCAACTTAAATCTTTTCATTTAAAAATGCCTCATTTTCCATGTTCACAGCTGAGCGGAGTCGCAAAGGAGGGGAAGTAGTAAGCCATGCAGACGTCTGGAAGAAGAGCCTGCCAGGAAGAGGGAACAAGTATACTCATGTATTTGTACACCAGGTCTTACGAGTTATTGACTGAGGGGTTGATTCTCCAAGAATTCTGGTCTATGACGCATGTTACAAAATAGGCTCTAGTAGACAGAAAATTTCCTCAGTAAGAAATGTAGGGGCTTGTAGTTGTCTTAAGAGTGGGAATATGGGTATAGCACAGGTAGTAACTGTTACAGATGTATCTTAGGAATCTAAAAATGTATTCATTTTTTGTGGTCGTGTGCTTTACACACACCAATAGTACATATATATGATTTACTTGTCAATCCTAAGTAGTGGCCGATCTCAGGTCCTATATGTGGTCTTGTTTTGTTTTTTGTTTTTTTAAACAATTTTTTTAATGTTTATTTTTAAGAGAGAGAGACAGAGACAGAGACAGAGCATGAGTGGGGGAGGAGCAGAGAGAGAGAAGGAGACAGAATCTGAAGCAGGCTCCAGGCTCTCAGCTGTCAGCACAGAGCCCAATGTGGGCTCGAACCCATGAACCACGAGATCATGACCTGAGCCCAAGTCAGACACTTAACCGACTGAGCCACCCAGGCACCCCTATGTGGTCTTGTTAAAAGCAAATCCAGTATATATATCATTAGGAAGTTTAGTGCAGAAAATACAGATCCCATTGAATATTAGAAGAAAAGTAACCATCTGTGATGAATAGCCACTGCCTCACTATTTACATATTTTGGAAAACCATGTATTCTGAGTAAAGGACATACGTTTGAATATCTATCTGTAAATATTGGTACACTGGCTGAAATACAGTAGCAGGGACTTGCAAATTCAAGAATGAAGTCATGGGGCACCTGGTGGCTCGGCTCAGTCGTTGAAGTATCTGGCTGTTGATTTCAGCTCAGGTCATGATCTCACAGTTCTGTGGGTTCAAGCCCCAGATGGGGCTCTGCACTGACAGTGTAGAGCCTGCTTAGAATTCTCTCTCTCCCTCTCTCTGACCCAATCCTACTCGTGTACATGCTCTTTTGTGCGCGTGCTTGCCCACTCTTTCTCTCTTTCAAAATAAAGAAATAACTTTTTTTTTTAAAGAATGGAATCAAAGTCAAGTTGAGAGAATGGGAAGAGTCAGGAGACAACAAGGAAAATTCATGTGAGTTTTCTTAATCCTGACTAGAAACATGGAAAGTGGGAATAGGAAAGAGATTGGATTGAGTTGCTCAGAGATTGTTGCCCATAGACTTGGAATTCTGGGCTGTAGCTTTAGAGGGTAAGACTAATGCAAGCTGTGAGGGCCATTTTAGCTGAATCTCTCCTGAAAACCTACCTTCTAGCCAATGCTATCAGGAGAGTTCTTATCCAGTATTTCATGAAGCCCCTGAAACTGTGTGCAAAATATGGTGTGCGTGTCAATGTATTTTTATCTTTGAAGAGGGTCAACTGCTCTCATCATATTCCTAAGAGGCATCCAGGCACCAAGAGAAGATAACAATTGCAAGTTTGGGGAAAAGTTAGAGAACGTATTCATGCTTTGGACTTGAAGAGAAAAGTCTTGTGGTGACTTACTAAGCACAATGTAATGCGATGGGCTACAGAGGGAGAGGGTGCTGGTTCTGTTATACTGAAATTCAGGTCAAGACAAGGACAGAGCAATGATCAATTGCCATAAGACAGATGACTTCAGACAAGACACTCCTGGAATCTCATTTCTTCTTCTTCTTCTTCTTTTTTTTTCCAACAAATTGAATGTCAGTAAACTGAACCAACATAATTTGGATGTTATTATGTGTCAGGGTTGTTTCATATTTGGCTATGCAGTACCAGAGCCAATAGCCATATGTAGCAATTGAGTGTGTGAAGTATGGCCAGTGCCACATAGAGAAGTGATAATATTTTGGAGATATATTCTTATATAATATTACATGTCATAAATATATTTTATATTAATTTCACGAGTTGTCTTTTGCTGTTTTAATTAGGCCTCCAGGAAACTTTATATGGTATGTGTGGCTCTCACTGCATTTCTGTTGGACAGCACTCTTCTAGATATGGGCAATGACTCTGTCCTGTTGGACAGAAGGATACCATTAATAGTAGACCTACTAAGTGAATTATATGGTGTGGTAGAAGGTGACGAGGAGTATGAGCGGGTAGAGGAAATAGAGCAGAATAAGAGGGATCAAGTGGTAGAACACAATCTGCAGTCTGTGAGGGAAGGTGGCTGTAAGAAATTCAAACATTTGAACAAAGAATCCTGAGGTGTGAAGGAGGAGTTTTTCAGGAAGTAGAAATAGCAGGTGCAAAGACTTTAATGTAGAAGCTTGCTTGACTTGTTTGAGGAGTAACAAAGGGACCAAGGAGACTGGGGTAGAGTGAGATTAAAGGGAGAATAGTAGGGACTGAAGTCAAGTTGGCAAGGGGTGTGCAAGACGGGACAAATCATGGCATGTTTGAAGACATAGACATGTGAAGACTTACGCTCTGAATAAAATGGGGATCCAATGCAGGGTTTTGAGAGGAGGAATAACCTCCTTACATTTGACTTCCATTCTAATTGGATTTCTCTGGCTGATACATTGTGAGGGTGGAATCAGGAGACCCCCTCGCAGGCTGTGTAGTATTCTGGTTGAGAGATGGAAATGGCTCAGTCCAAGGGGATGGCAGTACAGATTCTGAGAAACATCAGATCTCCAAACCATTCAACTCCTCCCCTCCCCACCCAAAATTATTTTCAAGCTTAGGACAAGCTAGGGAGACTCTAAAGTTAATTAGCAGGTTTCTCTGCCAAAATAATACAGAACTTATTTCTTGGTCTGCTTGTATACAGACCTAAGCTCTGTTCCTCTTACCCCCATGCAGGCTTTGAGTTATTTATATGTTACTTAAATAGGTTCAAGCCTTTCTCTGGAAAACAATTATCCTTAGGAGGTGGGAGCTTTGCATATTTGATTATCAGATATGCATTTCCTGTTCGCTGTCTTTCTGGAAATTCTATTTTCTGTGAAACAAACCTCAGATGGATGGTAATAATAAATGTTTGTTCAGCAGCAGCTGGTCCCAGATTGTTATCCTGTCGTGAACATATTTTATTTATTCATCTTCATTTTTTTAACCTCTTTTGGTAGCCTTTGCTTTTCTCTAGGCATTATATGTGAAATAAAAATATGTAGTGCTTAATGTGTTCACTTTCAAGTTTCTCTCACTGAATTAAGTACAATTGTATTTATACTAAAAGCCTCACGAAACCTGCTGTGCATCACTGAGGATTTAAATAAGAACCTGAAAAATGAAGAAAAGATCTTCAAACATTGCATAATGTTAGGACAAGTGCTCCATTTTTAAAAGTGCCTTTGGAGGGAGGTCTTTAATGTTGACTTTGTACTAAGAATGTTGCTTTCAAAAGAATTTGTCTAGTGTTAGGTTTGAAAGGGTTGGGGAAAGCATGGAAGAACCCATCCCATAAGTCTACTATAATACTTCTTTTGTACTAAGAGAAATGAAAAAAAAAATTAATGGACCATAGTGTTCTGTTTATGCTTCTTTCAAATGGGTGACATACTTTATTTTATGACCATATTATCCAGATCAGTCTTAGATGATATTTAGTAAACCAAAACTGAATGAAAGTCATTTATGCTGTTGCCTGTGCAACTTCTGGATTATTTTTTTTTTCCTTACTACACTTATCTGATTTTAGTGTGAGTAATTCAATTGTTCAAACCCATTAGGAATCACCACCAGATAAACCAATAAATTAAAACAAGTTGTTCTCAACTCTGATAGCTTGCCTTTTGAAGGTAAAATTTGAGTTGGTAAGGCTGTGGTCTTTGGTGGCGAGCAGATCTTTATTCTGACCCAACGCTCTGAATTATCGACTTTTCAATCTTGATCAATAAATGCAGTGTTTCTGAGCCTCTGTTTTCTCAATATGGAAATAGAAGACTTTACCTTATAGTGTTGCCATAAGCAGAAAGGGAATTACCGTTTTGCATTAACTTTCAATTCCTATAACAAATTACTGCAAACTTGGTGTCTTAGTACAACACCTGTTTTCTTATCCATTCACTTCTATAAGTCAGGAGTTTAGGCAGGCTCAATGGCATGGTCAGTTTAGGGTCCCACAGGCTGAAATTAAGGTGTCAAGTGTAGGCCCACATGGGCTGTAATCTGGGGAGGCGGGGCAAGAATCTGTTTCTGGGCTCACTTAGGGTGCTGCTAGACTTGTTCTGTGTAGTTGTAGGATTGAAGTCCTCATTTGCTTGCTGGCTATTGGCTGCAAGATCCTCAGCCTCTAAAGGCCACTTCATGTCCTGGTTCGTGCTCTGTCCATCTTCAAAGCCATAATAAACAATACATTGAACCTTTCTGGTGCTTGGCATCTCTTTGTCTTCCCTTCTGCAGACTCTACCTGACACTCTTTTCTGTGTCTGCTTGTTAGAGCTTGTGTTATTATATAGGGCTTACCTGTATAGTCCAGGCTACTATGGCTTCTTTAGGGTCAAATCATTATTAACCTTCATCACATCTGCCAAGTACATTTTGCCATGTAACATAGTCTTGGAGGTAACACCAAGGAGCAGAGTCGTGGGGCGGGGTGTAAAATTCTGCGTATCATATTTTGTAAAATACTTGGCATGCATTGCTTAAAACAGAATGAATCCTGATGATTTTTTTTTTTTTTACAGTAACATGAGGACAACACATTCATGATGTGGGCGTTCTCTACATTCTAAACAAGTGTGCTAGCCTGAAGTAAATCCCAAGGCATGTTACTTACTATGATGCTTTTAAGATGCTTTGTTAGGAAGTTAGACACTACCTGAATATTTCAATGACAACTTTATTCACCTAAAATGAGGAATGAAAATTAGAGAGGGGGTGTTAACCTTTATGCCTTTTCTGAGGTTTAAGGGAGATGGGAACTGAGCAGATTGAGAACAAGACACTGTTGTGCTCACAGGGAAAAGAATCTGCATTTCTGAGGGAGCCCTTAGGTTACAAATCACTGGTAAATGTGACAGGAGGCATTGGGATGGTGACAGCAGCGTTAGCTGTGTACGGCAAGGAAAGGTAAGGAAAAGGACATCCAAGGAGAATAGTCAAAGAGAGGAGAAAGGGAGGCTAACTGAGCTTTATCCAGAGTGAAAAAATGTAAGGGTAATGGCAGTGTGTACAGAAAAACTAGACCGATTAAGTGGATGTTTATTAAGGTTTGCACTATGCACTTGGAAGAAAATGAAACAAACACACAAAAGAGTGAAACTTATCATATGGGAGACGCTGTTGATGCCCGGCCTTTATTTCTTTATCACTTTTCATCCTCAGGCTTTGTCAACCTTGGCACTACTGACATTTGGGGCAGGCTAAATCTTTGTTGTGGGAGGCTCTTCTATACGTTACAGGATGTACAGCCAGATCGCTAGCCTCAACCATCAGATGCCAATAGTTGCCTCCTCCTCCCAGTTAAAACAACCACAACAGTATCTCTAGAAGTTGCCTGATTGTTCCTGGTTGAGAACCACTGAGCTAGACCAGTGGTTCACATACTTGAGTGTGCATCAGAAACACCTAGGCCCTAACCCCAGAGTTTCTGTTTTACATCTTGGGTGCTGCTTGATAATTTGTATTCCCATTAAATTTTCAGGTAATGCCAATGCTACTGGTCCAGTGACCACACTTTGAGAACCCCTGCTATAGATACCAAAAGCTTCCTGCTACAAACACCTGTCACTCTTCCTGAAGGCTTTCTCTGGCACTCTTCCCCTTGAAGCAGGCTTAAAGTGTTAGAAAATCAGTGACCTGGGAGTAGCCAGTAGGGGGTAGTGATTAGGGGAGGGAATAGGTAAATAAATACCTCATGTCTCTTACCTCTCAGGTAAGGTTCTGCACAATCTCCCAGAGGTCTTCCCAGTGGCACACAGCAGTATTGTGTTCATTAACTAATCTCTACTGCCTCTTTCCCTTCCCTGTCTCGCTTTCCTCTTCCTCTACTGGCAGTTTCTGGCACCACCTCCCAAATGAACTACATTTCCTCAAACCCTTATATCACAGTCTTCTGGGAGAACCTAAATTAAGGCATGTGTTATAGCTATAATTTCTAGGTTTTTCTTTCTTCTTTTTGTTAAGGACTGTTAATTTCTCCTCCCTTCATATCAGAGCTTCTCAACTGGAAGCAAATGTGCTCCTGTCTGCCATAGGATATTGGCAATATCTGGAGACATTGTGGGTTGTTACAAAGGTGGATGGGAGGCGCCCCTGGCATTCAGTGGGTCAAGGCCAGGGATGGCGCTAAACATGCTGCAATGCGCAGAACAGCTCCTACAAGAAAGAATTATCTGGCCCCAAATAGTAGCAGTGCTGAGGGTGAGAAACCAAATTCTAGCCCAAAAAGATGCAAGGAAAATGCATACCCAGAAATATGCAGTTATCTTCTCTGGAATTATGGGTTTAGGTTCAAGTTCAGAGACTAAGATTCTAAAATTGTAGCCATTTGCTTCCCTGCAAAATAGTAAGCACCTTCATTCCAAAGTGTTTTTTCTTACCCTGTGACTGGGGTAGTCTTAGTCCGCAAGATCTTTGAACTTCCTAAAAAATACTGTCCCCAAAATATGTGTTCAGTTTTCAATATATGCAGTTTTATGAGGGATTAAAAAATGCAGTTAATGTGTGAACAGACATTTTTGAAAGTCTTGCCTTTTCTGTTTTTCTTTTATTCTTCTTCTCCCCCTTAAGGAAAATACCAGCTGCTTGTTATGCACATTAAAGTGTGTCCCAGGTCAATGTATTATACAACTGTATTTGTGCATCCGGGAAGAAAGGAAGGTGATCACCAGGTTGTTTCTATAGAAACATCAAATTAATTTTTGCCAGAAAATTAAATTGTCATTGCATAGCTGGAAATTGGTATATTTGGATAACTGCTTTCAAGTTTTCTCATCTGTTCAAATTGTTACCATTCAAAGAAGTTTCTGGCTCCATGACACAGGGCATTTTTTCTCAGTGTAATGTTTTGAAATGGTGAATGCTAATGAAAATGTTCAAATCAATTGATGCAAAAAAATTAACCTTGATAAATGTATAGTGAAAGATAACAGAAGAATAAAAAGCAGAATTATTGTTTATAAACAAGTGTTTCTTTTTTAAATATAAAAATTCAAGATAAACTAACTTGTGAGCCATTGATTTGAAAAGGTGAGAAAAAACAAAAGTAGGAGAAGGAGCTGCATTTAAGAGTAGCCTCAAAATTTCTCAAAAAAATTTTTTTTAATAAATGGATCAACTCTATTTTTGAGCTTGGTAGTGTATTATTTTCAAAATTCAACTTTTAACAGTGTTATAAGAGTCAAGATGAATAATCCCCTTTACTTTTCAGAAGCTTGACATTGGTCATTAAAGTTTTAAAATTCAGATCAGTATTTCTTTTTTGTTAATATCAACAGCCTGAAATACAGCTATTAAATAATTAGCTACAGGTAAGTTTTGTTTGCAGTAATTATATCAAAAAATCTATTTAATTATCATTGGGTTGCAGATTGAAATAGAAGTACCTCTTATGTCACAGTATTTCATTCAGTAAACTTCTTGCTTAAAAAAATCTAGTCATAAGATAATCACTACTTTTAAAACCTTTAATTATTTGTGCTTCCATGTGGGACAGCGTTTCAGTTATAGCTTTTCTAGAGAATATACGTGAAGTAACATTGGGAAGGCAAGAGAGAAGAAGTTGGGTGAGAGAGATGATGATGAATGAGGGACGTGGTTTGGGACATCTAAACAGGAACCAAGATTTTAGGGACTATGTTTCTGGAAATTCTTTTTAAAATACTAATTTTACTCTCTGGAACATGTTATATATTGCCTCTTTATATACAAATTAAAGTGGTTATGTATCAAATATCATGTGTGGATCATGGATAAATGACATTACGTTTTATCCTCACTTACTAATTGAAGAGAATAAATGAGAAGATTGAAAATCTGTGTAATTTAGGCGAATAGCTATTGCATACACTCATTTTGTTGTGATTTTTTTCTATTCCTTACAATTAAAAGGTTTAATATCAAGAAACAAATTTCTGGGACTTTAAGATAGAAGGAGAAATAAAAACTAACATTCCTTGTGACAAAAAAAAAATCCTAAATACTCCAATTTGGTAATCTGATTTCATTTTTTGTATTGTTTCATCTTGAATAAGATGAGTAAGTGTCCCAAGCTATTTGGGCATACTTTTCTCCAACTCTACCCAAAACCAAGAAGATGATGGCCATATTCATTGCTCTAAACAAACCATCATGAAAGGTGATTGGTTTGAAAATGATCATAACTACTTGGAGGATGTATGATTAATGAATGGAACATAATGGAATTTAAATTCCCTTAAAAACACAATGACATTTTTTAAACAATCACATTAAAAATGTATTTGATATGATTTCTGTGTCACTAGATGAAGTCAACTCATGGGTTTGGGGCATGGTGCAATAGAGTTTATCACTTCTTGGAGGCTACTTTGGGAATCAGCCTAGTGCTTGCTGCCTCTCTAGAATAGACTGGACAAATCCAAATACTTGCCCCACTGGAAAAACCATCGTCTTCAAGTTAATGGTAGGGATTTTAATCTCTTGAAGGGAAAATCAGTTAGATTAAGGGAAATCTTTGTCTCAAAATAGCTATGTTACCTAAGGCAAATCAACCACCCGTTCAGAGAAAGAATATTGCCATCTGGAAAATGATACGCTAACCAAAAGTTAACATAAGGCTAACTTGTTAAATAAGCATGATCAGATTCTCTGCTCCTCGGTGCTTATGTCAGCCCTTGG
This sequence comes from Herpailurus yagouaroundi, assembly GCF_014898765.1. Lineage (NCBI taxonomy): Eukaryota > Metazoa > Chordata > Mammalia > Carnivora > Felidae > Herpailurus > Herpailurus yagouaroundi. The sequence continues at coordinate 14,453,909 of NW_024412414.1, read as the reverse complement.
TAAAACACCTGCAGTGAAGTATTCAACCTTAGCAGTAATACACTATATAATATTTGCTGCCAGCAGAACTAATTGGAAGTATTCTATATCTATGAGAAAACGAGGAGACGCTGACTGTATTTAAGGAAATGGTTTGGACATTGTGGAAAAGGATGCGAGGTCCTGGTGTGTTTTGATTATCATTATCCATTGGAAACTGCTATAAGTGGATCAGGCTCCCAGAGAGTGAGACCCAGATCCAGCCAAATGCTGCTTGACTGATCGAGTGACAACAAATTCACAATAGTGAAAGTCTCATATGGAGATATGAATGCAGTACTTGTCCATTCATACTTACTCTTCAAATTAGATGTAGTATTGTTGACTTTCTTATTTGTAGGACTATCATACGGCAGAAGCCATTGTTGAAATGTGTCTAGATTAGTTGGTAAGAATTATTTTGATTATTTTTTTCCATTGAGTTTCAGTGAAGAAAAGATTATGGATAAATAAGAGATTGGGGAGTATACTGGTAAGGTAGAAATTAAGGTGATTATGAAGACCATGGAGATAAATGGGATAGCTGGGATATATTCTGAATTGATCAGTTTTTTGTTTTTTGGTTTTTTTTACTTATAATAGGAGTCATTATAGGACAGCTTCTTCAATCTCTAATAGTCCACTCCAGTTGTGTTTCTATTTAAAGGGAATCCAAATATATGAGAGTAGATGAGATTATTTAACACTTGGCTAAAATGGGATCCAATTGGGTTATTTATATACAGGGGAAGAAGAAAAGTAATTTTCCCTCTACCCTTCTTAGTTCTTGGCTAAGAACCCTGTAACAAAAAGACAGAATAGCAAAAGATAAACAGTTTATTAAGGCACACAGCATACATCACATGGGAGAAACCTAAAGCGAGTAACTCAAAACGGCAACTTACAATTCCATCTTATATAGCCTCTTCACAAAGAACAATAAATTTGCAGAGAAATGACACGACAAAAGAAAGCAGTGTCTGGCTTTCAAGGGTGGCAAACTGTAGGTAAATATATGGTAGGAAACTAATGAAGTAATGTTTGGTGCAGCTTCCTTTGTTGATGTTTCTGGGTTGGTAAGAATGTCTTCTTTCTTCCTGCTACAAGAAGAGTACTCTTCATGTGGGAGTTTTATCTCCTGCTTTCAGGAAGAAGAAGGAGGGACCAGTGTCTTTTTGTCCCTGCTGTTTCTTAAGTGCCTTTAATTCAGAAAATCAGTATGCCAGAGTGGCCTATTGTGGAATAACATTTCTGATTTCCTTCAATATCTTACCTTCATCTACCTGAGAAAAATAATACAAATAGTCCCAGCTTTTTCAGATCTGAGTATTCAGAGAATTATAACACATTCTTGTGCTTTACCTTTATGTCTTGCACTCTACTAGTTCTAGGCTGAAATCAGAGTGAAATTTTTGACATGTCAAGCAAAATTCCTTATGCTATTGTTCAATGAGTGGAACCAGGGAACTGAGATAAAAATATAATAATTTCTTTTCACATCTAAAGCATGAGACCCATTTTCAGTGTGTAGGATAAAACCAACCCTTCTGGCCAGCAGATACCATACAGCTTCATTTTTATTTCAGTCTTTCAGCTACAAACAAACAAACAAACAAAAAACCAAATAAGTTATTTGATTTTGATTCTCTGCTTTGAGGGAAAGAGGGAATAAAAGTATTACAGGCAGTGTTTGGCCCTTTTTTTTCCCCCTTATGAACAAGATCCCAACATATTTCGGACTAATAAGATGAATAAGGTTGGAATAAAAAGTGGAAAGTATTTTTCAATCATACAATTTGTTTTCAAAACAAAGATAATCGTATGTGGGACACTGAGATCTTACCCTGTGCAATCAGAGGCCATAAGAAGTGAATAGATTACAATTAATTTGAAGCGATGAGAATGTTCTTATTCCCTAGAACTGGGCCTCTGTTTTCTACCGCTCCCCTGCAACTACCACTAAACCTCTGTTTGCTCTGTTGTAAAACAAAACATTCGAATCTGTAAGACAAAAATTAAAGAGAACACAAAAAAAAGCCACAAGAGTCACATCTGTTGTTGAGTGTAGTGTGGATCAAGCAATTGTTTCGATAAATCCCAAAGGATAAATAACATTATATTTGACAGGCTTTCTGGGGTCGGGGGGGCTGGGGGGAAGCCCTCATTGATTCATATTTTAGTATGCTAACCCAGTTTTGGAAAATCCAAGGCATAAACATTTAGTGGAAGTAAAAGAAAGTTAACTGCTATTTTAATTTTAAAGAAAATTGAAAAGGTTAGTGGTAGATTTTTACGAGTACAACATGCACAATTACAGCAGGCACGACTGGCCAGAGTGGATTATATTTTACACATAATTAGTCCAGACACGTGTTGGAACCATTAAGAGGAGGGCACTTGGCTGGTTTTGCTAACACTTGCTTCTCTTCTGGCACACTCATTAAAAAAAAAAAAAAAAGTGTTTGCCTTTGTTTTTTCAGAGTAAAGCAGATTTTGTAATAATATTGGGTAAATAAATAGGTACCTTCCAAAGCTATATGTTATCTTAAGTAATCTAACTTGTTATTGATTTTTTTTCCCCTGCAATAAGAAAGTTAATAGTTGGAATCATATGTAGTTGCTATAGTAACTCATGCAAGTGTACTTCTCTTGAAGGGGAAACATATGATTAATTTGTCTTTTAACCTCTTTTATTGTGACAACACCCATGAAATGCACTAACAGACATCTGTTGTTCTAATAATTTTATCTTTTTTTTTAACTGAAACCCTCTAAATAATATTTTCAGATTAAAAAAAATGTTAGTAAAATTATTTTGAACTTCAGGAAAGAGTAAGTATGTCTCCATAAAAGAACATTAAAAAAAAAAAAAACTTCTAAAATATTCAGTCCTTTGTATTATTTTACATTTTATGAAGTTCATTAATGTTCAACCCAAACAAATTTTAAATTTATGAGTCTTTTATCACTTCACATAATGCTTTTAAAGTAAAAATAACATTCAACTTAAGGTGGCAAATGTGCCATTGCTTCAGAATATATTTACATATTTTATTTTAATATCATGTATTATTTGGCCTAAATTTGCATGTGCATGTGTCTCTATTTCTATTTAAATATACAGATTTCTCTCACAAATACTGCTTCCTATAGTTTTCATAAAGTAATGTTAACTAGTTCTCTACTGTTTTTGATAATGTGATATTAATTTCTGTTTTTAACCCAAGTTACAAGTCTGAATGGCTATAGGAGCCAGCCGGGCAATGAAAGTGATTGAAATGGCCAAGGTGGAGGACCATAAGGCAGAGAGGGGACTGGAGGTCAGACGCCCAGTAGAAAGGTAACAGCTCCTTCTCAAGCCCTGGTGAGTATTGCATATGGAATGTACACCAGGGTTTTTCCAATTTTTCAAGAAAAAACAGAATTCTGAGTGCTGATGTGAAACCTGTTTGCAAATAAATCTTGGAAAGTAAAGCAATTTGATTTTTGAAAAATGTACCATGAAGGGTCAAACCATCTGTAGTTTTCGTCTGGATCACCAGCTGTCATTCTGCATATCCTGCCTACCTCAAGGGGCAGCTTCAACCTTCAGGACACAAAATCATGGCTGTAGATGTCTTTGATCCACTGGAAAGTACCAGAATTTATAGTCTTCTTTAATAGATGCAGAGAGCAATATTTGACTGATTGACTGAAATTCACATCAGAAATTAGCAGCAGTCTTAAAAGAATGGATTCCCTCTTGCCGTTTTGTTTTATTTTATCTTTTTATTTGACAGATAGCAAGAGCACACGTGAGTGAGGGAGGGGTAGGAAGAGAGGGAGAAAGAAAATCTTAAGCAAGTTCCACACTCAGTGCAGAGCCCAACATGGGGCTTGAACTCACAACCCTTGAAATCAAGACCTGAGCCAAAATCAAGAGTCAGATACTTAACTGACTGAGCCACCCAGGCACCCCTCACTCTTGATATTTTAAAGTGAGTAATGATCTTGGATCTAATGATTAAAATTCTATATTGAGATGAATGGAGGCCCCCATGGGGAAGAAACATTTGGGAGCAATAGAACGGTTTGGGTTTGGACTATTGAGGCAGATGATTGAATTATGCACAGATACTTTGTTAGGTGAGGCTGGGGTGAGAGGGCAGAGTGTGGCTGTCAGGGAGGAAGGAGAAAAGGTGGAGATGTTACTGGAGGGGTAATGGCTGGAGGGAGTTGATTGAGGAAGATAAGTTTTGCTATTATGGGTCCAGGGGAGCTTCCTCCCCGTCTTCTAATAACACTTCCAATAATATACAGATTGTATTTCACCATTTTAAGAAGTGGGTCTGTGTTGGCACTGTTTATTTAATGTTGTTTTTGCTTGCTACTAGAACATCCTGAAATTTTTCTCATGGTATAACCAGACAAGCTGGGAATGCCCACTGTGTTCAGCGTTACCTTGGGTTCTATCTTGTTCTATTTTATCAAATAAGTCACTACCCAGAAAGCCGTTGTTGTGAAATGAGAACTTATGGAGTTGCAAGGGTAGAGATTTATTGCAGCAGTTGGATATATGGAGGAGGAAGGAAAGAAGGGAAATTGGATGGAGAGGGTGGAGGGAGAATTACCACATGGCAAATTGGTGAGTCACTGTGCTAGCCCTGGATGGAGTTACATCTACCACTACTCTCTTTTTGTTTGTTGGTTTTTGCCTTCCATCTCATATGATTTTCTTAAACCATGTTCCTTTGAACCTAATACTTCAGTTCATAATAGAATCATTAAATAAGATCTGTGGGATTCCAACCTGTGAGGGTGGCTGTCCATCCCCCACCCCCCTCCCCCAGCTTTGTTCTAATAGTGAGTCCATGCAGTCTATGCAGACCTCTGACAGCAACAGAGAATGTGGCTGGTGGTAGCCTGGGATGAGGTCAAAGATATATTAAAGCAGCCTCTTGGGAGAAACAGTGGTATCTCAGGAAGCATAACAAATGTGGACTTTGTGGTCATGGATTTGACTTTAAGCTCTGCCTTTTTTTTGTTTTTGTTTTTGTTTTTGTTTTTCCAACTTGGTGACCCAGGGCAAGTCACTTAACTGCCCTGTGCTTGTAGAAGAGGAAAATTTTCTTTGACTCTCTTAAGATCCCTGGCAGGACCTAAAGTTAAACTGAGAAAGACAGGGGCGCCTGGGTGGCGCAGTTGGTTAAGTGTCCGACTTCAGGCAGGTCACGATCTCGCGGTCCGTGAGTTCTAGCCCCGCGTCAGGCTCTGGGCTGAGGGCTCAGAGCCTGGAGCCTGTTTCCGATTCTGTGTCTCCCTCTCTCTCTGCCCCTCCCCCATTCATGCTCTGTCTCTCTCTGTCCCAAAAATAAATAAACGTTGAAAAAAAAAATTAAAAAAAAACTGAGAAAGACAGATGAACAGGAGAAAAGCATATACATTTTATTATTTTTTTATATGTATGGGAGCCTTCACAAGAGCATGAAGCTGCAAAAGAGTAGCCAGAGCTGGAAGCTCTCATACATTTTAGACCAAGAACTCCTTCAACTTAAAATCTTCAGTATGTCACAGTTCCAGTTTTGTGGCTGGTATATCCTGAACCCCATTGTGCTCTTTCACAGTAACTATGTTTCTCAGGATGTACAGGTGGCAAGGATTTTATGATTGTTTTGGAAACATTATCTTTTTCTTCTTTCATAAAAATAAAACCATGTCTATATGAAGAAAAGAGAAGTTTGTTACCAAACCTGAGCTATCATGAGGATGACTGCAAATACATTTCAACAGTTTTTCAGGAATTGTTACTTCAAAATATAAAAATGTTAGAGAAAAAATAATTCACAGTAGCAAGTCATAGTTTGAAATAAATAAGTTTCCACTTATTTATTAATAGATTAAATACTATGTCAGACGGTAACTATGGAAGTGATTTGATGAAGTGAAACAGCTTCTAAGATAGTTAACATTCATAAACAAACTTTACTGTGTATGCGTCATATGTATACTATATATACCCAAAGTCTCATGTTTACTTTTTACATAAAACATAACTCTAAAGAAAACCATTTAACTTTGAAACAGTTTCAGAAGTATAAAATGTAAGCAAAGAAATTGCGAAAATACTAGGTATAGTTCCCATATAGCTTTCACACAGCTTCCCCAAATGTTGTCTCACAAAAAATTAGTGTAATTTATTAAAATCATAAAATTAATATTGATGCAATATTATTAACTAATTTGCAGAGCTTATCCAGATGTCTCCATTTGTTCCTTAATGTATTTGTTGTGCCCACGAACACAATCAAGGATCTCATACAACTAGAGGTTTCATGTCTCCTAGTCACCTCGGAGAAGGGAGATTTCCTCAGTCTGTCTTTGTGTTAGTTGGTCTTTTAAGAGTACTTGCCAGTTATTTTGTACAATGTCCCTCACTTTGGCTTGTCTGAGGATTTGTTGTGATTTGACTGAGGTGTCACTGGCAATATTACCACAGAAGGTAATGTGATATCCTTGTTAACTACATCTGGAAAAGCATGAGGTTGACATGCCTCTTTACTGGTGATTTAAACTTTGGTCTCTTGCTAAGGTAGCTTTTGTTTCTAACAACCTAAAATAAACGATGGAATTATCAGTGTTTTCTTTCTTTTTTTTTTTTTTTAATTTTTTTTTCACGTTGTTTATTTATTTTTGGGACAGAGAGAGACAGAGCATGAACGGGGGAGGGGCAGAGAGAGGGAGACACAGAATCGGAAACAGGCTCCAGGCTCGGAGCCATCAGCCCAGAGCCCAACGCGGGCTCTAACTCACGGACCACGAGATCGTGACCTGGCTGAAGTCGGACGCTTAACCGACTGCGCCACCCAGGCGCCCCTCAGTGTTTTCTTTTTTTTTAATGTTTATTCATTTTTGAGAGGGAGGCACAGAGAAAGAGGGAGACACGGAATCCAAAACAGGTTCCAGGCTTTGCACTGTCAGTACAAAGCCCGATGTGGGGCTTGAACCCACAAACCATGAGATCATGACCTGAGCTGAAGATGGATGCTTAACCAACTGAGCCACCCAGGCATCCCCAAATTGTCATTGTTTTCAATCTTCTGTTTTAAAATTTTTTGGAGCAGTAGATATGTTTCCTAATTAAATGTTATCTAAAAGTGAACCAATTTTAAAATATAATAATTAGCCCTCACTAGATTCCAGATTTCCATTATACTAGATTTTACATAATAAAGTACCATATATAAATTTTATATCTTTATTAAAAGCTAATAACAGTATATAATAAAAATAGTAATGCTTGGCATAGTTTGACGCTTTTGTTGATAGTGTTCATAGAAATGGAAAACAATGTTAGCTACATTATGGAAGAATCCAAATTTTATTTGTAAGTCTCAATGTGGAGTTAGCAACAGAATATAGTAACAAGGGACGTATATTTGCTGGGAAAGTTTTGTTGCTGCTTATTAAAATGTTTTCTGAACCAGAATATTTATATCATTGCTGAAATGTGACTTCTGACTACCACGTTTTTAGATGTGTTGTAACACATCTATAGTTAAATGACATTTTCTTCCATCTTCTTTGATTCTACTAGCATCTCTGATGATTTTCTGCAAAATCATAAAGTTGGTTCTCAGAAATTTTTGAGACATTGATAGAGTGTCCGCAGAAAGTGTTCCTATGGTTTTAATTTGCAACAGTCTCATACACTTGTTAGGACTATGTCAAATTCCCTGAGGGGACCGTATCTCCTCATCCTGCGATTGGACAGATGGTACTTATTATATCTAGTGAGAAAGAGAGGAAAACAAAAGTTTGTCTTAAAAAAGGGAAAAAGCCTTCACAGCCCATTTAAATACTTGGTCGTTTAAGATGAGATACGAAATTAAATGGAAAACACTTGGTTACAACTACTGAATTCCCATGTTGGCACAGCCTTTTCTGTATCTTTCATGATAATTACTTACAAAGAATGGAGTCATGATGTGGAAGTCCAACAGATGAAAGGGAACTGAGGTTGTATTTTTTTTAACATAGCTCCCCAATGACCTTTGAAGCAGTGATAGTCTAGCATGTAAGCTTGGTTGGAGACTTTTTACAAACTTCAGTTTACAAAGACATTTCATCTACCCTCATCATGAATATCATCGCAGTATTCCTTAGAACATCAAACAGAGGGAGGTATCCTTATTGATATATTACAGAGCAGGGAACTAAATTTATGAGTGAAAAGGTGATGAGTTGAAGATTACAAAATTACATAACAGGCATATTGAGACTTGACCCCAGTCCTTTAACACAAAATTCTGCCATCTTTCCATTATATTATCTTCCCTTTTGTGAATTTCATTGCCTAGTTACAACCTAGAGCTCTGAAGATTAATTTGAGTTTTAGATTTTTTCAAATGGGGTTGATAAATAGAAATTGATTAGGATAGGTCAAATTACAACTGGGTCTTCGTGTGCTTCATACATTTACATTTGCTTTTCATATCTCTTGTCTGAGACATAGGTCTATATGATCAATCACCTATTGGACATCTTGTATATCTCCAAAGCATCTCAAAGTTAGCATGCCCCAAATCTATCAATCCCAGTTCAAATCTCACCAAATCCCGGTCTCTCCTAGTTCTTCCTAAGTGAATAGTGCCACCATTCAGTCTGGTAGGAATATCAGAAACAGAGGGCAGTCAATGACACCTCCCTCTTCCTCAATCCCCCCCACCCATATCCAACATAATGTAAAAATGTTGATAATTCTAACTCTTAAATATTTTTTCAAGCAGATGATCTTTGCATATCTCCATTTCTATCACCCTAACTCAAATAATCATCATTGCTGCCTGGACTCCTGTCGTGGCTTCCTAGTTGAGTCAGAAAGAGGCAGAGAGAGAGGGAGACACAGAATCTGAAGCAGGCTCCAGGCTCTGAGATGTCAGCACAGAGACTGACACGGGTCTGCAACTAATGAATTGTGAGGTCATGACCTGAGCTGACGTTGGACGTTTAACTGACTGAGCCACCCAGGCGCTGCAAAGATCAAATTCTTAATGTGGCTTGTAAAATGCTGAATTGTTTGGTACCTGCCTAATTTTCTAACATCATCTCATACCAATCTAAAACAAAGCAACAATTCCCAGGCCTTCTCTCCACCATAGTTGTCTCCCTTCAGCCTCCCTGGCTTTCTTCTTTTCCTTCAACAATCTAGTCTCCATTCTACCTCAGAGTTTTCATAAAACCTGCTGCTCTTCTTGGTGCCTCCTCCTTTGCCACCACTTACCTGACTTTTTACCTGTTTAATGTCTCTTATTTCCTAAGATTCCCACCATAATTGTTCCTCCTTCAGAGAAGTCTTCTCTGACCCTGCAGACGTGCTCAAATTCTCCCTCGAATAGGAATGTGCACTTCTATTTTGTAACACTACTTCCAGTTATAGTTTTCATTCATCTGGGGGAGTCTTTATTTAATGTCTGTTTCCACCTCTCAAGTGTAATTTCCATCAAGGATGAAAGGTTTCTTGTACTTAGCTCACCTTTGTTCCACCTCCCCACCTGCCATAGCACCTAAGTTAGCACCTATCACATTTAATGAAAGTGTTGGTATATGAATAGCCTTTTCTGTGGGTTTTTTTCATTGAGCCAGAATAATGTAGACACCAGTGCACCAGCATGGAGGGTACCTGTTTTGGGGCCAGGCCTGGAAGGTTTATATACAGTAGTAGGTACCCAACATTAGAGAGAGTGTGAGGTATAACCTATTAGGAAGCAAAAATCAAAAGCCAGAAGAATACTAAGTAAGTAGATCTTAATGAATGAAAGTAAAGGGAGGTTATAACCTGGATTATGAATCTCACATCCAGGAAGTCTGGTAATTAGATTTTGAAGCCCACTGTCACTGGGCTTGGTCAACTACCTTAGTTTTGCTTTTTTTTTTTTTTTTAATTTTTTTTTGGGGGGGGTAAATAGCTCTATAGTCTTTGTGTGAAGAACTACATTTTCTATATTGAAGGCTCTCTTAGAAGAGTAATGGACACTAATATGGGCTCTTAATCTAAATCCAAATTGTCTTTTCTGCATTTTTAATCCTCAGTGGGGTGGCCCGAGTACAAACATATCTAGAATTAATTGATTCCTCAGATGATTCCCTGAAGTCATTCATCTTAACTTCTACTAGTCTAGACTCTGGAGTTGTCTTGGATCCTATAATTTCTGAGACAAACTATTCAAGTTTCCCTTGGTTCTCCTATGTTTCCAATAAATTATTTTACCTATCTATTTTCTTTTTATGTTTTTATACCTATATATTTTTTTAATATTTGAGAGAGTGTGCATGTGAGTGTGGGAGAAGGGCAGAGGGAGAGAGAGAGAGACAGAGACAGAGACAGAGAGAATCTTAAGCAGGCGCCATGCTTAGCACAGAGCCCATCACAGGGCTTGAACTCACCACTCTGGAATCATGACCTGAGCCCAAATCAGGACGTGGATGCTCAACTGACGGAGCCACTCAGGTGCCCTGTCTGTCTCTCTCTGTCTTCTATCTATCTATCTATCTATCCATCTATCTCTATCCATGCATCCATCTATCCATCCATCTAATCTGTCCATCTGGTTTAAGACAGCCAATGCTAGTTTCTGTTGCTTGTAGTAATATGCATGCTAAAGTCACTGTAGGATCAGTCTGTGATTGAATAAATGCAGGAAATTACATGTCTGTTTTGGATTAACATTACCATTTTTAAAAACTGAAGATGATAAACTTAAATGAAAAATATATATTATAGATTAAATATTAGCTCCAAGTGAGAGACATAATATATAAGATATATATTTTATGGGAGATAATTTTCTTTCATAAAAAACAACAACAACAACAAACGTCAGGGCATCTGGGTGGCTTGGTGGGTTAGGTGTTCAACTTCGGCTCAGGTCATGAACTCACTGGTAGTGAGTTCGAGCCGCACGTTGAGCTCTGTGCTGACAGCTTAGAGCATGGATCCTGCTTCAGATTCTGTGTCTGTCTCTCTCTCCACCTCCCCTGCTCATGCTCTTTCTCTTTCTCTCTCAAAAATAAGTAAACATTAAAAAAATTTAAAAACTGTAATAAACCAAATTCAAATCTATCTTCCAAATGGATACATTTTATGCTTACATATATTTTAAATGAGATCATGATGGACAATCTATTTAAGACTGTTGGCAAAACTGCTTTGACGGCTCAGAGGAATGAGAGAAGTTTAGCAGAGAAAAGTCAGGCTTGTTCTGTGACACAGGAACAAGGGAGAGTGTGGGGGATCACCTCAAGCTCAGATAGAGGCCCTGATCATGTGGAAAATTGAATCTTTTTTTTGTTTTAAAATCTCTTTCAAGTAAAGGATGAAATTTCCAAAGAATTCCATTTACTTATCAGTCATCTGTGGGGAGGTTTTAAAAGTCATCTGTGTACTCACTTATTTTATTTTATTCTGTGTTCTAGATGTCATTCTCATATTGGAAGGTCTCCCGTAGATGAAAGAGAGTCTAGAGAACAAAGTGATGCCCCAGTCCTAGCAAGTGATCCGTATTAATAGACATTCGAAAAGAAGAGCACAATAGAAATTGCTAGTTTAAGTGAATGATACCCTGTATTAAACACAAGGATTTCCAATGACTTCTGTGTGAATTCAGTAAACCTCCATTAATATACACCTGAAAAAGTCTAAGTTGTTAACCTGACAGAACAAATATTCTCAGAATTTCTACCTCTCCAAAGTTTTCTACAATGAAAATTCTGATTGTTAATTATTTGCCAAAAGTTGGTTGGGAGGTGACAGAGTTAGCATAGTTTTTCTTTCTTTCATTCATTATTTTGAAAGTTGATCTCATTTCGTGTGTTTATTTAACTAGCAGTGTTTGAGAACTCACTGTGTGCTTGGTATTGTGCTAGACATTGCAGTTACAGAGATTACTATGATGGAATCTTTGTCCTCATGCTACTCAAAGTTTAATTTGTTACCAAAAATAGTATAGACATGATGTTTCTAATATGATGCTTTTGGCTACAAGAAACAAAAGCACAGTAAAAATTAGAAAATCTAGCAGCTCAACAGTATAGAGGAGTGCTTTGGGGTTTTTGCTTTTTTCTTATCTTTTCTTTCAGCCATACTTAATGAGCTGTCTTTTTTCATTGACTTTACATTCATAGCATCAAGATGGCTGCAGCTCCGAGCATAACCTCCTCACACAATAGCATCTAACAGCCAGAACGGAGAGGGAGAACCGCAGGCATAACTGTCTCAAGTTCTTTTTTTTTTTTTTTTAACCCTTCATTTTTCAGTGTATCCTGAATGGAATTGTGTATCCTGTGACCGTTTGTATACTCATCATTAACAAGAGCAATAGAAATTTTAAATGTTGATAGAGTCAATTTTTTTAATGTTTATTTTTGAGAGACAGAGTGTAAACGGGGAAGGGACAGAGAGAGAGGGAGACACAGAATCTGAAGCAGGATCCAGGCTCTGAGCTGTCAGCACAGAACCCAGTAAAGGGCTTGAACTCACAAACTGCAAGATCATGACCTGAGCGAAGTTGGACGCTTGACCAACTGAGCCATCCAGGTGCCCCGCTAGAGTCAAAATTTCAACAGGCAATATTCACCTAGTAAATTTGGTGTGCTGTTGGTGTCGAGGAGCGACTCAACATCAGTTGAGGCACATGACTACCCGATTTTTGCACAAGTATTAATAAAGAAGGGTATGGAATGGGTTTGTGTGGTCAACCAGAAGTGTTCTGTATGTACGTAATAGTAATTCAAGATGATTGATGCTTTATAGACGTACGTACAACATCCCCTGAAATTTTGCAGAACAATCTGAGGATGCAGAACCTTTAAAAATTTTTATTTATTTAATTATTTATTTAAAGGAATTCACAGAAGGATGAACATATCTAAACTCCTAACCAGTTTTTATCAAAATATCATTCTGTTATTAGCAAAAATTTCAATTCTAGTGGAGTGCAAAGAACTTTAGAAAAAGGGAAAAAAAAGCATTTATTTCTCTGCTCTATTTCTAAGTCTGTACCTATGGTTAATGTCACGTAACCATGTCTAAAATGTAGATAAAATTTCTTACCTCATGAGTGGATTATATAGCTTAAGTAAGATAGCTGTATAAATACTTTGTGAACTTTTGGTTCCCATGAAAATAAGGCATTTATTAACGTGTGTGTATCCCATCTATCTCTCTGTCCGTGTATCCATCTTTTCTCTCCCCAGCATATTCAGTCCATGTTTAGGTAATGCCACACCTGAATACCCTCTTGTTAGTTAGATGTTGTGTGATGAACTCACGGAGCCACCTGCAGCCAATTCCATCATAATATTCAGAAAATCAAAACTGTTAATAGGGAGTAACATCAAACTGACTTTTCAGCCAGCGAGAACCACTGCATCTAAATGGTATATTAGCAGCTCCACCTTCCAGAGATGGGAATGTGAATCTGCGGCATTATGCCACCTTTAAAGAAAATAAGAAAGCACTCTCCATGTAATTATACACTTGTCTTTGCCTTGCCTTGTGTGTTCTTGAAGTTTGGAAAAAAAATTTTTTCCCAACAGGAACTAATTTCAATGCTCTGACAACAAATATTGGTCAAAGACAAACTTATGAAGAGACCCCAAGGCCCTGTGTTGGGCTTTGAATCATCCAAGTCCTTATAATATATTTTATTTACATTTCTCCTTTCTCTAAGGAGCCAGAGTTAGTATTCCTCCAATGAATCTGATAGGTATTGTCAAAGTGACTAGGAATTTACACATGTGAATTGATGTGTACAATAATTGTGCAAAACAGTATGACAAATTCATGCACAGCCTATTAAGTTTCAATTCTAATTCTTATTTGAAAATAACTTTTTAAAAATCTTAGGCACAACAGCGTTTCTTGGGGGTGTTTAGAAGCTGCTAAGGTAAAAGAGAGGAACTTCAATTCATTGGCTCGTATTTAAAAACAGAAACAACAAAACAAGTTGCATTGGCTTCATGCATGGTTGTGTGCAGACACATAAGTAACATTAGAGATATTTCTGTTTCCTTCTCTGCACCCAGCTTCTCAGTGCACTGGCTTCACTTGTAGGCAGCTTAGATCCGTGTGATAATCTCCGGTTATACATCTTCCTAGCTTTAGTGACAGAAAATCTCCTCCATTCATAGTTCAACAAATGTCCCCAGATGGAGACTCACTGGCAGTGAATGGCCAGAGCCGATTCACAAGCTCACCTGTAGAGCTTGGCATGGCTTCAAACCCAGGCTCATCACAGGAGCTAAATAGAAGTGGAGGATGAGTGGTTCCTCAAGGAAATGGAGATTCTGTTACAAAAGTAGGTGAATTGATGTCAGAAGACCCATAAACAGATTTGCACCTGTGTACCCAGCATCGCTTGTCTATCAGTACCCATTGGTCCAACCACTCTGGTGGTGGCCAGGTCCTTGCAAGCTTCAGCAAGCTTTGTGAAGAGGCAACCTAAGACATCGTCAACTCAGACCTTTATTTCATGCTCTTGATTCCTGCTTTGAGCCTGTTCTGCCTCTATGGTATAGGTCACTCCCCAGAAGCTTCACAGCACTCAGGCATGTGGAACCTGCAGATGCAAAGATGCTGACCATCCATGGGTCACCCTTGACCACTGAGGGACAGGAGCTAATGGCTAAATGCCTCTGCTTTTTTCCCCCTTCCCCAGGGCTATGCACAACTGAATATTAGTCACCCTTGGTTTTGGATTCTTGTATTGGCCTCCCCTCCTGTCTCCCATTCCTGGCAACGGCATCATTCTCCCCCCCAAACTACCTGTATGTAAGCATCTACCTTAGTGTCTGCTTAGGCTAAGCCTGGTACTAGAATTCTCCCTACAAAGTAGACCTTTCTGATGGATTTTAGAGTCTGGGCAGATGGCAGGTGTGGTAATGATAAGTGAGGAAATTACTCCTGGCTGGTGCCAGTGCAGGTACTGGTGGTACTGCTTGCTCAGATGCTCCTGCCTGGAGTAGGAGGATGCAGGAAGCATCAGCAGCATTGAGTTCCGACACAGCAGTGACAATGAAAAGGGTGTGGAGGCAAACACAATTGTATGAATTAGGTGACAATTTTGGAAATCTTGAAAAAAATGCATAATAACTTTAGAACTATGATAGAACTATAGAACTTTAGAACTTTAGAACTATAAATATCTCTGCCCAATGCCAGAAGAAAATACCTGGACAAGTATATATGACTTTGGCTTTCTTCTTTTGCTTTATTGTTTTTATGTTTTTATTGTAAAATATTTTCCTCATTTAGAAAACAGCAGGGACGTGTGGGTGGCTCAGTTGGTTAAGAATCTGGCTTTGGCTCAGGTCCCGATCTCATTGTTTGCAGGTTCGAGCCCCGCATCGGGCTCTGTGCTGACGGCTCAGAGCCTGGAGCCTGCTTTGGATTCTGGGTCTACTTCTCTCTCTGATCCTCCCCCGCTCATGCTCTGTCTCCCTCTGTCTCTCAAAAATGAATAGCCGTTAAAAATTTTTAAGAAAACAGCATAAAATATAGCATCTTAAGTATGAGAATAGCTATAGAGTGAATGAGTATCACTGCTTCCCAAGTAAATAAACATAACATTACCCTCCTAAAAGTCCGGTTCTGAGCATACCTCATAGTACTTACATTTATCTTGTGCTCATTCATATTCTTCCAGCAGACCTATATGAGTTATTCATATCTGGCGTGTTTTCTGTTTTTTCAAACCAATGTCACATCAATTATTAAATATTTGTGATAGAACCCTGGACTCAGCTTTGTCTAACTGTAGTTTATGTGTTTTCATTGCTATACAGTGTTCTATTATGGGACAGTACCCCAATTTTATGTTCCCTCTATCATCATGGACTTTTGGTTACTCCTGTCTGGTGATATCACGTACTTTGCTGGCCTTCTTAATCAGTCTCCCGGTACAGAAATGTCTCTAGGGTATACATCTAGTGCTGTGTTTTACGGGATACACATCACCAACTCTAATGGATAACATTAAATTATTTTTTAAAGTGCAATTTTCATCCTCACAAACAATATATGAGAGTTCTCAGTTGCGCAGATTCTTGGCATTGTCAGGCACCTGAAGTTTTACCAATTTAATGGGTATATATTGATAGTACATTATAATTTTAGGCATTTATTTTCTAACTTGCTAATGAGATATACAGGTTTTAATTTGTTTATCAGACATTTCCTCTTTTATGAAATACCTATTCTTTTGTCATTTTTTTCTATTAAGTCATCTGTCTTCTTAAAAAAATCATTTTGGGGGTGCCTTGGTGGCTTAGTCGGTTAAGTGTCTGGCTTTTGATTTTGGCTCAGGTGATGATTTCATGGTTGGTGAGTTCAAACCCCACATTGAGTTCCATGCTGACAGTGCAGAGCCTGCTTGGGATTCTCTCTCTCCCTCTCTCTCTGCCCCTCCCCGACTTGTGCTTGCTCTCTCTCTCAAAATAAATAAATAAACTTTAAAAAATAAATAAATTATTTGGAGAGCTTTTATTTATATTTTGTTTGGGGCTTTTTTGTTTGAGTTACCAGTATATTCTCCCACTTTATGACATGGTTTTTTACTCTTCATTTTGATTAACTTTTCACTGGAACACGTAATGTTGGAGCTAGCATCAATTATTGTATGTATTGGTTTTTTTCCCACTTAAAATCAAGAAGTTATCCTTATTTTGAAGAGTTGCACACCTAAGGGTCAGCCTACCTGCAGGATGAATAATGAGTCTTTTGGCTTACTAATTTTTATAAACACTGAATGGTGGGTTTAATGAGGAAAATAGACTTAAATAATCCCTTGTTCATATTCCATGAGTTAATTTCACCTTGCTTCTCTGAAAAGGAATAAATATGCAATTGCTTATGGACAAAATGAAAGCTGTGCATGTTTCTATGGGCTTGGATTTGCTAATTTGCCTTAGGAGGACACAGATAATCTCCTGTGCCTAAAAAATGAGCATGCTTTATTTTTTGGTCTCATTTTCTTCGGTTTCCTAAAGGGAAATTACTAGGTCCTCTGGAGCTGAAAATTGAAAATTGAGTAGCTGGTTAAAGAAGCAAAGTGGTGTCAGACCTCACAAGCAAGGTTTTTGGATGCATCACAACATTTACAAGGAGAAGGTTTGGCATCTATATGGGTGTATTAACATTACTTTTCTCCATCCCTCTGTAGCTACTCAAGCAAGTGACAAGTAGGTATGTCGTGACCACATGTGACATATAAATTACAAGTTTTTTTTGCCCCTCTAAAACTTTATTTGTCGTCAACCTTTACACCAATGCACTAAGGCATAATAGCCAATAATTTATGAGTGTAATTTGAAGGAAGCAATTCTGCTTTGTGATTACAGTAGTAAATAAAAGATTCAAATCCTCATTGACCCAACATCAAATTCAGCTTTACTTTTTTTTTTTTAACATGATGTTGTTTATGAGAGTAAGCAAGCAGAGTCCAAGAACGGTGACAGGTTGAAGAAATTCAGTGGTTGCAAAGGACAAAGACAATGGCACTAGAAATGAAGAAAATTATCAGAAGAAAATAAATATGTATGGGTCCAAGTTTTATGATTTAGTTTATTTATTTATTTTTTTGCTTTTGACAAGAAGGGCTTTTTGTAATTTTCGTAACGTTTATTTATTTTTGTGAGAGAGACAGAGTGCGAGTGGGGAAATAGTGAGAAAGAAGGAGACAGAGAGTCTGAAACAGGTTCCAGGTTCTTAGCTGTCAGCATGGAGCCCGATGCAGGGATCGAACTCACGAGCTATAAGATCATGAGCTGAGCTGAAGTCAGATGCTTAACCAAGTCAGCTACCCAGGTGCCCCAACAGAAAGGGCTTTGGAAATGAAGGCATGTTGCTATGTTGCATAGCCAGGCCGTATAGATGATAAGAGAAATGATGGGCTGTTGAGAGCCAGGAGAGAAGACTTGGATGAGAACTGCTTTATGATTTGATTAAGACACTTTGAAGAGGAATTTGTTTCCTTGATAAATGAGATATACTGGTGTGGGCCAAGGAATTCACCTGAGACTCTTTCTCACTGAAATATCTGCCCTGCAGATTTTAACACTGGCCTCAACTTTGCAGCTATTAATTATGCTTTCCCTTGGGATTTAAAAAATAGATTTCCTCCCCAATGATTCTTTTTGGCTAGAACTCAAACAGAAATGACAAAACTTTTGTTAATATGAACGGGCGTGCAAATACTGATCCATTGCCAACTGGATCCATTCAAGTTTGCATGATCCTGAGGTCTGGAATCAAGTTCAGATCAATTTAGAGATGAAGTGAGATCAATGTGACCCTTCACCCACAGATGACAGTATAATCTGAAGTGGAAACCAGGGACCTACACAACTTGACAAGTGCTTGGGGCTTAGGAGTTGACTAACATATGACTTTGGTTAAAATAGTCTTAGAATCCCATCTTAGTATCGCTGTATTTTGGTTCACTGTAAGAGTATAGAATAAGTGATAATTACTGATAATCATCTTGTTACATGACCTTCCTGTCAGGATGAACATGTGGCTTACCTTTGTTACTCCATAGTAAAACAGTGCCCTGCATAATGGTTTGCTTAGTAAGTATTTGTTTAAGCCATTGTTGCATGAGAGTACTAAGCATCTGTCCGGCATTATTTTTGTTTTCTCATGTGTTTTAACATATACTCGAACTTTCTCTCCTAACAACTCTGTGAGGAAGAAAGGAAATTATTACAAGTGAGGAAACCGAAGCAGAGCTTTGTATTAATTTGCCCCATGCAGCATGGGTACCAAATGGCAGAACTGTCACGGGCAGAATTTCTATCCTCTAAGCCAGCATAATTTCTTTACTATTTTTTCCCGTGGGATATGATTCTAGTAGTGATAAGCAGTAGCTAATGATTAGGACACTACAGCCAAGTTAAAAGTGAATTATAAAGTTCATATTTATTTCTGCCTAGTAAGTACTCAAGAAATAGGGATTATCTTCTCATTTGGTATTTTGCTTTTTCTTCAGCTAAGACCTCTATTCCATTTCTTGTTCCACCTTCCACCCCTCTGCTTCCCAATTCTGCTTTCCATTCTGTCAGCCGCTCGTAGTCAGATATCAGTCAACTAAGTCTTCTTCAAGGCTGTGTAATAGAATCTCTCCCAGGAGTGTTTGCATTTAAGAGGAACTTAGAGAGCCTTTAAAATATTCAGATATCTGTGTGTTTGTCAGAAGGGCCTGCTCACTGCCACTTACATTTAAAGTTTATGAGAACAAACCTTAGAACGGTATTTACTATTTCATGTTTATGAATCAGGTGAAAAGGAGGGTCTGAGAGTCCCTCCCCCCTTCCTTTCAATGTAATATGTGCTTATAGTGTGGTGAAAAGGAACCTCCATGGGGTTCAGAGAGGGGAATCCAAGCTCTGCCTTTTACTGAGTTATGTGACCATGTATATATTTCTTTGTCTAAACTGAAGTAGCATTAATACCAATTTGAATAGTTGTGGGAAGGCCAGGAAGGATCACTTGTTGAACATGGTGGGAGAATACCATGTTTCTTTTGTCTTTATAGTTGATGCTCTGATTTTGTTAATCAGAAAAACAAGAAGAAAAACAAGAACCCCACCTCTTTTGAACTACATCCAGTAGAATCTAACAGAAAGAACAAGTGTACCAGGGTCTCAGCAAGTACAGTAGCAGCTAGTGTTATTTGTTGAATATGTGCCACGAGCCAGAAATGGGTGGTATTAAGTGCTTTACACGTGCAGTAATGTTTAGTCATTACAAAATTCTAAAAGCCCATTTTATACTCAGGGAAGCAGTCCTCAAATATTAAATAATTTGCCCTTTTCCAGACAAGAACTGGGTCCTGAATTCAGGTTGTCTGATGCCAGATTCCAAAATCTGTGAACTATTAAAAACAAGCCTCAATTCTAGTATACAGTTAGAAAAAGAGTTGAGTGAGCATTTCTGAATGTTTTCTGGATTTTGTGATAATTAAATGAAAGGTCATCTCTATTTTTCTCCTAGTTTTACAAAAGATTTAAATGTAGTTGTGTTGGTACAAAATCCACATCATGTTACCTATCCATGAACAACAGATACAATGTCCTTGACAAGTATTTGCATTTTCAGGTGAGATTAATTGATTGTAATTAGAATTAATGTAATCAATTTAATGTAAATTAATATTAGAAGGTGTTCAGATTTAAATTTCTCTTCAGCATAAAGATTCAGTTATTTCAAGAATCATTTCAAGATCAGTTATTTTAAGATTCAGTTATTTCAAGTTCTGTCATGTTCACTAAAAATCATCTTAGTTGTGGTCTTAATTGGTCAAGCAATAACCAAGCCTTAGAAAAGATACTTTAAAAAGTCAGCAAAAAAAAGGGGAGGGGGGGTGGATAAATGCCTTTCTTGATATTCTGCAATATTTACAGCATCAGATGAAACTTTTCTAAACAGAAGGAGAAAAGTGTGCCTAACATGGAACCTTCTTACCATTTGATTTGCTCAAATGCCTTCCCTACTTGTATTCTTTTTCTCTTATAAAAATAGAGAAGAAGATCTTAGGGAAAAGCTATTTCCTAGGACATTATTTTAGAGATTGGTTTCTTTCTCTAGAGGAGTAAAACCTCATTGTCATCTTTCACAGGATAATTTTTTGGGATATAGGCAGGAGACTCTAAATTTATTGTCTTGTGTTTTGTTTGGCTCCAGATGAAAAACAAAAGCCTTTGTTGAGATAAACTGGAAATAAATGTGGAATACATTGTACATATCCCACAAATATGGAGTAATTAGCAAATGAGAAGGTGAGTTTGCTAGTTATAATATGCATATGTATATATGGATGTGTATATGTATGTATGTATGTGTGCACATATAAATGTAAATATTTGTTTGGTAGTTGGAAATATGTGTTGTTAAATGATTTGAAGAGAGGTTTCTTTGACACACAGACTAGGGAGTTATTGAAGGCAAATGAGGATTTTAAAATTTACTTTGCATTTTGGTGAGGAAAGTATTTCATGGGATAGTTTGACAAACTGAGAGAGTCTATATATATGAAATTCTTGAAGCTTGTGAGGGTCTTCTACATACTTTCAGTCTAAAAGCAATAAAATGTAAAATGAAGTAGACAAAAGATACAAACTCAAACAAACCTAGATTATATAGAATTAGGTATAATGCATTTACTTGTGGATGGGAACTCACATGTGCGTGATATCCAAGAGGACAAATGATGACCAGCTTAAAGCCTGGGTCTCACTTTTTTTGGTTAATGGATTTATCAAGGGCAAAGATTGTTTAGTTATGAAGTGTGACTTGCTCATTGTACACAATGTGAAAATAATGTAAAACTCCATGGATGAAAGATGGAAGAAATAAGTAGGTGAAAGATAATGCTATCCGGAAAAGAAATTTATTACATTAGGCAGTTTGTGATTTTATGGTGTATTAGAGGTTTATCTTCTGTGGTGAGGATGCCAGCTCAGAAAGAAACTTATCATTCACCTTGCATTTTCATCCTGGAAGAAAATTTTATGTAAGTAATAATACCAGATGACATGGCACAGTATTACTCTATCTGTAAAGTAGAGCTAGGACAGAAAAGTTTTGACTTTTTTTATAGGGCTATATCATTTGTTCAATGGCAAATTAATATAAACATATTTTTGGGGCATGTACTTCCAATATGGAGACACTGGGACATTTATACAGTGCTATATTTTAGCAGCTAAATATATTATTTTCTGCATAAAATTGACAAAATAGTGTACTAAACCATACTGCCAACTCCCTTATATGCCAAATCGTTACATGAAGTGTTAACTAGAATGCAGTCATTTCCGAGTGATGTTTCATGCCTTCATAAATGTCTTTCTTCCTTGATTTACTCGTCAGTGTTTTAAGTTCTCACAAAATAGGAATTATTTAAATCTTAAGCAACTTAAGTAGTTGCTTTTAAGTTGACTTAATATCATCCAATTCTTGCCCTCTCACCATTTGGAGGACCATAAAATAACTTAAATAGAATATGTGACCAGCTAAAATGAAGATGACGTTATTATTCATGAGCACTTTAATACAAACACTTTAGAGACTGCATTCCTCCATTCTATTAAATTATGGTACAACATAAAACTGCCAGACTAAGTTGTAGACTCATAATCTCCAGTGAGTTCCCTTATTTTTTCCTTTAATATTTTTTCCCTTTAATATCTGTAAATCTAATTTTTAGTTCATATCTGTTATACGATATTCTAAATGCTTAATCTTTGATGTTTCTCTTTCCTTTGGATTTTATATTAATATCTGATAATGACTTAGAAATAACATTTCTATAATAACATAAAAATAAGTCAGTAGTGGTTAATAAGCTAAGCTGATAAACTCTTAGAGTTGGAATAGATTTTGGGGACCAGCCCTGGTGTAAATGTCTCCCTAGAGTGCTGTGGCCTTTTCAAAGGAAACATTTCCTCTAATTCAGCACTCAAGGGAATGTGACAACTGACTCTAAATAGATCTACTGCCAGAAGAGTGATAGTTATGAGGATTGGCCTTGGAGTAAGACAGAATTGCATTCTGTCTCTTTCTAGCTGTATGCTCTGGAACATAAATTCTGAGATTTGGCTTCCTCATCTGTATAATAAGGTGAATTGCACATCACTTGTATAATTGTTGTGAGGATTACATAAGGTAAGTCATGTAAAGCACCTAATATGGTACCTGGTACGTGGTAATCATTATTGTTTTTATTGTGGCTGGATGTGTAGGCTATTGGATTCAGAAGACCACATCTTTGGTTTCTGTCTAGAATCTTCAAATCCAGAATTACTGACTAAAACTGTAGGAGGATTTCCTGGAAGGATTGTCATTGTTAGGGCATTTTAGGTTGACCCTCTGGTCGCTATGTTAGGGAACAGAGCACATGCCTACTGCCTAGATTTGTCATTCATAGTTGAAGGACTCAAGAATCCCCCTATACAATATACCAAGAATTCTACCATATGATAGTTCTAAATATTTAATTTATAAAATAAAGCCAACAAGGTATCAAATGTAATGTTCTACCATTTTAGCTTAATAAATATACCTTCAACAGACCAGAAATGTGAAGTTAAGATTGAAAATATTCCTTGAATTCTTTGTAAACTCTTTGAAGTCTCATGCTGAAACATAGTGGTACTGAGAGAACCAAAATGTGGCCTGTGGCTTATCCTCCTTCCTTGCCTATCTCAGGCTGTGTCCTGTACCATGAGGGGCTTTGCATGCACACGTGGAATCCTTCTGTATGCACAACCAGACTTGGTCCACAGTTTTGGGGATGACATTAACGCCACTCCCAGGAGCCAGGTGGGCACACTCAGTGACGTGTGCCTTCAAAATAGAGCAAGGAAGAAGCCCACACATGCCTTGGGATTGTACAGTGGGGCCAAGTACCAATAGCATGGTCTAAAAGGTGGGGATGCAGGCTACTGATAAGTGTATCTCTTTACCCCTCTAGATTCTTCACCCTGCAGGGTGGGAGGTGGCTGGAGAAAGCTAGAGAAGGACTCTCTACCACATAGGATCTAGGTCACTCTCGTCTGGCTCTAAAGGGTGTTACCATTCTTGATTACTAAAATAGAACATCAACTTGATGATACATCAACTGGCACTTCTTCAAAACAGTGATATAGACTGAATGTGCCTCCCCCAAAAAAACTCACATATTGAAAACAAACCCCTAATATGATGGCATTAGGAGGTGGTGCCTTTGGGAGGTGGTGAAGGTGGAGAGCTCATGAATGGTGCCTTTGGGATTAGGTCATAAGGGTGCAAATCTCATGAATGGGATTAGTGCCCTTGTAAGAGATCACAGAGACCTCCCTTGCCCTTCTGCCGTGTGAGCTCATAGTGAGAAGACACCTGTCTATTTACCAGGACAAATGGATATCTTCATTATGTTAAATCTATCAATCTATGAACAGTATATCAAGTATATCTCCCCACGTATTTAGGTCTTCTTTGAATTTTTTCATCAGCATTTCATAACTTTTAGCATACATATACAATATATACTTTCTAAGGATATACCTAAGTATTTAATTTTTTATAGCTGATGTCATTGATACTATGCTTTTAATTTTAGTTTCTACATTATCACTGTTATACATAGAAATGAGATTGATTTTTGGGTGTGGGTCTTAGAGCCTGTGACGTTGTTGAACACACTTATTAGTTCTGTAACATTTTTTATTTGTTTGCTTTTGGATTATTTGGGACTTTTATGTCCTTTACAATTTTTATTTTCTTTCATGTCCTTTGCCAGGTTTATTTCTTCCTTTACAATCTATATACTTTTGTTGATTTTCTTGCCTTGTTGTTTTGTCTAGAACTTCCAACATGATGTTGAGTAATAGTGATGAAAGTTAAAAATATTTCTTTGGTGCTTAATCTTATTGGGAAAGCATTCTGTCTTTCACAGTAAAGTGTAATGTCAGCTCCAGGGTTTGTTGGTACCTATTCTTTATCAAGTTGTGAAAGTTTCTCTCTAGTCCTGTTTTTATGAGCATGTTTGTTTTGAATAGGTATGAATTTTGTCAAGTTCTTATCTTTGAGGCAACCTATATGCTAATATGGTGCTTTCACTGTTAGCTTTTTGATATGGTGGATTATATTGATTATCATGATTTATTTCTAAATATTGAATAGCCTTGCATACCTGGAGTACATCCCATTTAGTTTGCTGGAAAATTCTTTCCACATATTGTTAGATCTGGATTTGGTTTGTTAATACATTGTTGAGGATTTTGGAGTCAAGTTCGATTATAAATTTCTTTTTGCAGTATTTGGTGTGCTATTAGGGTATGCTGGCCTACAGTAAGTTCCTTCCTCCTCTATTTTCTGAAATAACATATGTAAATTGGTCTTAATGATTCTTTAAATGCTTGGTATAAATCTCCAGTGAGATGAAGTGGATGTATATATTTCTTCTGGGGGAGGTTTTAAATTATGGATTACATTTCTCTCGTTGTTATTGGGTTGTTCAGATTGCCCATTTCATCTTGTTTGGGTTATGGTAGTTTGTGATTCTTGAAGACTTGATCTATTTCTTCTGAATTGATAAAATCATGAGCACAAAGTTGTTTGCAGTATTTTCTTATTCTTATTATCTTTTTTTTTTTTTTTCAAAGTTTATTTACTTTTGGGACAGAGAGAGACAGAGCATGAACGGGGGAGGGGCAGAGAGAGAGGGAGACACAGAATCGGAAACAGGCTCCAGGCTCTGAGCCATCAGCCCAGAGCCCGACGCGGGGCTCGAACTCACGGACCGCGAGATCATGACCTGGCTGAAGTCGGACGCTTAACCGACTGCGCCACCCAGGCGCCCCATTATTATCTTTTAATGACAGCAGACTGTATAGTGATACTCCCTATTTCATTTCTGATATTGGTAATTTATGCATTCTTTCTTTTTATTTTTTAAACTTTTACTATGGATTTCTCAATTTTATTAAGTGTTTTGAATACAAAGTTTTCTGCTTCATTGATGTTCTCTGTTGTTCCCCGATTTTTAATTTCCATTGATTTCTACTCTTTTCTTTATTATGTCCGTTCTTCTACTTGCTTTAGGTTTACTTTGATCTTCTTTTTTTAATTAAAAAAAATTGTTAACGTTTATTTAATTTTGAGAGAGAGAGGACAGAGTGTGAGAGGGGCAGGGAGAAAGGGAGACACAGAATCTGAAGCACACCCCAGGCTCTGAGCTGTCAACACAGAGGCTGATGAGGGGCTCGAACCCACAAACTGTGAGATCATGACATGAGCTGAAGTCAGCTGCCCAACTGACTGAGCCACACAGGTGCCCCTCTTTTTGTAATTTTTTAAAGTAGAAACTTATGTTATTGATTTGAAATATTTCCTCATTTTTAACGTAAGCACTCAGTACTATAAATTTCTCTCTCAGCCCTGCTTTAACTGTGCCTCACAAATTTTGATACGTTGTGGTTCATTTACGTCCTTTATCTTCCCCATTTTAAATACTGTCTTGAGCATCAGACGGTGTTGTAATTTTTCTTTTCATCTTAAACTTGATTTATAGAACTCATGAGGAGAAAGGTAGTCTACTGCATGTGTCCATATTCTGCTTTTTCAGTTGTTTCTTTCTTCCCGATGCTCCCAGATACCCTCTTTTATTATTTTCTTTCTATTTGAACAACTTTCCCTAGTCAGCTGAAAGGAAATATCTGCTAGCAATGGAGTCTGTAAATTTCCCTTTATTTGATAATGGTTTTATCCCCCCTTCATTCCTGAACAATAGTTTTGACAGATAGAGAATTTAGTTGAGTTTTTTTTCCCCAAAACTTACAAAATATTGTACCACTTACTTTGGGCCTCCATACTTTCAGATGAAAAATCTGAAAGTTTGGCCTTTGCCTTTTGGTAATGCATCATTTCACTCTGACTGCTTTTAAAACCTTTTCTTTAGTTTTTAAAAGTTTAACTACAGTGTGTCTTGGTATTTTTTTTTTTTTTGTAAGATTTATCCTCTTTGGAGTGGATTCAACTTCTTGTGTCTATAGGTTTATACTCGACAAATTTGGGGAGTTTCCAGCCATTATTTCTTCAAATACTCTTTGAGCCCCACTGTTTATCTCTTCTTCTATGTTTCTAATAATAAAAAGATTGGGTCTCTTGTTATTGTCCTACAGTTTTGTTTTACTTTTTTCTGAGTCTGTTTTCATCTCTATTATGTTCTGCCATCATGTTTTATCTTTTAATCATTTTACTTTCTATGAATTTATTAACCACACAATTAAAAAAATGAAATCAAGGGATATCAATGAAGTGTATTTTTTCAATAAAGTTTTTGAGAGAATCAAAAGCTATTTAGGACTAAACATTACATATTACATTATAAATATTATCTTAATTCCATGGTAAACATTTTTGCAAAACATGTAGGAAAAAATAAAATAGTAAGGCAAACAATTTAAGTTACAATTTTGTCACCTAGAGATGATCACTTTTCTATTTTTCTTCCAGTAAAAGTACATTTGGACTCAGTTTTTTTCTTTTTCTCTCTCACACACACACACACACGCACACACACACACATGCATGCATGTGTGCGTGCATGTGTGTGTGTGTGTGTATATATATATATATATATATATATATACTTTTTAATACTTTTGGAAGTGCATTATTCATAATTATAATACTTTTTTAGAGATTCTTATTTTTTTAATTTCATCATCCTCTAAAACTCCAAGTCAAAAGCAGTTTACTTGAGCCAGTAGCATTCATAAGTGAAACAGACAGAGATAAAACCTGAGCTAATGAGCACTATCTCATTATAGGAATAGAAAAGAAAAGAATGATAATTCTTTATATTGCTTAAATACCACATTAATGCCTATGCCTACCTTAATAATTCTAAAATTAATTTAGGGAAAATGGAATTTAATCTATAATAAATAAGGATAATAAATAATGATTGATATAAAAATAAGTATTAAAATTAAGTAACCAACATCTTAGAAAGAAGCAGAGTAAAGCCACGATAATTCTTCATTGGAAGGATGAATTGGAATTGATGCCAAGGTACTATCCTTTGGAAAATCACAAGATATAGAGTGTCTTGTATATTGCTGTCTTTCATATGGTCCTAGTGAGAAATACAATTATAAAAAATTATAATATACAAATTATATTTGCCATGCCTTGCTTTGCTATTCCTTTTCTGCCTTTTTATGAATTCTCTGTTTCTATTGAACTTATGCAAGCATTATAATGATAAGGTTGGATTGAGTCATTAATGCAAAATATAGCTACCTAGATATTTATGACTCTGCATTTGATAAATGTTTTTGTTTACCACTGTGTTCTCTAAGTGAGAAAAAAAAAGAGAAAACTTTTAAGTTGATTTATTTATAATATCTTGTCAGCTGAGTCAGGGTTTGAGTTAGGAATGCAGAGCTCTCTCAGCTGTCAAAGTCAACTTAACAGATTGTTTTCCTATGTATTTATATTACCTAAAAGCTTGGAGAGATCCCTCCAAGACATTCAGCCTCAGTTTCTTTCATTCATTTGCTCATACACTCATCAAATATTTATTCAATTTCTATTGTTTTTTAGGCTCTGTGCTAGGTGCTAGTGATAGAGTGGTGGATGTATATTAATATTATATAGTCACAGATTTTATGCATATACACATATATCCATTAACATAATGTTCTTATATTTGGATACACACACGTACAGATACATATGTACTTTCAACATGACCTTTTCCTTTCTTATCCTGGCCTCTTACCGTGAGCCATGATGGAGGTGTATAAGATGACCACATTGAAAAGTACATTAACGAAAGATTAGTCAGAGCAAATCCCTTCTGAGGCTTTGGCCTAGTATTCCTGACACATCTAGCCAGTGGTTATTCTTAAAGTTTGGAAGCTTATATTTATAAGTAGTAAACTAGATCCAGAACTTAAGAATTATATGAGCTAGTACCATTTGAGAAGAGACATAGTGTAAAATCTTGCTGGACTAAATTGTATCTGGCTTTCCCATCTCATTATTTACCTTGGGCTTATAAACAGAATGGTCAAGGTGTGATGTGGTAGTTTTCTATTTTTTTTAATCTGCCCAGTTTCCATCCCAACATCCTCTTCCCAAAATATAGTCTTCATGATAACAACACCCTCCTTTTCTTTGTGTAACAACTCCTTCTACGCTCTCAGTACATGTTTTTTGGATAGGGCCAATTCATGAATCTGACTCCAGGGGTGGATACCTGACATTATATGGCCCCATCTTGTTGGCTAGAGTTATTTGTTTAGAAATGTGAACATGACTGTATTGGGACCAGTGTAGCTTAGTCAAAAACATTTGCCTTCAAAGCTACTGGGAAAAAAGGAGGTATGTTCTATCTTCATTTGATTTTTAACTTAGTAGATGTATGAGTGAAGATGCTGGTTGCCATCTTTGATCCCCTGAAGGGTTATGTGCCAAAGACTAGAGGAAAGCAGACTGATACAGTAAGAAGGTAAGACAGCATCCTGATGACCTCATGTAAGGTCTTGAATCAAATCATAACTTAAAGAAGCTCATTCTTGAACGTCTCACTTTTAAGTTGCCTTTCTATTAATTGCAACTACTAGAGCTTTCACTAATTCAGTATCCCTCATTCACCTTTGTGTGAGAATCCCCAGCAAAAGGGCCATGGGAGTTTATGTTTTGCTTTTATTGGTACCCTTGATCCTTACTCAAGTCCACTGGTAGTGTTGTGTCTATGTGTCAATGTGCAAACATGTGCACAGATGCCGAGACTTGCACATGTATGCTTTCATAAAGGAAATTCTGTGCATTTGCATTTATAAGAAATTGTGATCACCTGGTACTCTGATATAATAAGAACTTAGGAAGTAGGCTGTCCTGGTTATTACAGTACCATCATGGTGTCACCAGGCATCAGGACTCCTTCTATCTTTCTGCTTGGCTTTCTTTATAGTTTGGAGCCTATTCTTTTTTTTTTTTTTAATGTTTATTTATTATTTTTGAGAGAGAGAGAGAGAGAGAGAGAGTGTGTGAGCGGCGGAGGGGCAGAGAGAGACACACACACACAGACTCCGAAGCAGGCTCCAGGCTCTGAGCTGTCAGCGCAGCGACCCCTGCGCGGCTCGAACTCACGGACTGAGAGATCATGACCTGAACTGAAGTCGGAGGAGGTTCAACCGACTGAGCCACCCAGGTGACCCGTTTAGAGCCTGTTCTTATGCTCACTTGATAGGTACCGGATATATTGCCATCATATCTATGTTCCAAAAAGGGAGAGAGAGAAGGGTGGATGGTAAAAAAACAAAAAACAAAAAACAAAAACAAAACAAAATATATACATGAAAAGAAAATGAGCTTAACAAGCCAAAATTGGTCATGTTTCATGGATTTTTTTTCCAGAAGCCCTACCAGAACCTTCTGTTATATCTCAATGAGTAGGATGACACATGTCACACGATGACCCTTACACATGAGAGGCTGGGAAATAAAATATTGTACCTACAAGTGAGGAAGAGAGATCGATGTTGAGTAGGTAATGATCTGTGTTGACATAAGATGCATTCTGTTTACTCATTTTTTATCATTTATGAGTGGTTTGAACTGACAAGATAAATCCCCTTAGCTGGTTACAATCCTAGTCGTCAAAAAAGACTGACTGAATTGGAATATCCAGTGTTGGTGACCAGGAATCTTTATTTTAATAAGCTCCCACGGTGATCTCACTGTAATCCCAACTTGATATGAGGTCTAAGTTTCCACCCAGCCCTTAAATATAATTCTGTAATTTAAACTTTCTGATGATCTACTGTTTTCTTTCATATATATTTGTATGATTAAAAGAATAAAAGCATCCATATAAGTACCCTAAACTATCATATAATTTCAAGCATGTGTCATTGTATTTGTTTAATATTTATTGCTGCATCTGGCTGATCTAATATCTGGTAGGATATTTAAAGGAAAATTCTAGCTATTAATAACCGATCTCTTAAGCATGTATTTTTTTTTCCTCTGGAAAGAAACATACTGAGGTATTTTCCATGAAAACAAGATGAACAGATTGCTCAGGAGGCTGTGTCTTTTTTTCCTGCCATTCAACCTGTACATTTGGGAATAGGGGAGACTCAGCTGTTCCACAAAAATGCAGCAGTATCAACCAAGGTAGGAATCCCGTGCTCTGTGGGACACCTCCAGAGTCTAATTGGTCCGATGAACTAACTCATGGACAGCAAGCAGACAAAGCTCATTTTCTGTGTTTGGAAATAGTTGCTTTTTGGTTCAGAGGCGTATCAGAAAGAGAACTAGTTGCTGCATTTGAGGGAATAGAGAAAAAAATAGCCTAAAGGTGTGAGCCAGAATCCCCATATTTGCCAAGGAAAGAAAGTGTCCTTGAGAGAGTAATTCATCTAGCAGCAGGGATCAAAACCAATGAATCTATTATGTCATCTAGTAGTTTTGGAATAACTTAAGCTCAAAACTGTGGTCTTCAGAGAAGATCAAGAGTAATTCACATGTATTCACCGCAATACTGAAAGTAAATTCTGCTGCTGTAGTTGATTCTCATATACCTTTTAATAATGTGTAATTGATTAATTATATAGATATAAGCTAACATGTATTTCGGAATATTTTAAGTCATAAACAAAGGACTAAACTAAAGACATAAATGTGAAATGTAAAACTCTAAAGTAATAGATAAAGTAGAAGAATATTTTTATGACCAGAGTGACAAGAGTGAAAAGAGACTACTTGAATAAGCCCAGCAAAACACTTATTACAGAGAAAATAATAATATATTGACTGAATAATTGATCAATATTAAGGATTTCTGTTCAAAACATGACAGTAGATACCATCCACAAAATTAATAGATGAGGGTTTGGGATATGATATTTGCAGTGTCTAAGTTTGCCAAAGATCTGATCTCAAGAATGCAAGAAACTTCCTGAATGGAATGTGATTGGATAAATAGGAAAAGGATGTGAACAGATGCTTCACAGACCAGAAAACTTAAAGCTTATGAAGAGACCCAACTCATTAGTCATTAAAGAAATTAAAACTAAAGCATCGGGGTGCTTGGGTGGCTCAGTCAGTTGAGTGTCTGACTTCGGCTCAGGTCATGATCTTGCGGTCTGTGAGTTTGAGCCCCGCATCTCGCTCTGTGCTGACAGCTCAGAGCCTGGAGCCTGCTTCAGAGTCTGTGTCTCCCTGTCTCTCTGCCCCTCCCCCACTTGTGCTCTGTCTCTCTCTGTCTCTCAAAATGAATACATGTTAAAACAAACAAACTGAAGCATCAATAAACCTCAAATACTTCTCAGCTGGGTAAAGTAAGGCTGACCATAATGGAGGATCTAGAAAATCATGTGCATAGCTTTGAAGGGGAATCTAGGAGTGCTTAGTCTAATTGCATATGAGTGTGCCCCAACAATCCTGCCACTATGTATGTAACCCAGATAAATTATCGCATAGGCCCTTAAGGGGACTTGTTTGAGGGCACTTATGATATTGTGTTGAGTAGAAAGTTATCTAGAATTCATTACTGGAGTTCATCACTAGGGTAATAGGTTAGCATAACAAAGTAGATAGAATTCTCTTAGTTTGGGATCACCTAGAAGCAGACCATGAGACAAGGATACTTTTTGTGGGATACATGGGAAACAAGTAGGAGAATAGAAAAGTGCCAAGTGAAAGGGAAGAAAGCTGTTGATAAATGATGAAATATTAATTCAACAACCAGCTACTAAAGCTTGACCCTTTGGTGAAACTCTGGAAGCTGGCCTGGAATACTATATAGTCAAGAGGAAAGATTTTTAGAGAATTTATATACCAACTCTGGTCAGTCATTGATTGAGGATTGCTCTCAAGAGGTCCTTAGCACTTTGGGCACGCTGTGGGTAGCAAGTATGATATCTGGAGGCCAGAAATCATACTCAGGCAGTAAAATGCACATGCAGGCATTTGGAAGTTCATAGATGTGCAACGAAGTGGTGGGACAGAGGACAAGACTGGGCCATTGATTTATCTGCAATAAAACCTAAGCAGCAGGTAAAAGCAATGAAGTACATGCACACAATAACAAGAAAAGATCTTAAAAGGAGTGATAAGTGAGAAAATACAAAACAGACTGAGACCTATGGCAGAATCTCATTTATGTAAAGTAAGAATACATGCAGAGAAAACGAAAGAAAACAAACCAATAATACAATCTGCCAAAGAATACTTGTAATTTTTTTTAATGTTTATTTATTTTTGAGACAGAGAGAGACAGAGCATGAATGGAGGAGGGGCAGAGAGAGAGGGAGACACAGAATCGGAAGGAGGCTCCTGGCTCTGAGTCATCAGCCCAGAGCCTGACGCGGGGCTCGAACTCACGAACCGTGAGATCGTGACCTGAGCTGAAGTCGGACACTCAACCGACTGAGCCACCCAGGCGCCCCCAAAGAATACATGTAAATGGGACACAAATAACAAATAAAATGCTTACCAAGGAAAAGAAAGGGAAGTGAAAGTAAGGAAGGGAGAATTTAGAAAAGGGCCTTTTACTTTGTTACTCTGCCATGAACTGAGAAATATAATTAACAAAAATATCTTCTTTTGAACCCTCAAAGGGAAAAATAATAAGGGGTTTAGTTCCATTGTTTCAAAACCTCTTTTTCTCTACTGGTCACCTAAGTAGATCTAAAGTAATTAGGTCTACCCTTGGCATACAAAATGAGTGGAGATGATTACTTCAAATTTAAGACTATGTTTCATTACAATAATATACGCAAAAACTTGTTATTTTAATTTATATAAGGGAACAGAGCTGCTATACCTGCAAAAAATAATATTATCATTATCAAACATTGACTAAGGTCTTACAAACTTGAAATTTTTGAACTAAGTGCTTATAAAATCATATCAAATTAAGTAAAGAGATAAAATCACCCCATAAATTTTCTTTAGACTGTTCTTGTTGCCTAATTAGATACATCACATTTTTGCATATATTAAAGTGTTTTAAAATATCTCTTTGCCTCAAGAGACCCTCCTAGAAAATTGCAAGAAACTTGACATTTAAAGAAAAGAGCCACATTTACATAACTTATCTCAGAAATATATACACATACATACAAGAAAGAATATCATTATTACTATATGTCAAATGAATAAATCCATTAACTCTTTCTTTTGACAAATGAGTTTAATCCATTTATATTTATTGTCATTGATGACATATTTGCTTCTTCCAGAGTATGTCTCATCTCGGTAAACAGTGACTTTATTTTGCATTTCCTTAGGCTAAAAACCTTAGAGTCATCTCTCATTTTTCTTACTGACTGCATGCCTTCTCTCAGCAGCTCCCTTCAAGGCCGCATATAATCTGGTCTTTGTTCTTACTCCGCTTCACCCTCTCCATCCTCACTCTGCTTAGCCTCACTGACCCCACTCCATCCCTTATATTTGTATAGCTCACTCTACCAATTCAGAACTTTGGCACTTGATGTTTGTTCTCTCTGGTACTTTCTTCTTTTGGATTCAAAACTTCACCCCTT
This sequence comes from Herpailurus yagouaroundi, assembly GCF_014898765.1. Lineage (NCBI taxonomy): Eukaryota > Metazoa > Chordata > Mammalia > Carnivora > Felidae > Herpailurus > Herpailurus yagouaroundi. Next base: position 14,419,808 of record NW_024412414.1, on the reverse strand, counting down.
CCAGTCTTTGTTTTTCTTCTCCTTTTCCTTCTCCTTCTCCTTCTTCTCTTTCTTTTCCTTCTTAAATACATTTATTGAGATATAATTGAAATCCCCCCAATCCTATACATATTTAAGTGTATAAATTGAGATGTGATATATGTATACATCTGTAAAAATAATACAATTAAGACAATGAACATATGCAATACTCTAAAGTTTTCTCATCCTTTTTCTGTTCTTTTACTTTTTTTTATTTTTTATTTTTTTGATGTTTATTTATTTTTGAGACAGACAGAGACAGAGCATGAATAGGGGAGGGTCAGAGAGAGAGGGAGACACAGAATCAGAAGCAGGATCCAGGCTCTGAGCTGTCAGCACAGAGCCCGACGCGAGGGCTTGAGCCCACCAACCGTGAGATCCTGACCTGAGCCGAAGTCAGACGCGCAACAGACTGAGCCACCTAGTCGCCCCTCTTTTACTTTTTTTTTAAATCATGATAAGTGTACTCTTTAATCCCCATAACCTATTTTATCCATCCCTCCACCCACCTTTCCTCTGATAACCAGCTGTTGGTTATCTATAGTTAAGAGTTTCTTGGTTTGTCTCTTTCTCGGTGTCTTCATATCTTTTTATAATGTCAGTTTTTATAATGTGACTTTTTCCCTGGCCACCCTGTTGTGGATTTTCCCTCCCCCTGGCATTTTCTCTGCCTTTTCCCTGATATGTATCATCAGTGTCTAAAATAGTTCCAGGAAACTGGTAGGTGCTCTGTAAATATTTGCTGGATAAATGAATAAATTATTATCTCTTACAAAATATTTTATTTGCTTTGCTTACTCACTCACTTCCTATCAATTGATAGTTTTCTAAACTTCTTTCTTCTCTAGGCTTGGAATTTTCACATTTTATTACTTTTTAGGTGATGATTTCTGTATTTTTTGCTATTATTTTAAAGTATTTTATACATTTAGTATAGGTGAAATACTGGTTAAATTTCATGAAATGCACACATCTGTGTAACCATCAGCTAGATGAAGAAATAGCACATCTCTACAATCCTAGAAGCTATTTTTTGCTCCCTTCTAGCTTCTACCTGTCCTCCCCACACCAAGGGTAACACTGTCCAGACTTCTAATTCCATAGGTAAGTTTTACCTATCCCTTAACTTCATATAAATAGAATCTTTTAGCATGTGTTCTTTAGTATCTATCTTCTTTGGCTTAACATAATGTCTATGAGATTCATCCACACTACTATGTTTATTATTATTCTCATACCATGTGTGATATTTCATTGTACATCACAATGTGTCCATTCACCTGTGCATGGGTATTAGGCTCATCTGAGGTTTTTGGATATTAACAGTGCAGTTATTATTATAATTATATGTTATATAATATGTAATAACATAATTATATGTCATATATAATTATACATTATTGTGCTTTTGATAATAAACACATGTGTATTTATTTAAATATAAAGCTAAAAATTGCTAGATCATGAGATGCCCATATATTCAGTGTTCCTAGATATTGTCAGTTTTTTCAAGTGGTTACATCAGTTAATATTCACATCATCAATATATGAAAATTTTACTATACCTAGTTAATAACTCATATTCACAAAACAGGATTACTAGTTACTAACTCTCTCATCTTCATACATTATATCTTAGCATGCATTAATTCAAGTTACCTTCCAATGGCCATCATCTGTTATTAATATATATGTATACTATGTATATTATATGTATATTATAACATACATGTATATTATACACGTATACATGTATTATGTGTACATGTATACATGTATAATATACATGTATGTTATAATATACATATAACTTTAACTTGTTAATCAATTCCTCTAGATAAAGCACTTTGGTAGTTTTTCTTTTAAGTCTACGGGTGGTATATTGTCTTGGCTATTATGTATATAACAACTTTTTAATTTATTCTCTATTCCTGCTTCTAGATAGAATCTTTTTTTTTCTTAGATTTAATGACAGAACTCCCTTGTCTCTTCTGTTCTGAAGTCCGCTGTTAGTCTAATTGCCATACATTTCTAAATAAAATATTCCCTCTGGTAGCATTCTGTATCACTGATGTTCTGAAGTTCAACCAAACTGTTTCCAGGGTTTAAGCCATTTTTATTTATCCTGTTGGAGTGACAAAGTGCCAGTACCCCAGGTATATTTTTATTGTTTTAATAACCCCAACTAAAAGACTTTCTCTTCCCCTAGTGCCCTGACAGAGATTCTAGTATTAGTACTCATTAGATAAATGTGTGTTCTTTGAGCAATACCTACATCCTGAGATTGGAATGAAATTTTTGGCCAGATCCAGGGCATGTGCCTAAGATCAGAGGCTTGTGATCAGTCCACCTTAACTGTGTGGATTAAGAGCTCAGGCAAGGAAGTTCTACAAAGCCTGTTAAGATTCTAAGTGGAATTACAGATACAGGAATTGTTACCAAACAATGGGGCATGGATGTTGTTCTAGAGCAGTGGATGATCTCCTACAAAAAAGGATTAAAGAACATTTGGTGTAGAATTTAGCATTTGTGTTGAGAACAGTGGCAAGCAAGGTGTTTCCACCTGAGTAGAGGGAAGACCAATTCTTTTGTTAGGCAGATGATGTAAATATAATGTTACAGAAGAATAGAAGGTTATAACTGCGGGTGATAAATTTGGACTTCTTGTTGGAAATAGTGGGGTTTATTAAAAGATATCTGGGAAAAGAAGGCTGTAGTCGGGAACCTGCTTGACAGAAGTAGAAAACCTTGTTTGGAAAAGGCGTTTGACATAAAAAGAAAATTGGGGAATAGTAAGCAAAATTGTGATCCCTCAAAATTCATAAATTGAACACTTAACCCCAGCTCCTCAGAATGTGAGTGTGTTTGGAGATAGCGTCTTTAAAGGTGATTAAGTCAAAATGAGGTAATTAAAATGTGCCCTAATCAAATCTGATGGGTGTCTTAATAATAAGAAATTTGGACATGAAAAAAATTGTGCCAGTGTGCTCAGAGGGAAGACCATGTGAGAACAAAGCAAGAAGGTGGCTTCAGCAAGCCAGGGAGAGAAGATCCCAAACCTGCTGACACGTTGATCTTGGACTTCTAGCCTCAAACATTATGAGAACATAAATTTCTGTAGTTCAGGCAACCCGTCTGTGGTACTTTATTATGGAAGCCCTAGCAAACTAGTATAGGGAGTGATTTCAAAATTTCTAATATTGCAATAGTAAAAGCCGGAAGAAGTTATTTTAGAGGTAAAATCTTCCAGACATGGCAACAGATTGGATGCTAGGCATAAGGGAGAAGAAAAAGCAACCCTCTGTTAAATACCCTTTAAAATTAAATTATAAAGCAAACTCCCACATATCGTTTGGTTGATAAATTCTTAGGGTATGCAAAATCTGTGGTGATGCACCCTGTGGCAGTGCAGGCCTATTATGTCCCTTAGCATATATGGAAGTTTGTTGTTTCTTAATCTTGCTTAAAGGCAGGAGAGATCCATAAAACAGCAGTTCACATTTATGATTTTAAATTCACCTCCCTTGAATAGTGGGCTATGCCAATGCCTGGAAACTTAAGCAAGCTGAGTAGTTTTGCAAAGGCTCAGGGTTGCTCCTACAGCTGCAGCTTGATAGTGGCACTGGGAAATTAAAACTTTTTAGCTCTCCCTAAGCTGTTTTCTTACAGATGGTACTGGGAGTTGATTTTTGTATGTGTGTTGTATATGATGGTGGTTCTGGCCAAGAAGAAAAAGCTCATAAGACCATCTACTCTCTCATTCAATTTCCTAGAGCAAAAATCAAATTAAGATAAGAATATTAATAGGTAACTGCAGTCTTTTAAAAATATAGGTTTGAACTGAGAATTTTAAGTGACTTCTTTGGGGTTTACTTACTTCATATATACTCTATAAATCATGTAGGCATTTATTACTACTGTAAAATGGAATTTGTAGAACTGACTGTATTAACTCATAAGTTTGAAGTATACATTTTCTGTAATATATAGGCTGGTTTATAAAGTAGTATACATAAAAATGACATAAGGCATATAATTAAAGAAAACTTTCAAAATCTGTGATTCCTTCTATTTTAGATCTTTTTATTTTTGTGGAGGGATTACCACACAATGCAGTAAAACACTGTGCATACCTCTCATTTTATTTGGATATACTGGCCAGCTTCTCTGCTGAAAGTCTCTATTGAAAATATTTTTCTGCAAAAAAGAAGATAGGCTTTGGATTTCTTGTTTGCATTCACTCTATAAAAATCAATGCCAGGTTGGCAGGTTTGTAAATATTTACTCTGGGTAGCAATTCCAGGCAGCCATTTCCCCCCTGCACAATGCTCTCTGTTAAGTTACTAACAAAGATCTGCATTTCAGAAATTCTGAAAAATTTCTTGAATCAAGAAATAATTTTTTCGAGAGAGATGTAGCGACGATTTCTATTAGGCTTCTAAGAGTCTTAATAAGAATCCACCGCTGTGTTATGCTTTGAGTTTATGCTCTCAAACAATTTTCATGAATCATTAGAGTTTTGCATTTACCCTTTTGAAATAAAAAAAAAATGTGTGACAGATTTTCTCTGGATAGGAAAAGACAAGATTTTAAGAATTAGTTATTCATGGACTATTACAAAAAATAAAAAGGACTGGACTTAATAGCATTGGAATGGACACTACACATTTACTCAAACATCGATTTTAGAAACAGAAAATAGTTGCATGTTTGAAAGAATGCTGGAAACTATAATATATAAAAGCAATATTTTGAATCAGATTTTTAGATTGCTAATACATCTAAATAGCTAAAAATAGCTATTTGTATTGTTTTTCACATCTTGAGTATAAAATTGGAATATAAAAGAAAGAAATGGTTACTATTTTAGAGAACCACATTGAACTACGTAAGTCTCCTTTCCATAAGTCTATTTTGTTATATCCATTTTCAGAGTACAGTAGCCCCGCCTTATCCGTGGGGGATACATTCCAAGACCCCCAGCAGATGCCTGAAACCAGACATTACAGAACTCTATGTATGTTTTTTCCTATATAAACATACCTATGATAAAGTTTAGTTTATAAATTAGGCCCAGTAAGAGATTAATAACAATAACTATTAATAGAACAATTCTAATAGTATACTGTAATAAAAGTTATGTTAATGTAGTCTCTCTCTGCCTCTCTGGAAATACCTCACTTTACTGTACACATCCTTCTCCTTTTTGTGATGAGGTGAGATAATAAGATGCCTGTGTGGTGAAACGACATGAAGCAAATGAGGTAGGCATTACGATGTAATGTTAGGCTTCTTCCAAACCACGCTTGACCACAGGTAACTGGGTTGTGTGTAGAACACAAAACCATGAATGGGGTGGGGGGGCGCTTACTGTATATGCAAATTAAGCTCCTCAGCAATCTCTTCTAAGCAATAATAGAGAATCTATTTTTCCCTAGTTAAGCAATATTTTTTCTCCTTTTTTTTTCTTAAATATAATTTAAAACATAGACTTGCACTTCAAGAATTGAGATAAAATTATTCTGTAATCTGTGACAACCCATTCCCCTTATTAATAGCCTGGCAGTTGCTGAAATGTATTCTATATCATGCATCAGATAATTATGATTTTTAAGGACCGTGAGTGAAACGTATGGTGACTACTAATTCTTAGTATACCCATATTAAATCACCAAACTCTAGTTCCAGAGACCAAAGTGTGAAAAATCAATTTAGAAAATGTAATCTGGGAATGAGAAAAGAATCTTTTCACTGGCAAGCTAAGCAGTATCCAAGGCCTATTAACTGGGCAGAGCTAAATTTCTCACTGGGGCTCCTGGAGCTCTTTGAGGTATGTTAGGTAAAAGTCGGCTTTGAGGATACTTTTAACCAGATTGTCCTTTTTCCCTGTTTAATGGAAGAGGCATAGTGATATACTTGTGCCATTTTGAACCTCAAAATCCTAAATACCTGCTTTAGTGACCAGAAATTGCATGTAGCTCCTTAAATATTAAATGTGATGGTACTTAGACACAAAACAGAATGTGGCTCAATTTTGCTGTTTTCTGAGAAGACTAATGGTCCTGTAACCAAAACACTGATCCCCCAAAATGAATAGTTATCATCAGGGAGCTGATTTAACACAAAGCAGTGGATTCTTAAAGAGGTAACCTTTCCAGGACAGATATTTGTATTGATTACTAGGTCCGGATTAAATCCAATCATGTTGATCAAACTGACTTACATTGAAAAATGTGGAGGGATGTGGCCTTTGGATCATAATTTGTTACTCACATGTGGTGGTGATCTTGACAGTGCCCAGTAATATCATGGCACCTTCTCTGCCTGGCTTTTGAACACATTTTACAGTAAGAAAAAGGAATATACAGATGAGGGCCAAATATCTCCTTCCTTATTGGTGAAATTGACATTGAAAAATGTGTATTAAATTTACAGATGAATGTGATTTCTGATACAGACCTCTGGCTTAGACTGACTCCCCTTCCAGAAACAGAAGTTGCCCAAATCCGCTGTTTTGTAAACTTGCAAATAGCAGAGCAGAAAGGACAGAATGCTTTGTGAGGAAAGTCCTGCTCCCAGAAAGAGTGGGGCTTGTGTGCACATTCCCATGTTCTTTGTAGTCCTCAAAAGGGAACAGGGGCGCCTGGGTGGCGCAGTCGGTTAAGCGTCCGACTTCAGCCAGGTCATGATCTCGCAGTCCGTGAGTTCGAGCCCCGCGTTGGGCTCTGGGCTGATGGCTCGGAGCCTGGAGCCTGTTTCCGATTCTGTGTCTCCCTCTCTCTCTGCCCCTCCCCCGTTCATGCTCTGTCTCTCTCTGTCCCAAAAATAAATAAAAAACGTTGAAAAAAAATTAAAAAAAAAAAAGGGAACATTAAATCGCCTACTCTAGGACTAAATGAGTGAAAGGAAAGATAAAAGCCAGTTGTGTTACATGAACGGAGTTCCCTCCTCATACAGGGAAACCTAGAGAATAGTGAGGAGACAGTCCACTTAATATTGGAATCCATCCAACAGTATTTTGATGGGCTTCATCAAGTATTTTGATACTTCAGACAGGAAGAAATGTAAGATTTTGAGTTTGTGTCTGGAAACCTTGGATCCAAAAACAAAACTAGAAAATATGATTGTACACTTTAATTTCTGAGAAACCTGGAGGTGGGGGTGGGTTAGATGGTTGGAGTTACCAAGAATGCAACCCATTGTCTTATGGTTAAAAGAAAAACCATAATTTCCCTACTCAGAGTGTATGAAATGATATATTCCACATGCTGAGTGTATAGAATCAGATTCACATTCACTTTGGGATTATTGTGTTTAATTTGGGTGAAGAAGACAATTTATGGAATCGTACCCAGACTAGAGTGTTTTAGATATGGGATCATCATAAAAATAAAGGTATATTATGGTGACCTATATCAGCAGTTTAACTTTTAGATCTATACATGTACTAGGCAAGGAACATAATTGAGTAAGGAAAGCCAGGTTAAGAAAAACAACAGCATATATGTGATGCAAAATGCCAAGTGATAGTAAGCCTCATATTAGGGAAGGCAGGGGGGCATGAAAGGGAATGGCGAACTCATGCTCAGTCTAAATGGATCAGCCAGTATTAAGGTTGACATAATTTTCCCAACTTTCCAAGATTATTTGAAAATTTAGGTTTCCTTAAAAAATTGCATTTTAAAGTTGGTAAAGTCATCAAACAACAACAACAACAACAACAACAACAACAACAACAACAACAACAAATCAGAGCTCCAGAAATGTGAGAAGCCATGAGTACCATAATAGTGTAAAGACAAGAAAAATGTGACCAGCATCCTCTCCATGTTACAAAGAATGGCTTCCCACTTTTTCTCTTCCTTGTGTTTTTTTTTAATGTTTATTTATTTTTGAGAGAGACAGAGACAGAATGTGAGTGGGTTAGGGGCAGAGAGAGAGGGAGACACAGAATCTGAAGCAGGATCCAGGCTCTGAGCTATCAGCACAGAGCCCAACATGGGGCTCAAACCCACGAGCTGTGAGATCATGACCTGAACCAAAGTCAGAGGCTCAACCGACTGAGCCACCCAGGCACCCCCTCCTCTTTGTATTCTTTACTCTATATTCAAAGTCCAGGCTAACCTTCGGCGACATTCTGTAACCTCTACCCTTTCAGTTTATCATAGAGAATGGAGTAGAAGTTTCAGATCCCTTTAGCTTCATTAGTAGGGGTGGATACTTGGAATTTCATTTACAACAACTTCAAAAAAAGGGTTGGCAAACTGTGGCCCATGGCCAAATGCCAATCATTGCCCATTTTTATAGATAAATTTTATGGGAACACAGGTGCACCTATTCATGCATATGTTGTTGATGGCTTCTTTTCTGCTCCCATGGCAAAGTTGATAGTTGTGGCTGAGACCATCTGGCCTGCAAAGCTGAAAAGATTTATCATCTGAAGTTTTAAGAAAAAAATTTTGCAGACTCATGCAAAAAAAATAAATAAGTAAAAAGAAGGAATGAATAAATGGTAGCCAAAATGACACATATCCACTACATACCCTAAATACTCCCTGACTTTAAGATCTGCTTCTAATTCATTCATGCAACATTTAGCAAATATACATGTAATGTGTTTTTGCCTTGCAAAACTGTGCTTAGTGCTGAGATTACAACCACGTCCTTGAATTTAAAGACCTCACAAACTAGTGTGAAGAACAGACTGAAACAACTGATTACAATTAATGCTATTTTGAGGTAAGTGGAGAAGAGTCAAAAGGGCACGTGAAAAATGTGAGGAGAGTGCAAAACACAATATATTATTTCAGAAAACATGAACATATTGTATTTTTACCAAATATATCAGACATATTTGCCCGTTATTAAATCATAAATAATATTTTTTACACTATACTTTTGCATTAAGGTTTTTATCCTGAGATTTTATCTTTTTTGTTTGTTTGTTTTTTATTAGAACATATTCCTGTTTCTTCATTCTGCTTGACTATCTGTGTTGGTTTCCATGCATGGTAAAGAACAGCCATCTCTCCCAGTGTTGAAGAAGTGGTGTTGTGTAGGAGATGAACCTTTTCGGTCAACCTTGCCTCAGCCCTTGGCCCTCTGTCACACTTTTGTGACTCTCCAAGGAGACTGTTTTATTTTCAGTGGCTCCCAGAAGTTGCGGATGTGTTAACACCAACACCAGTCATTGTCCCAGAGGGGAGGGTCTCCATCACCACCCAGATGCAGGCCGACTAGAGGCCAGACCCTCAGGCAGCAGCTTTTACAGGGTGCAGGTATATACGGTCCAGGGGGACTGCAAGTGTGAGCTCGCCCTGCCCGCTCGAGCCAGGCGATCTGGCAGTGTCCTCTAGGTGGCAGTGGTAAAAATCGGGGCCCAGATGAGTACAGAAGCGCTTAATTAGGGGCGTTAGCTAACCAGCGGGAGCCAGGCCGAGGGGGAAGGCGAGGGTGGTGCCCTCCAGGCTCCCTTCCCTCAGAGCGAGTCTGGAGCCGCTAAGCGTGTGCCTAACCTCAAACCCGCCTCTCAGCCCAGCGCTGCAGGCCGGCAAGTAGGCCTCTTTCACAGAAAGATCTAGGGTCGTCTGTGCGATGCGCTGGGGTGGCAGTCCGCCGAGAACCTACTGCAGCTCCAGGGACCGGAGGGTAACCCCGCCACGCCACCGCCACCGCTAGAGCCAGCCGGCCCCTAGGGGGCAGGCGCAGGAACGGGGCCCTGGCAGTCACGTGTGAGCTCCGCTCCCAGAGATCCTGGCCCTCTCCCGCGCCCAGAGGTGGATGGCACCCACCAGCTGGAACGAGGCAGGGTGAGCCCTGCCAGGAAAAACAAAAAACAAAAAGATGGCGCCGCGTTGCTGGAAAGAAGCCGAGGGGGAGCGTGTAAATGGCGCCCGCAGAGGAAGAGCGCAAAGGTGGTGCCCACCGGCCCCAGCCTGATGCTTTGGAAGCTTGCTCCTCAGACCACCACTCGCCCGTACCGTCCTGGCGTCTCTCTGGCTGCCTCTGCAGTGACCCCCGGTGCAGGTGAGTTTGCAAAAGCGTTTCTTAGATTGTTCCAGCCTTGTGGGTCGCTTGGATACGAGCTCTGCTGTTTTCAACGCTCATTTCGGACATTTGTCTCTCAGGTGCGCATCTTAAAAGTTGGGGCGCCTGGGTGGCCCGGACGGTTAAGTGTCTGACTCTTGATTTCACCTCAGGTCATGACCTCACATTTGTGAGGTAAGAGCCCTGTTGGGGCTCTGCGCGTGTAGTGTGGACTCCACTTGGGATTCTCTCTCTGCCCCTCCCCTGCTTGTGTTGTCTGCCTCAAAGTAAATAAATAAACATTAAAAAAAAAAAAGTTGTGACGACCGACGTAGGGTTCAAAGCCTTCATTTTTGCAGAAATAAGCTTGGAATTTTATTAAAAAAATTTTTTTTTAAACATTTATTCATTTTTGAGAGTGAGACACACTGTGAGCAGGGGAGGGCCAGAGAGGGGGAGACACAGAATCCAAAGCAGGCTCCAGGCTGTGAGCTGTCAGCACAGAGCCCGATGCGGGGCTTATACTCAGGAACCGGGAGATTATAATCTGATCTGAAGTGAGAGGCTCAACGGACTGAGCCACCCAGGCACCCTAAGAAGCTCGGAGCTTTACGTTCCCTCCGAATTATAGGTCACTGCCCTGGGTATGAGATTTATGGCGAGAGGGTGTCTCAGCCTTTCCTACTCATTTCATTGTGGGCCTCTTGTTTGCCAGATGCACAGGAGTGGCTCAGGGATCTTAGATTTTTTTTTTCAGAGCAAGTTGTCCAAGTTGTAGCTACATATTTGGTGTATTTGTGGGAGGAAGTGAACCCAGGATCTTCTCCGACACCATTTGAACCAGTACCAGATTTTTTTTTTTAAACTAACTGTATTTTATTTATTTTTTTAATGCTTATTTACATTTGAGAGACAGACAGAGACAGAGCAGGAGCAGGGGAGGGGCAGAGAGGGAGACACAGAATCCTAAGCATGCTGCAGGCTCTGAACTGTCAGTACAGAGCCCGTGGTGAACCCACGAACCATGAGACCATGACCTGAGCAGAAGGTGGATGCTTAACCAACTGAGCCACTCAGGCGCCCCAGACTAACTATATTTTAAACTTCAGTGTAAATATTTCCCACCATTAAGTTCTCCTTTCGACCACAAAAAATGGCCAGGTTTAGTGGTTTGGATTAAATTTACATGTGGTGGGACTGCTACCATGAAAGAAAATTACTAAAAATCAGAATAAAATTGTGTATTACTTAAGAATCACATGTAATAGCAGCGAAGAAAAGTTTTGACAAACCGTATCCAAAACATGTAGATAGGTAATTTGTCTCAGGCAACAATAAGTCGGGAAATAAATGTTCACAGTTGGCACAGCTGTTCTGTGATGTCATCAAAGATCAGCGATCCCGGCACTTTCTGTTTTTGAACATTGATTTCTTTGGTTTACAGGTTTTATCCTCCTGGTCTCAATATGACCATTGTACATCCATGATTCACATGTATGTTTCAGCTGAAAATTGTGTGGTAGGACCAGAGGGGAAAAAAAGGAGACCCTGCTAAACAAATTCCTTCTCTCTCTCTCTCTCTCTCTATCTCATTTTTCCAGTTCTCAGTAAACTTTTACTTGAAGTAAAACATACCCTTCCAATCATAAGCATACAGAAAGTTGAATTTTCATAGATTGAAGACTCTTGTGTAACCAATACCCGGATTAAGAATTAAAACAATACCAGCCCCTAAGATTCCCTCTTCCATTCCAGGCACTGATAACCACTGTCTTGACTTCTAACTCCATAGATAATTTTTCCTAATTTGAACTTTATATAGATGTGCAGTTAATAGCACCCCTTCGTGGCTGACTTCTTTTACTCAATATTACAGTTATGATAGTCACCCATTTTGCTAGGTAGAGCTATAGCTTGTTGAATTCTCACTGTAGTCTAGCAATCTATTTTATATTTTTTCATAATTTCTCCATTTCATCATTGATAAATATTTGTGTTGTTTCCTGTATTGGACTACTGTGAATTGTGCTGTGAGTAGTTTTGTGTGTTTTAGTTTCTGTTTTTGGTAATCATATATATGCATTTCTGCTGGGGATATATGTAGAGTGGAATGCCTCTTTGACAGGCTATGGTAAACACTAGCAGATGCTGCCAGTTTTCTGAAGAAATTTTACCAATTTATACTCCCCCTGAGAGTGTCTGCGAATTCCACTGCCCCACATCCTTGCCAACACTTTATATGATCAATCTTTTTTTGTTTTAGACATTATAGCAGTTATAAGATCGATCTCTAAGAAGTCTCATCCAGAAAATTCTGCATACTAATCACTGGCTGGAATGATGTCATAAAATCAATCCTAGTTATGAGTGCTGAACTTTGGTTTTTGTTGTTGTTGTTGTTGTTGTTGTTGTTGTTGTTTTGTTTTTTGGCCTCTGTTATGGGGGATAATTGAGGAGAATGTGAATGGCTTCTAGGTAGCCAATCCTCAGAGACTCTCAAGAGGGTAGATTTTGATTGAGAAATGGACCTTAGGGTCACCATTTGCGTATTAAAGAAAGGAGTCATTAAGTGCTAGGATTCGCTTTGCTTCTTCTTGCTCACTTCTGGTGAGTGATCTCTGCTACAGATTGAGAAAAACTAATAGTTTAAACATGAAGTATTTGTAAGAATTAAGTATTGACAAAGAATCATATACCAAATGCTAGAATCTTACTGATAACCAGATGAAAAGGAGAAAAGAGAGAGAGAATAGAAAACTAGGAATCAGAGAGATTAAGTGCCCATAGGGCTAGAGCAGGAAAGTTTCTCCATTTACTGCTTTGGGGATAACTGTAATTTTGAACATCATTTAGCATATTACACAAAGGTACTTTATTTAGAAAGAGGGGCTTAGGTTCCTGCCAGTGAAAGAATGTTGTATTAAGAGAACACAGAAACAACAAAGTACCCTATGATAGTTTTAATCCTGGAACAGTTTAGAAGTAGGACCCCTGTAAGAATCCTACCACCATGAACACAGTTGGAAAATGAGTTGATGGTCTTATTATTATGAGAAAGCTCTGAGTCATGTCATAGGAAACATGCTTTCTTAATTTCCACTTTAATATAATATGGCAGAGAAGCCAGTTGAAGTAATACACTGGTCACAAGCTGCCATGGCCAGGCATGTGACATAGCTGAATCACATGGGCCTGGCAGGGACAGCCATGCAGTCAAGAGGGTGTATCTCTTCTAAACTTAGTAGCCACTACTTAATTCAGATAATTTCTTAGATTTTTAGGTCCGCAGTTGCTAGATCTTCTCATTTTTTTTCCCAATTATTTGTCTTTAAATCTTATCAAATAATTCAATTTTTTAGAAAATGAAAACACCAACAGCCAAATAAACCTGTCTGCATATGGAATGGGAGCTCCAGTGTGTGACCGCTAGTGAAAGAAGAGAGAGCCCTCAATGAGAAGCTTAGGTCATGTTCTCCAATTGCATACCAGTTATGTGATTTTGATAAAGGCCTTAACACTAAGCCATCCCTGGTTCCTCCATGGCCAAATGGATGGTCTAAGTAATTGATATCTATGGTCTCTCCTTGTACTCGAATATGATAACTGTGAAATACCTAATATTCTAGATTGAGGCTTTCTAGAAACATAATGGTCTCTTTCAAATTTTTTGCCCAGATTTTAAGTAGTATTTTAAAGTGTTTCTTTCAAGCTTTTCTGTAGCTTGTTGAGAAGATCATTGTCTTAATTATTCCAGGACAGAATTAAGACAATGCCATATTGTAGTTGTTCTGCACAAGATAACTCCTTTTGGATATCAAGCAGAAATATGCAAGCTCCTGGATAAGAAATGTACAGCCTTAATTCTTTCAAGATGACTTTCTGAGACGTACAGTCGAAAAGAAAAAGAATGGTGTAATGGGGTGTTAGTAAGCATATCACTAGGCTGTTCAAGATGTAGACATGATTCCTCAAATTATATTCATTTGTATCTGCTCAGAGATACATAAACCTCAATTTATAGGAAATATTAGTAGGATTGCCATTATGTGTATGTATATGTATATATAAAATGCTTAAATATATAAATATATGACATATAATGATTAAAAGTATGACTGTGAGTGTAGGTAGTCACTGTATATGTATATATAAAATATTTAAACATGAGTACAATTTATGTGCAACATGCATGTATGTATATTCTTAGGATCTAGCTATTTTTCCTTACAATTTATGTATGTGTGTGTTTTTTATATTTCCTGTATACTCATTTATTTAATGAGTATACTCACTTTTATTTTTTTAATTTTAATTCCAGTATAGTTAATGTACAGTGTTATATTAGTTTCTGGTGCACAATATAGTGATTCAACAGTTTTATGCATTACTCAGTGCTCATCATGGTAGGTGTACTCTTAATCTTCATCATATATTTCCCCCATTCCCCCACCCACCTCCCTTCTGGTAACTGTCAGTTCTCTATAGTTAAGAGTCTCTTTTTTTGCCTCTTTTTTCTTTTATTTCTTAAATTACGTATATTAGTGAAATCGTATGATATTTGTCTTTTATGACTTTATTTTGCTTAGCAGTATACCTCTCGATCCATTTATGTTGTTGCAAATGTCAAGATTTTATTCTTTTCTATGAGTGAATAACCTTTATATATGTGTGTGTGTGTGTGTGTGTGTGTGTGTGTGTGTGTGTGTATAATAGCATCTTTTTTAAATCTTTTTTTGGTGTTTTTATTCTCAAGTTAATTAACATACAGTGTGGTTGAGGCCAGTGATTCATCTCATACATATGACACTCAGTGCTCATCCCAAAGAGTGCCCTCCTTAATGCTGTCACTCATTTAACCCATCCCACCCCCATCAACCCTCCTTTTGTTCTCTGTATTTAAGAGTCACTTATGGTTTGCCTCCCTCTCTGTTTTTATCTTATTTTTCTTTTTCTTTCCCCATATTTATCTTTTAAGTTTCTCAAATTCCACGAGTTAAATCGTATGATACCTGTTTTTCTCTGACTTATTTCGCTTAGCATAATACACTCTAGTTCCATCTACGTTTTTGTAAATAGCAAGATTTCATTCTTTTTCATTGCCAAGTAGTATTCCATTATATATACATACCACACCTTCTTTATCCATTTATCTATCGATGGATACTTGGGCTGCTTCTGTAATTTGGCTATTGTAAATAATGCTGCAATAAACATAAACATCTTTTTGAATTAGTGTTTTTGTATTCTTTGGGTAAATACCCAGTAATGGAATTATTGGATCATGTAATAATTCTGTTTTTAATTTTTTTTGAAGAAACTTCATCCTGTTTTCCACAGTGGCTGCACTAGTTTACATTCCCACCAATAGTGCAAGAGGGTTCCGCACCAATTGTTGTTTTTTGTGTTTTAACTTTAGCTATTCTGACAGGTGTGAGGTGATATCTCATTGTGGTTTTGATTTGCATTTTCTTGATGATGAGTGATGTTGAGCATCTTTTTGTGGGTCTGTTGGCCATCTATGTTCTTTAGAGAAATGTCTTTTCATTTCTTCTGCCTATTTTTAAGTTGTTTTTTGGGGGATTTTGATGTTGAGTTGTATAAATTTTTGACATATTTTGGATACTAACTCTTTATTGGGTATGTCATTTGAAAATATCTTCTCCCATTCCGTAAGTTGTCTTTTAGGTTTGTTGATTATTTCCTTCACTGTATAGAAGCTTTTAGTTTTCATGTAGTTCTCATAGTTTATTTTTGGTTTTGTTTCCCTTGCCTAAGGAGACATATCTAGAAAAATGCCTCTCCTCTCTTCTAGGATTTTTATGGTTTCAGATCTCACATTTAGGTCCTTAATCCATTTTGAATTAATTAATTAATTTTCAAGTTTTTATTTAAATTCAAGTTACTTAACACAATTGGTACAATTGGTACAATTGGTTTCAGGTATAGAATTTAGTAATTCATCATTTCTGTACTGCCTAGTGCTCATGACAAGTGCCCTCCTCAATACTCATCACACATTTAGCCCATCCCCAACCCACCTGTTTTGGTTACTACTGCTTTGTAATATATCTTGAAATCTGGATTTGTAATACCTCTAATTTTCTTCTTTTTCAAGATTATTTTGGCAATTTGAGGTATTTTGTGGTTCCATACAAGTTTTAGGATGATTTGCTCCAGTTCTGTGAAGGATGCGATTGGTATTTTGATATTTTGATAGAGATTGCATTAAATCTGTAGATTGCTTTGAGTAGTATGGACATGAGTATACATTCTTTTCAAAATTAAATACTGGTGTGTCACCTATATATAAATAAAATAAAAATAAAATTCTTTAAAAAAGAAAAAAGAGAAATGCTACATAGTATAAAATATACTAATCAGCATAGTTTATGGCACATAAAATGTAGTTTAGCATTTTAATTGAATATCTAGATGAAAAGAAACCCCACATAATTATTATCAATTTGGTGTGCATTTATTGAATAGCAAAGCCTAGTATATACTTAACTGTACTGTTTTCATAAATACATTAATAATACTTTAAGTTTCAAGCATCAATTAAAGTAGAGAAAGCAAATATGGATTCCACATACATGTGGCCAACTGAGTGAAGAGTAGCATTTAAGTGGGATAAGCTCAATGAGCAACAATGAAAGTGTGTTAATGTGTTCTACATTGTCCAGACCTCTGAAGAAGCCAGGATGAAGAGACAAGCGGCTCTGGATAGCAAGTTAGATGGAGATCTGCAGTCTGTACTGCCAGGTAGAAATTGTGGTGTCACTGGGGTTATAAAGGCATCATGTCATGAACCACAACGAGAAGCAGTTGCCTGCTTCTCTCCACTGATGAGCAGACTATACCTGGAATACTACATTTATTTCAGAGAAGCACAATACTAAAACCTTGAAATTATAGCAGTTTTAGAAAAGAACAGAAAAATGTGAGAGGAAATGAGGCTTTAACTGAAAATTAAAAACAAATTAAGTATGCATGAATAAATTAGTAATATGGTCCTAAGAAAAACAACTCTAGTGACGAAAGAAACAAGTTTGAGTACAGAAAGATCTCATGGAAATGTTTACAGAACATTCCATTGCAATTATAAAAGTAGTGTTTGGAAGTTTTAGAAAAGGTATTAATCATGAGTGTTATTGGCCAATGTACTGTTTTCCATTTGTGTTTATTTATTAATTGGTCTTTAATCTATGTGTAGTGAACTGAATGGAGTGAAAAGCAGATATCCATTCAGCATGCTAATGGAGAGAATTGGAAATGCCTTTTTCTTCTCCTAATACCTAAAAAAAATGGAATTGGTGGTTTTCTACTACCAACATTCTGTTTGAATAAAATGCTAGGAAAAGAATTATCATTATTTTAAATTATAATAATCAGTATTTTTACAATAAAATGAATGACCAGGAGCCTGCGGGTAGTGCTCAAAATATATTGGATACAGTGCCTGCCGTTCTGAAGGTTACATACTAAATAAGTAAACACATACTTAATGAAACTTGAAGTTCAAGAAGCATAACTCTCAATGAAATAGGGAAAACTGACATATCACCCCAGTGGCTCTGAGAATGTGCCTCTCAGACCTCCAAGTTCAAAGATAAACTCTTTGAAGCACCTCACACATCCACCCTCATGCTTGTGCTGAAGCTCTAGTCACAGGGGGCTTCTCCCAGTCTGTGAGTGGGCACAGCAGGGATACTGAGGCACATCCATTCGTGGGAGATACAAGAGTCCTCTGGAGGCTCACTTTGGCTCAAGGACTCCCAAAAGCCTTGCTACATGTCTTTTGAAATTGCACATAATTGAGGATGCTTCTATCCAACTTTCCTTCTTTTCCTCCTTCATTCAAGGTCAGACTAGTATGGGGGTTTGTTTTCTCCTCCAGACTTTTCCACCTCCCTTCTCCTTTTCTCTCTTGAGTATTGCCTTTAATCTCTTCGTGTTTAATCCCATCTTGATATCTGCCTCCTGGAGAACCTGGATGCATAAAATTGCATTTCTTAAGTCTACACCTGAATTTGTTCTATTCGGATAGCTCCCAGCTGTGTACAGTTGATATTTCTGGCAATTAGCTTTTTTGAATTCAAAAATGTTTTTGTTAAAAGAGATTAGATGAACATAGTTGACTAGGCAAAGAGTTACATAACTCCAGCCAAAATTTTTAGAATTCAGAGGAAATAGAACATGTCCATAACAATTCTGGAAGAAAAAAAAGAAAATAAGAGAAAAGAAAAAAGATCAGAAATTATGTGAAATTTGTTAGGGAAAGAAATTCGATAAGACTAAATTGGCAAGTGCTAAAGAGAATGTAGCTTGATAATTATGAAAAGGAAACCTATTTGAAAGTATGAATTAAAAGTATGACTTTGTAAGCATTTAAATGAACAGATTTGAGAACAGTTGGGAATGAATTTTTTTAAGGCAAGCATTTGTTTACGTAAGTGTGTTAAATGTGTACCCTAGAGGAAGGGCTATATAATGAAAGAATATTCAAAAACAAATTAAGCAGTAAAAAGAAATATTTCATTTTGATAAAAAGTATAAGAGAATATAATCTCTATATAAAAGACACCGTGACAAAGTTTAAAGAAAAATAATATACGTTATTATATACATATATTTCATTTTTAATTTTTTTAAATGTTTCTATTTATTTTTGAGACAGAGAGAGACAAGCATGAGGAGGGGAGGTGCACAGAGAGAGGGAGACACAGAATCCAAAGCAGGCTCCAGTCTCTGAGCTGTCAGCACAGAGCCTGACGCAGGGCTCGAACTCACAGACTGTGAGGTCATGACCTGAGTTGAAGTCGGACACTTAACTGACTGAGCCACGTAGGTGCCCCAATCTCATTTTTATATTATGTAAATAATATAATACCCTTTTTTTATAGCTAGCAAGTTCAGAGTGGTAGGGCTTCTACTCTTACTAGGCAGCACCCAAATTATTTTGAATGTTAAACCTTTTGAATATTACTCATGGCACAAAGTTATTTTCAAAGAAATTCATTACAACATTGCTTGTAATAATAATAATAATAAAAACAGAAAACAACGTAAGTATCTCTCAGTAAGGAAATGAGCTAACAGATTATGCATATTCATATGAGAAAGTGTTGTGGTGCAGTTAAAATAAGTGAATTAAATCAACATATGACAGCATGAATAAATCTCATAGCCCAATACTGGGTTTTTTAAAAGTTACAAAATGATATGTACAACTTGATTTTGTTTATTTAAAGTCCGGAATTACAAAATACCAACTTGTTTTAATGCATTTAATGTGAAAGGCAGTCAGGATGTATATATATCATAATCAGAACAGTGGTCAGTGTTTGTAAATTAGTATATTAGTTTCTCTCCAGAAAAACAGAACCAGTAGGAGAAATACATGTATATCTTACATATTTATGTCTCCATATATAGTATTATTTATGTTTGTTAAGAGAAATTGCCTCGCATGATTCCTTGGTGGCTGAGAAGTCCCACCATCTACCATCTTCAAGCTGAAGACCCAGAAAGCTAGCAGTATAATTCCAGTTTGAGTCTGCAGGCCTGAGACCCTGAGATGCCTGTTGTGTCACTCCCAGCATGTGGTCCTGTGAAAAAGAGCTGAGATGCCCCAGCTAAACTAGGCAGGCAGGATGACAAAGGGGCAAATCTGTCCTTCCTCTGCCTTTTGTTCTCTTCAGGTCCTCTACAGATTAGGTGAGACCCACCACATTAGGGGAGCAGTCCACTGTCCTGAGTCCACTGATTTAACTCCTAACCTCATCTGGAAGCACTCTCACAGACAGACCCAGAAACAGTATTTAATCTGGGCATCAGGTGGTCAGCCAAATTGACACATAAAATTGACCATCACAATTAGATTACTCTGGATTTCAACTAATTATACAATGTTCAGTGTTTTATTTCTTAAAGAAATTGATTGGAGCAATTATAGCAAAGTTTCTTTAAAGTGCTATGTACTTTTCATATATTTGAATATTTCCTAATTTAGAAAAAAAAACAAGAAAAATGAAACATTCACAGTGAATGCTTCATTTTCTTGTTTTTAGATTTATTTGTAAATTTTGGTCAAATATTTGGCATTTTAAATTTAAGAATACTGTATTATTTTCTAAGGATACTAGTTTTGGAATTTATGTTGGTGATGGTAGTTTAAAGCAGATTCTCCTATATCACAGTCATCCTGTTACTCCTTTGGAAGTGAAATGAAATTCCTATTAATTCTTTGAAGTGTTTTCAAAAAACACCTCTGATATTTTTAGTAGCATCTGTTTCAAAATAGGAGACTTTTGAATTTTTTTTAATTGAATATGATGGTGAGAACCAATTCAGAAACAGTGGAATGGTGGTGAATACAATTCTAGTCTGAGAAATATAGACAGGTAAGAATTACTGTATGCTTAAATTTATTTTTTTATTAGAAAAGTTTTTTAATGTTTATTTATTTTTGAGACAGAGAGAGACAGAGCATGAGCAGAGGAGGGGTAGAGAGAGAAGGAGACACATAATCTGAAGCAGGCTCCAGGCTCTGAGCTGTCGGCACAGAGACCAATGGTGGGGCTCGAACTCACGAGCTATGAGATCATGACCTGAGCTGAAGTCGGATGCTCAAACTGACTGAGCCACCAGGTGCCCCTTAAATTTATTTTTAAAGTGAAAAAAACCTCCTTATTTTTTAGAGTATATGTATGTTTAAATGTATTAAGCCTTATTACATTTAGGGGCGCCTGGGTGGCTCAGTTGGTTAAGCGTCCAACTTCGGCTCAGGTCATGATCTCACAGTTCATGGGTTCGAGCCCCACATCAAGCCCTGTGCTGACAGCTCAGAGCCTGGACCCTGCTTGGGATTTTATGTCTCCCTCTCTCTGCTTCTCCCCCGTTCTCCCTCTCTCTCTCTCTCTCAAATAAACATTTTAAAAAAAGGTATATTCCTATAAACTTTATTACATTTGTATATTAAATTTAAAAGAATATCTGATTTGGAACAAGATGGAAAAAAATCTAAGTACCTAGGCAGAGACTGGTGGCTTCCCTAGGAAGACAAATGAGTACTAAATGCTTAACTCAATTCTTGGCTTATGCTTTATTTCTCTTTTCACTGGATACATTCATAACCTTCGACCATTTCAAGTGTTGCTTTGCTATATAAAACCTGAGTATGTCTACATCACAGTTACTGATTTCATGGTACCTGACTTGGAGTCTTCACTGCTCTATGTGTCTTTAGAAATAAGGTGTATCTCTAAGACTGCAAAGTGTCTTTCACTATTTAGAATAACAAAAAGAAAAGGAACCTATTTTTGGACTTACGACATTCAAAAAAATTCTATTTCATTTCTGTTCTCTTTCCTTATATTTCCAACTACAAACCATCAGATTGATCGACTGATCGATCTCCGAGGCAGACTGTTTACTTTGATATATTTTTTAAGATTCTCACTCTCTATGTGACGATATTATTTCAGGTGCTTTTAATATAACATTTTCAAATTGAATCATAATTATGCCTTTATCTTTCCTTGCTGTATTGTAGGTTTCTCAAGAGCAGGAACCATGCATTATATGGCTTTATATAGTGAAATTTAGTAAAGTGACCATCATACCACAAATTAGATACTCAATATTTGTGGAAACAGTGAAAGAATTCATGCCTTTTCAGAGTCATTTGAAGACATGCATATTATAGGAGTTACAATTTCTAGGACATGTTTCCTACCTCTTTTCCACTTCTGTTATAATAGCAGATTATTTCTACTAAGTGCACGCTTTTCTTTTCTTTTCCCCTCCTTTAAATCTTGAAAACTTGGTTGGAATATAGCGTAGTGAAGTGTAGTTATGTAATAATAATTTATTCGGTAAGAATTTACTGATCAACTACGATGTAACAGCCTCTACTAGATACCCGGTGTACAATGGTCAGAGAAAATTCTCCTGTTCTGATGAACAGAAGAGCTATGTTAACTTCTTGGAGTCACACTTGCATGGAGTAATATGTAATTGATTCTGGGTGTGACTTTGGTTTATCAAATCTATAGGATATTTTTTTTCTAATTACGAATTTTAAATTTCGTAAGTCTGGCAAGGCTAGACTGAAATGATTACTAATTATACTTCCATGAAATATTCCTCCTTCACACTGCCAAATGAGGTATGCATGTCACAAAATCCTCCTGTTTTCTGGGTCTCTGATTTGGCTCTCCAACTTCGGGTCACAGCTGGAATTAAGAAGTTCATGTTTTTTCAGAAATGAATAATGAATTTTTAAGTTTCCTTTGCTTCACATTGACTTGGAATTATGGCTTGAGTCAGTTCTTGTATTATTCAGTCTAGATTTGTCTTCCATCACTCAGGGTGGCCCCTGTATTTCAGTTCAAAAACCAGCTTATGGTGTTTTGATTGTTTCCTTGCTTTGCTTTCTGAGAAATTACTTGCTTTGGAAATAATAACAGTTCAGTTCAGAAACTGCAGTTGCCAAATGTCATATTCTTCTTGTTCCACGTTTTTGTAAATCTTTAGGTGGGAGAGCTTGCCAAATTGTCATATTGTTTCATTGTTTTCCTATAATGTGATTGCCAATTTTAAATATTCATAGCTGAGGAAGTGGAATTTTGTGTGGGACTTACCTAGCATTAGCTGACAAGGAATTGCTACTTCTTTCATTCCACTTCAGTTCTTTTTTGCTTATTTAACTATTTGACGCCCTTTGGAAATTTCATTGTCTTTTGACTAAAACTTTTTATCATGATATGTGAAGAAACTAATACATAAGATAGGTTTAAAGCCACAGTAAAGCTGAGAACAGTCCCCTTTATCAATGCACCAGAGTGGTTCTATTTCAGTCAGTTATTTACCTATTTTTCCTCCAGTTTCTAGCAGCATGTTTGTTTTGCCATTTTATATTTACTCACAGAGTGCCTCAAAATCAAGAAGAGGGGCAGTCTAAGATTCTCTTCCCCTTGGGGGCTTCCACTCCCATGAAAGAGGGTTGCTGATTTGAACAGTATTACTGCTGGTGTCCTCCACCTCCTCTGCTTCATTTCCCCTCCCCTGCTGCTGTGCATATTGAACAATAATGAATGTTTTCTTAGCTCCCACTGTCCTCTCACCTACTCTGCCAACAAAAAAGGAAAAGTTTTTTGAAGCCAACTTGTTTTATATTAAGTTCTACCGAAATGCATATGGATTTCCGATGATAATTATGTATATATTTTTCCTTTGAAAAATGTGGATTCAGAAAAAGAATGATCACTTTAAATTAGCTTTTGCTGAGACTTTGCAGAAAGTGTTCAGTAATGTTGTGTTGAGTGTATTTCTGTTTATGTAAAATTAAAATGATACATAAATATTGTTAAATATGGAACTCCCTGTTTTCATCATGAGGATTGACAAGAAAGGGGCTGGAGTGAACTTTATGGGGTGTAGGAGATGTTCTATATCTTGATTGGGAAATTGATTACGTGAATGTATGTATTTGTGAAAGTCATAAAAATCTGTACATAAGATCTGCATATCTTAAGTGAGAATATGTCATGAATCAAGCACTATGTTCACATGATTAAAAAAAGAGAAGGAAGAGGCTGAGAACACAGACGTTAACCCTAAATAAATACATATGTAATGACAATTCAGTAAGCAGTTTGAAGGCATGATAAGATATCAGAGAAAATATGTTATAAACCATGCCTTAATCTAATTAAACATATATCACAGCCAAAATATGAAGAAACGGTTATCCATGACACCTTTTTTTTTTTAAATGTTTATTTATTTTTGAAAGAGAGAGACTATAAGTGGGGGAAGTGCAGAGAGACAGGGACAGAGGAATGAAGTGGGCTCTACACTGTAGAGCACAGAGCCTGATACAGGGCTCTGAACCATGAACCATGAACCATGAAATCATGACCTGAACCGAAGTTGGACTCTCAACTGACTGAGTCACCTGGGTGCCCCACATGACAACTTTTTTATTGAAGTATAGTTGACATACAGGATCTTGTTAGTTTCAGGTGTGCAGCATAGTAATTCAACATTTATATATGTTAGAAGTAAATGATCTCCATAATAAGCCTGGTTACTATCTGTAGTCATTCAAAGTTATTATAATATTGACTCTATCCCCTATGGTAGACTTGATAATACCATGACTTGTTTGTTTTATAACTGGAAGTATGTACCTCTTAATCCCCTTCACCTATTTCTCCCATTCCCTCCCCTCATGGCAGTTTTATCTATGAATATGATACTGTATGTGTATTGGTGGAGGGTAGAAGGAGACTATAACATAAAATTAAGTTCAGCCAAAATTCAATCGCTATGGTTTTTCAATAATATTTGTATTTTTCCTAGAAAAAGATATATTTTAGTAGGGAATGTACAGATTGAAACAGAGGAATAAAGGACCTCCAGAGAGAGAAAAAAAATTGGAATGATGTATTTTCCAGTGTTTCAAGTTTAGTTCAAAAAGAGAGAAAAATATTATTAATACGGATGTGCTAGATCTGATAGAAAATTAGTAAATTCAGGAACTACTAAATTCAATAAATGAGGAAAATTTTTTAAAGTACACTGTTTGACTCTGCAGGAACTATTTACTAGTAATAGTATGGTAAATTTGTAATAAAATTACATCAGGAATAGTAATTGTTTTCAATAAATAATATCACAAATTGATAAATCACTAATTACCAGTATTATATTAATATTAAGCATATTAATAAGGTAAGAAGAATTTCAGAATGAGCAAATGAAAACCATGAATCCTTTTTTACATTTAAGCTGCTTATATACTTTTATTCATAAAATACAATTTAATTTCAACATAGGGTGCTGAACATTCATATGTAAGAAAATAAAGTAAAAATCTAGACACAGAGTTTCTCTCCACAAAAATGAACTCAAAATGGATCATAGACCTAAACATAAAATGCCAAAGTATAAAAGTCCAAGAAGATAACATAGGAGAAATCCTTGGGCACTGTGATGATATTTTAGATACAACACCAAAGATACGATCCATGAACAAAAAATGATAGCCTGGACTTCATTAAAATTAAAGATTCCTGTTCTGTGAAAGACAATCAAGAGAATGAGAAGAGAAGCTACAGACTAGGAGAAAATAATTGCAAAAGACCTTTCTGATTAAGAACTTTTATTCAAAATATAGAAAGAACTCATAAAGCTCAGCAATTAAAATAGAAACAATTTTTAAAAAATGGGCAAAAGACCCTTAGCAGACCCTTCATGAAAGATGATACGCAGATGGCAAATAAGCACATGAAAATATGTTCCACGTTGTATGTCATCAGGGAAATGCGAACCAAAACAATATTGAGAAGATACCAGTCTATGCCTGTTGGGATGACTACAATGCAAAATTATAATAGCGGAAGTGCTAACAAAGGATGTGAAGGCACAGGAACTCTCAGAGATTGCTGGCTGGAATGCAAAATGGTACATCCACTTGGGAATACGGTTTCACAGTTTTTTACACAACTAAATGCGTTCTTACCATATGATCCAGTAATCGTGCTTCCTGCTTTTTATTCAAACGAGTTGAAACCTTATGTCCACATAAAAATCTGCACAATGATGTTTATGAAAGCTTTTATCATTATTGCCAAAACTTCAAAGCATCCAAGATGTCCTTCAGTAAGTGAATGGATAAATCGACTGTGGTACATCTAGACAATGGGATATTATCCAGTGATTAAAATAAATGAACTATCAAGCTATGAAAAGACTTGAAGAAGTTGTTAATGCTATTACTAACTGAGAAAAGTCAAGTCTGTAAAAACTACATATTGTATGATTATAACTAGGAAAACTGGCCTTTTCCAAAAGGCAAAACTGTGGAGAGAACAGAAGGATCAGTGGTTGCTCTGGGGTTAAGGAGGGGCAAGGAGGGATAAGTAGGCAGAGCACAGAGGGTTTTTGGGGCAGTGAAAACTACTCTAATGGGGTATTCATGTCATTATACATTTGTCAAAACTCATAGAATATACAACACAGAGTAAATCCTAATGTAAAGTGTAGAATCTGGGTGATAATGATGTGTTGATATAGATTTGTTGATTTCGACACCATTCAGTGTGGACTTTTCAATGTGGGGAGGCTGTGTATATGTGGGGACAGAAGGTATATGGGAAGTTTCTATAGCTTCCTCTCAGTTTTGCTTTGAACCTAAAACTAATCTAAAAAATAAAGTCTGCTTTTTAAAAGGAATAATAGAATTTAATTTAAAAATAAAACACGTCTTTACAGAACCATTCTTAAAGCTAATGCTCTAAAGTTGTGTATCTCTCAATACTTAAGAGGAATTCCTAAAATTCATTTCTAGTATCTTCTCTTCTTCATAAGCAATTGATATCCACTCTGCCTCTCTCATTGGAATAAACTCTAACTTACTAACACAGAGTGATGTCCCTTCTTAAGCATAATTAGCTATGTTCTTCTTATGGACAAATATTTCAAGGTATTTTCTCAACATAGAAAATCCTTATTTATAATAAAGAGGAAATGATTATAAAATTGCTTGTATATTACTGTAAGAGCTAAAGAAAAACCACACACACACACACACACACACACACACACACACACACATAAAAGACACCTGAGCTTATAGTAGTTGTTTTAATGTGGTAAACTATCAATCATATGCATATTTTTCTTTTCTGTTATACTTCTAAATATACTATTATAACTAAAATATACATATATACATATATATATATATATGCACACATATATATTGCTTTCTTTGTTAGATTCAGTAAAGACACAAACATACGTTAGTGGTCTCTAGTTACTTCTTGGTGACTTAAATAGCCATGGGCATTGACATATAATTCCAGTTTTACTTTCCACTCAGAATTATTGTTGAGAGTCTCATCTATTGCAGTTAGATTTTTTTCCCAAACATCTGTGTTTGGGTTGTGTGCTTATTCCCATCTATGAACCCCAATCCAGACCGTCAAGTGCAGTTGCCCATGACCTTCATCCTTGCCATCCTGGCTCTATCTCAGCACTTCTGACTGGGAGGGCAAGTTTTCTCATCAACTTGTGAGCCTTGGGTATTATCAAATAAAATCACTGCAGGGAAGGAAATGGTATTCACCTTTATAGAAGGTTTCTAGAACTTTCCACTATCTTCTCTTTTAATTCTATCTATAAAATTTGTTATTGATGGTAAGTGTTTTATAAAAAAAAAAAGAACAAAAACCAAACAAACCAAAAGCTTTTGAGTAGATCTTTTTATCGATGTAATGGGCATTTGAGACTATGGTAAATTTAACTTAACCTAAATTTGGAACTTTCTTCCCTCCTTGGGCAGCTCGTTTCTTTGGTAGAGTTTTCCCCTTGTACCCTAAGCAAATGGTATCATTGTCCTTATAAGCTGTAATGTTTAGGCTACAAAGTAATTAATCTGTATGTGGATTTATCACCTTGAATATAAGATTGCGATATTCTAGAAATATTAGGATCATTTAAGAAATAAACTGGTAAGAATTTCACTTTTTTTTAATGGAAATGAGGTACCGGTTTGATGCAAAATAAGATGTCAGAATAAAAACAGAGTTTTATTCTTTGCTTGGAAATACTCGTAGGTTGTTATGTTTTTAATCACTTTTCATTCAGGTGACATAGGTGACGATTGTATTTTTAGTGAATCTGATTTATGCACGCACTGGCATACTTAACATATTTTATAAATTATATACTGAAATACATTATTTTATGTAGATTGCAAATTCTATAGCTTCAATAATCTAAGCTAATTTTATGAGACATATGGTCATAAAATAACAATGTGACCCCATGATTGTTATTCTAAAGTTATTTTCTTCTCCCTCATTTTTTCTCTTCCTTTAATGCTAATATGAACGGATGATTAAGATTATCCAGACTAACACAAATAACTTAGGTGAAAGGCAACATTTCTACCTCACCCCACAAAATCTCCCAATCATCACTTGCATTACAAAG
Organism: Herpailurus yagouaroundi; assembly: GCF_014898765.1. Classification (NCBI taxonomy): domain Eukaryota; kingdom Metazoa; phylum Chordata; class Mammalia; order Carnivora; family Felidae; genus Herpailurus; species Herpailurus yagouaroundi. The sequence goes on along the minus strand of NW_024412414.1, from coordinate 14,391,755 downwards.
CAGCTATTTTGACAACCCTGTTCATTTATGAGCATGTAGTTCTAGATTTTTTTGTTTTCTTTGTCTTTGTAGCAGCCATTGTGGGTGAAGGAATGACTTTTGCATGCAAACTCTTGGAGAGACTTGTTTAAACTAACTTTTCAAGGTTCCTAACAACACTATGCCACATTTTTAAGGTGGCTGAGTACTTTTTAATAATAAAGTACCACATTAAAAAGACAGTAACTAAACACTCACTTTTTCCCTAGGATATATGAAGGGAAGTGGGGGTAACTCATAGGGTCACTTAGCACTTCATGCTGCAGGTCTTGGAGTGAGTCCTTTTGTCTCCCAGGGGGATCATGTGAGATCAAGTGAAACCGTTTTCTTCAATATTTCTGGAATCTGCCCATTCCCGTATTCCTCCTCAGCTTACATCCAACTGGAGCTTCTCTAGGCCCTACTGAATGGTGATCCAGAAGTTTTGAAGGACTGCTGTACCAGTTCAGAATCTGATGGATTCTGAATCATCTCCCCAAGAATATGTGCTGATGCCTACAACATAAACTTTGCACACAGCACACACTTTGCACGCATTTCCCTTGTACCAGAGGCCTAGTTATGGAGTGCCCTCCCTCTGTCTTAGCCAAAATTATATTGATTACCAATACTCACCAAATATCTACTTCACCTTTTTGGAAATAGTTTTCAGGTTGTTTTCTGCAGTATCACCTCTTTTTTGTCTTTCAGTCCTTAAACTTCAGGATGGCCTGTTGTAATCCCTTGCTCTGTATGAGTAGTGCATTTGTCTCCCCAGGCTGCAATAAAATACCACAGACGTGGTTAGTTAAACAACAGAAATTTATTTCTCATAGTTCTGAAGGCTGGAAAGTCCCAAGATTAAGGTGCTGCAAGATTTTATTCCTGGTGAGATCTCTTTTCTTGACTTGTAGATGGCGACCTTCTTGCTATGTCCTCACATGACAGAGAGAGAGAGAGAGAGAGAAAGGGTTCACAGGGGCTGACTGCTGTCTTTTCTTCTAAGGGCACAAATCCTTTCACATCAGTGCCCTACCCTTATGATTTCCTTTAATCTTAATCACTTTCTAAAGACCTTATCTCCAAATATAATCACATTGGTTACGGCTACAGTGAATGAATTTGAAGGGGGCACTGGCCCTGAGCAGACAGCCATGTGAACCAGGCTTAGGTTATAGATATATTCCCTCTCTTTAGTTCAGGCATAGTCAGGTAATCTAAACAATGTTCATAAGCCCCAACTTGGTGAATTTGGGGAAACTTCTGGGAAGAAGAAGCTTTTTAAAAAATGGTATCAGCTGTTATTAGTGCCAAACACACACACACATACACACACACACACACACACACACACACACACACAGTTTGTACATGCTGTCAACTGCCATGTAGAATCTAGGATTAAACTAAGGAAGGGAAAATAGGCTGAACTAATAAGGGAGAAGAGAGAAACTGAGGTAGGGGGCCATTATTTGAGCCTCTGAATCCAGCAATGCCTAGAACAAAATTATAACTTCTTAATAATAGAAGCCAACTCTCCTTTTTGAGCTTAAGCCAATTTAATTTGGATTTTTGCCACTTACACCAAGATTCCTCACCAGTGTCCTCAGCTACTGGGGAAGAAGTGTGATTACATACCAGGGGAATGAATCCAGCTTCTTTGTCTTGGCAAGAAATCTGTCTTGGAAAAATCATTGGATTTTCTTTTCCAAGTAGAAATGCCATACAATTCTAAATGGAAAGGAAATACCTAAATGGAAGATGGCTTTTGACTATGTAAGCTTGAAGGAGAACATGAATCTCAATATATATTAATTGATTTATATCACCCTATTTAAAACGTTTATCTTCAGATTTCAGAATCTATTTGGGTAAGTAGAAATGAAAAATGAAGGTCATTTCATGGCTCATATTATTTTTAACTTTAAAAATGAATATGAATATGATGATTAAATTTCTATCCAACCACTTAAAATATATAAAAATGTCCAAAACCCAGTATGAGTTGAGGCTGATATAGTATATCCCTTTGAAAAGTCAAATGATTATACAGTTTTGAACCTCAGTTTCATGCCTTAAATATCATGGAGGGATGCCCAACTTATTAAACTGTTAGGCTATGGCACATCAAAGCTAGGACACAGTGCAGGATCAAACAACAAAATCAAATTGGCAAGTACAGAAAGTAACCCATAATTACATTTCGCATACAAGGTAGAAGTCCAGATCTAAGATAACAGAAATTTCAGGTAGAACTCATTCAACAGCATGGAGGAAAATAATTAGTAGGAAGCGGTATATAGAGTGGATGAGAGTACAAACTTTTAGTTACAGATAAACTTGAATTGGGGGGCCTGGGTGGCTCAGTTGGTTAAGCATCCAACTTCTGCTCATGTCTCACGGTCCATGAGTTCAAGCTCCACATCGGACTCTGTGCTGACACCTTGGAGCCCGGAGCCTGCTTTGGATTCTGTGTCTCCCTCCTTTCTGCCACCCCCCACCCCTGCTCATGCTCTGTCTCAAACACATCTCCGGAGGCAAGGGAAACAAAAACAAAAATGAACTACTGGGACCTCATCAAAGTAAAAAGCTTCTGCACAGAGAAGGAAATAATCAGCAAAACTAAAAGGCAGCCAACAGAATGGGAGAAGATATTTGCAAATGACATAACAGATAAAGGGTTAGTATCCAAAATCTATAAAGAACTTTTCAAACTCAACACCCGCAAAACAAATTAATTCAGTGAAGAAATGGGCAAAAGACATGAATAGATGCTTCTACAAAGAAGACATCCAGATGGCCAACTGACACATGAAAAGAGGCTCAACATCACTCATCATCAGGGAAATACAGATCAAAACCACAATGAGATACCACCTTACACCTGTCAGAATGACTAACATTAACAACTCAGGCAGCAACAGATGTAGGCGAGGATGCGGAGAAAGAGGATCTCTTTTGCATTGTTAGTGGCAATGCAAGCTGGTGCAGCCACTCTGGAAAACAGTATGGAGGTTCTCAAAAAATTAAAAATAGAACTACCCATGACCCAGCAATTGCACTACTAGGCATTTATCCAAGGGATTCAGGTGTGCTGTTTCGAAGGAACACATGCACCCCCATGTTTATAGCAGCACTATCAACAATAGCCAGAGTATGCAAAGAGTCCAAATGCCCATTGATGGATGAATGGATAAAGAAGATGTGGTATATATATATACAATGGAGTATTACTCGGCAATCAAAAAGAATGAAATCTTGCCATTGGCAACTATGTGGATGGAACTGGAGGGTATTATGCTAAGTGAAATTAGTCAGAGAAAGACAAATATTGTATGACTTCACTCATATGGGGACTTTAAGAAATAAAACAGAGGAACATAAGGGAAGGGTAACAAAAGTAATATAAAAACAGGGAGGAGGACAAAGCACAAGAGACTCTTAAATATGGTGAACAAACAGGGGGGGGTTACTGGAGGGGTTGTGGAAGTGGGGGATGGGCTAAATGGGCAAGGGGCATTAAGGAATCTACTCCTGAAATCATGTTTCACTATATGCTGACTAATTTGGATGTAAATTTAAAAAAAAAAAAACTAAAAAAAAAAAAAATAAAACGTAAAAAATAAACATTAAAAAATTTTAAAAAACAAATGAATTTGATCCCCAGGTTTGCTTTTTATTAAATCCAAAGTTCATGACTTATACCAGTTATTTAATATTTCTAAGCCTCAATTTCCTCATCTGGAAAATGGAGATAATAGTACATACATTATGAAATTGGCTGTGGGAATTAATGAAATTACTGCCAACTGCCATGTTATTTTTTGAGTGTTACACTGTGAGATAATGTGCACAAAATGCATAGGAAAACCCTTGATTCAGAGTTAGCACTCAGTGAGTAGGAACTGCTCTTTTTATGATAATTGTTATAATAACCCAAATTATTATTATAACCAATTATAATAAGCCCAATCAATTAGATCTTGATTTGCACAATAATTCATTCATGACCAGCCCAATTCTTGCTTTAAAGGTCATTATGCTTTCAGCATATTCAGAAGTAATGTATTAGTTTTCATTCATATATTTATAACCCAGACACAGTGTGTAAACAAAATAGCAAGCTATTTAGCAGTTATAATGATGCTTGTAAACAAGCTTTTGTAGTAAAAGCTTGAGTATTTATGTTGCCTTTCATATTGTATGTGATGAGAATTTAATCTGAAGTTGCTTTAAATGATAGTGATTTCTGTCTGCTGTTCATATTTCTCATTATATTTTAAGATTCTCCTTCAAGGATTGGCAGAGTAAAAAGAATATAACCAAAAATGAGGTTTGAGAGAAAGTCATATTCTAGTCTCTCTGCTTTTAGATACAATTCTTAGAATGATGATTTCATTTGAGTTTCTTTTCAGGTACCACTTTAAAATATGTCATTTCACAATTCATTTCTAATGCCCCTAAAAGTATTTAAAAACAATACTGATTCAAAATAGAGGAAGCCAAGATAACATTTAAATGCTAAACACTACCATTATGCTTAGCATCTTTTCAGCCTCAACAGTGAATAAGTGAAAGACTACAGTGGGAGAAATGGGAATTTCATATGAAGCAAGGTGAAATATTTTGATCTTTGGTTTTAAAGGAATTTGAAAGAAATAGTAGCTGTTTTTTTTTTTTTTTAAATAAATGATGCTCTTTAATATATGGAAAGCAGTGGACTCTGGGGAGGTTTACAATCATATATCACCTTAGGTGAGAATGATGTTTTGGCCTTGATACAAACTGATAGAAAAATTATATGAAGGCTTTGTTTGTTTGGAAATGTGTTGTTATTGGCATCTGCCCTTTGATAAAATTCCAGAAGTTTCTTATTCTTGATTCTTAATTTTAGACATATGTTGCCACATATTAAAATTAAGTTGTCATCAGATTGTAACTTTTAATTAGGTTATCATATTGTACACTTTGGGTTACATGTAAAATATTTCTGATGAGTGTAACATTCTTAGGAACACTATTATAGTTATTCAAAGTAGGACAGATTTGAATGGATGTTCCCAGATATATTTCATGTGACCACATCCTGAATATTCTTAGCATATTATCTAATGGTAAAACATGTCACAGGTTGTAATGTTTTCAAAAGAAAATACTGTCTCAAGCATTAGAGACATTACAGTATTTGATTTGTTCTGCACAATTTTTATGGAAGGGAAATGGCCAAAACAGATCTATTTGGCACTTTGAGTAGTAGTCAAAACAAAATCACAGTTCAGAAAGGAATCTAGTTTCTAAAGAAATGCTTCCAGAAGCAAAGAAATGCTGATGATTAATTTGATTTACTGGAAGGAGTTTTCTTGTCAGCATCTCCTATCAATCTTCACCATTTTATTTCCCCAAAGCACTTATCAGTGGTTTCTTTCGTCTTCTCTCCTTGCTAGTGATGTTTATTTCCTTTGGTATCCTCAGTACCTAGAACAGTACCAGGCACATGGTCGTTACTCAATTACAGGCAGGAAAATGGATCTCCCAGTGAGTCTTTGGTGAGCAAAATTAGTTCTTCATCTGCACATGGATTTTTTTTACCTGTGAATAATGAAAATACAAATAAGTGGGAATTTGTTAATTGTTTTATATTGAAAAAGAACTCAAATCTGGCAGACTTCTAGAACACCTGTTTTAATCAGTTAAATACTTATCACCATAATATTTCAAACATTACAGAGATGGGCCATATTTGGCTTTGGGCAAGATAAAACACTTATTAACAATCACATTTTCATGGAGAAAAGCATTAGTTTAAATTTTTTTTTTCAACGTTTATTTATTTTTGGGACAGAGAGAGACAGAGCATGAACGGGCGAGGGGCAGAGAGAGAGGGAGACACAGAATCAGAAACAGGCTCCAGGCTCTGAGCCATCAGCCCAGAGCCCGACGCGGGGCTCGAACTCACGGACCGCGAGATCGTGACCTGGCTGAAGTCGGACGCTTAACCGACTGCGCCACCCAGGCGCCCCGAAAAAGCATTAGTTTATATGCTAGAGTCAAACTCCTGTGCTTTGAGAATACAGGTATTTTTTGGATAGAATTTGTTTGTAAAGCATTCTAATGTTCTTCCTCAGGGGAGATGCTAAAATTAGTACAAATGACATGAAATTTTAGATGCCAGTGAAAGTTTGGAAACAATTTGTTTGCCTTGAAAGCGAGTTTCATTGGTGTAGTGCTATATTTCTAAATTCAAGTTTTATGTATAATTTTTTTTTCAATGGATTCTTTGCGGCAGCAAGTTTTTGCCAAAATATTAGAAATTTTTAAAAAATGACTTCAAAGACAAAAGTCTTAGTCTGATTTAGGAAGCATCTTCTTGAGGAAGTATATGAAAGTTAAGCTTATGATTTGTTTGAATTAAATTGCATCTTGCTGGGATGCCTAGGTGGCTCAGTCAGGTAAGCCTCCGACTTCTGCTCAGGTCATGATCTCAAGGCTCCTGAGTTCAAGTCCTGAATCAGGTCCTGTGCTGACAGCTCAGAGCCTGGAGGCTGCTTCAGATTCTGTATCTGTCTGTCACTGCCCCTCCCATTCTGGCTCTCTCTCTGTGTCTCTCTCAAATGTAAATAAACATTAATTTTTTTAAAAAAATCACATCTTCCCCAATGATCATATAGTACAGAAGATGATGTGAAGATTGCTATACCGTAATGAGTTATTATTATTGAAAAAGGAAAAACAACTAACTCTACATTATCAGTACTCTTTAAAGGCAGAGCTGGTCACAAATATCTCATTCCTGCATGGTTCTAGGTTGCAAATAAGTAAATACTTACAATTGTAGTTGTGCATTGTAGTAGCTATGGGAGCAATTTAGAGCAAATCATGATGAGAAAGGGCCCTTCAAATATAAGCCCAAATGTTTATTTTTTTTTCAACGTTTATTTATTTTTGGGACAGAGAGAGACAGAGCATGAACGGGGGAGGGGCAGAGAGAGAGGGAGACACAGAATCTGAAACAGGCTCCAGGCTCTGAGCCATCAGCCCAGAGCCTGACGCGGGGCTCGAACTCACGGACCGCGAGATCGTGACCTGGCTGAAGTCGTACGCTTAACCGACTGCGCCACCCAGGCGCCCCTAAGCCCAAATGTTTAAAATTTAAATAAAGTTAAATAACAAAATGGTAATAGAGTAGCTTATTTAAAAGTCATGTTTAAAAAAATACAATAAAAATCATATTTATTCTGGACGTTTATTCTATAATATCAGTATTCAATTTTCGCCTTTTCTTTATCCAAATAATGAGTTTAACCTTTGCCCCGAAGTAATTGAGCCAAAATATGCATTTATTTGGTACAATTCTAGTAAATAAAAGTTTTCAGCTGGTGTAATTACTATTTTGTTTTAGTGCTATTGATAATTAACCAAATGTGTTTTTAACCCTTTTGCAAGGAACCGGTTTTCAATAAGCTCTTTTAAAATCACCAGAACAATGAATAAATCTGTGTTTTCTTTAAAAATATTGGTATAGAGAGGCACTTCGCTAGCTCAGTTGGTAGAGCATCCAGCTCTTGATCTCGAGGTTGTGAGTTCGGGGCCCACACTGGGCATGGAGCCTACCTTAAAAAATTAGTATAGATAAGACACCAATTTAAAGCAAAACCATAAGGAAGTTATAAAAACTTCATTTCTATTTAAGTATGTCCGTGTATACCTCCCCCTATATACTTCTTGACCACTATTTAGACTTTCCTGTGCTACCTACAGGGTTGGGTAAACTGCATTTACACTCCATTTTGCACTGTGAATCCACATTTCCATTCATCTTCAGGGTGACCTGCCTCAGCCCTGGGTCCTCTAAGCTAGCATTGCACTACTTTTGGGAAGATGTCAAATGTAGGTTTTATTTCTCTCTCTATTCACATTGATTATGAGCTATTTCTGCTCTGTGGTTTTTCTTCAATTAAACACTAAATAAATTTATCAGCCTCTTCTTATAACCATCACTTGCCCTTATCAGTAAGGGAATGGCATGTGTCTTTCATATGAAAGAAATAAAGCTAAAGTGTATCCTCCTCTTTTGGACTAGATATTTGATGTATTTCTTCTTGATGTTTTTTCTCTTATCTCTCACCCAAGTATGAAATTTAAAGAGATCCTTTGTTACAAATAAGCCCAACTCAAATATAAAATCTCATGTTATAAGATGATTCACTAAGCAGTACCCTTGTGCTAAACTACTCTCCTTGGATATAGATTTGTTTGATGGTTTTGAACTGCCCTTTTGCTACTATCCCCCACTTGTCCTTGAATGCCCCATATTTTCCTCTATCCAGTATAATTCAGAGTAGACTAAAAATAACAGCTCTAGAAGATGATGAAATGAGTCCATTCTACTGTGAATATTTAGAAAAAGAGAAAAGTAATGATGTTGTATTAAAACTTTTTAACTTTCCTCAGCTTTTTTTGATGTTTTCTGGAATCTGAGTGCAGTTTCCACCTGTCAGAGGTATTTATTTCATGGTTGTTATTTCATGGTTATTTCTGTTATTTCATGGTTGTACCTGCGAATTGCATATTTCCCCAATTTCTTAAAATCTGGAGGTAAATGAAGCACATGTACTCTTATCCTTCTCTTAACCTTCATCTTGGCTCTGGGGTCCTTTGGATGGGCTATGTAAGAGAGACTATACCACCACAGTGGTTGGTAGATTGCTTAGAGGTCGTACCCACTAATTGCACTATGCTGGTGAAAATAATGGTTTTTATGTTTGAACTGGGAACTATTTGGCACTTGTCCATGACAAGTTATTCAATTTGGACATCACAATATCCTCTAATATATGCCTGTGGAAATTAGCATTTGATATGATTTATATTGCAGTGTGTCTTTAGATTTTTTGATTATATAATTTATAACTTAGACATGATTTTTAAATCAAATTTTAAATATTAGCAGAAACTCAAATTTTACTTATGTAGCAATATTTCTCTTCTAATCAAATTCTTAGCTGACTCTTCTGAATTAGCTACCTTTATTACATTGAAATAAATATGAAACACATTTCAGTGTTCTAAATAAAGTGACCTCAAAACACCCAATTAAAAATTATGTTATAAAAATACATATAATTGCTGGGAAGAGGCATTATTAAAACAGATTTTATATATGATTCCAGAATTCCATTCCTAGTATATAACCAGGAAAACTAAAAATGTTTGTCGCATATACATAAAAATGTATATGAGTATTCATAGAAGCATTATTCATAGAAACCAAAAGTAAAAGCAGTTCAAATTATCAATCAGTTGATCAATGGATAAACAAAATGTGATATATCCACACAATGGAATATTATTATGCCATAAAAGGAATGAAATGCTTATTAAACATGGATACACCTTGAAAATTGTGTGTTAAGTGTAGGAAGCTAGTTACAAAAGATAAAATTATGTTCTATTCATACATAATTCCAAAATAGACAATTCTGTAAAGACAGAAAGTAGAAGATGTGGCTTTTTAGAGTTGGAGGGTAGAAGTGGGAAGAAATGGGTACAGAGTTTCGTTTAGGAGTAATGAAAATATTTGAAATTAGGTTCTGTGGTTGTACAACTCTATGAATATACTAAAAACCAATGAATTGTACACTTAAAGTGGGAAAATTGTATGGCATATGATTTATATTTCTGTAAAGCTGTTACTTTTTAAAAGCAGGTTTTAAATAGTATTTTTAAAAAATTATCAAGAGCCTCTAAGAAATAGAATTTGAGTAATTATGACTTGATCGATTTGTAGATATTTCTCCTCTATAAAGACTTTTGTTGATCTTACCTTGTATACTTAACTCTGCTATTAGAAAGTGGTATTGTTTTAGAAAAGCTTTTATTTTTGAAATTGTGCTATAGAATAAAGTGTTACTGTACTTGAAAAACCAGCAGTGTGTATCATGAATCTTTTTCATTATTTTGAAAAATACATTTTGATCTTTTATTCATGCTCCAATTCACAAGTTAGAAAAAAAATGTAGCCTCATTTTTCTCTGGCCTGGATTAATGAGTTTCAAAGATATGTTAATAGTATGTTGAATTCCAGACTCAGTTATACCAGTTCCATCTAAAGAAAGGCATATTAAAATATTCAATCCAGCATGATTATGTTTTTTGTCAATATGTTTAGATACTGGGGTTTATGTGATAAGGAAAAAGATTATAGTTGATGGATACAAAATATAATTATTTATTCAAATATTTGCTGAGCATCTATAAAATTTGTACCACAATGGGGTTCCATAGAAAAATAAGTGAGAACTCTCTTTAGGCTTTAACTGTTGGAATGGTAGAGGAGATAAAAGGACACATACACACATGAACTCATGTGAAGTGGACACACAAAATACCACACAGCCTTACAGGCAAATATATGCCCACTAACATATACACACAAAAACATAAGAAGATCTACATCAAACACTGTTACATTCTGGAGGATGTAGTTGGAGACTAGGAAGAGTAGAGATTAATTTTGGGGGGGGAAATCATTGAGAAATCACACATGTTTACCTAAAATTAAAACCAGCAACAACTGGGTATGTTGGAGGTAGGATGGGAGTCTTGACGATTAGTGAAAGCACTGATTTTAGTAGTTTTGAGAATGGATGTACTATTCTTAGGCAAGTTTCTGTGATGAGATTGGATAAATTCAATAAGAGTGATTATCCAGAGCTTAAAATTGGCAAGACAGTGATAATGTTAAATTCAAATGCTAAATTCTTCTCAGACACCCCTGATCACATGAAGTCCAGACTGCATAGAAAGGCTAAAAAAGTAACAAGAGAAAATGATAAAACTGAAATGTGTTGTTTGTGTCAAGAGACTGGGGGATTTATCTTCATAATGCCGTATGTCAGTGATACCAGTTTCATGATCTATCGTGTGTCAGGACACTGCTAGCCACTTTAAGCTGTTGAGGTGTATATATATGGTAAAGATTATTAATAACTTTGGTGAATGAGAAAGTGCAAGTCCACACAGACTAGGTACATACATACTCAGAGCTATCAAGTGGCAGAGCAAGGAACCAAAGTCAGGATGATGTGATCTCAAAATGTGTCCTATTTAGGAATCCCCGCAGTTTCTCTTTTGCTAAAAATATCTCAATAAACATAAAAGTCACTTTATCTGATTTCATAGTGTCAAAAACAAGATAACAGGCCCAAAATGGAATCTGCTAAGCCACATGACCCCAAACCAAGACTTAACCTAATTGTAGTTTTGGCCTCTCCCAGAAATAGAATCTGAAACCCGTCAATCATGAGTCTCCTGGTCATCACTAGTGAGGTAGTCTGCCTGATGGACTCCTGCTGTCCCCGAAGGGAAAGTGACCTTTTCACAACTAATCCACCTTTTGCTGGTATAACTTCCTTGTCAGACTCCCTTCTGCCTATAAAAGTTTTACATTTTGTACAGCAACTCAGAGCTCCTTTTTTATGTGCTAGATAGGATGCTACTTGATTCATAAATGGTTGAAGAAAGCCAATAAGATCTTTAAAATATACTCAAAAAATTTTTTTAACAATAGTGATTAAATCAACCCCAACATCAGTTTGATTCTAATTCCTCTGGTACCTCGTGAAACTGTTATCATAGGAGATTTTTATACCCATTATTTCTTTATATTCCTATCATTGTTTATTTTCACATTTTCTTCCGTAAGAATGTTTACCTTTCTTGGGGTACCTGAGAGGCTTAGTTGGTTATGCTTCAGACTCTTGAGTTGGGTCATGATCTCACAGTTTGTGGGGTCGAGCCCTGTGTGGGTTTTGTGCTGACAGTGCAGAGCCTGCTTGGGATTCTCTCTCTCTCCTTTTCCCTCTGCTCCTACCCACTCGTTCTCTCTGTCTCTCTCAAAATAAATAAATAAATGTTAAAAAAAAATTAGCACAGTGGAATAGTAAAAACAAATAAGTGACAAGAGTTCAGAGACCTAGAAAGATCTTTTACTTATCATGCCATGGTAATACTGACTCAACTTTCTTCTCTATCAAATGTGATTAATAATAGTCTGGTGGAATTACTCATTTATAACATATAAGCACACATGGGAAAGTAGGGCATTTATGGAGATTCGTCAAATATTTGTAAGCAGATAAGACTTGAGGGGATTTGTACTATGTGTGGAGTTGAATTATCAATACTAAATATAACCACCTTTCCCCAACCTGGGATTGTGTTCTGATGGAGTCAAAGAATGGAATCAATGAACAAGGCTAGGAGCAATGCTAGGACCAAGTTTATTTTATTTTGTTTAAGTTTTTATGTATTTATTTATTTTTGAGAGCAAGAGATAGAGTGTGAGCAAGGGAGGGGCAGGGGTGGGGGGGGGTGGGGGAGATGCAGAATCCAAAGTAGGCTCCAGGCTCAGAGCTTGACCCAGGGCTTGAACCCACCATGTAGCAGATCATGACCTGAGCCAAAGTCAGAAGCTGAACCGACTGAGCCATCCAGGCACGCCTGGTCGGGGGCTGCTTTTATAGGACAGAAGACTGTAGTCCATGGGTTGTTTTCTTGACAGTTCCTTCCATCTTATCTCTGCCCACCAGGATGTGGTCTGGTGGTGATGGTGGTGGTGCAGCTAAGATTCCTGTTTTTCAGTTCTGAATCTAAGGGCCTGTTAACCCTATTCTGTCTAACAAGCCCCCTGTCTCCTAGCTTATTAAGACTGTCAGTTCAGGGGCGCCTGGGTGGCGCAGTCGGTTAAGCGTCCGACTTCAGCCAGGTCACGATCTCGCGGTCCGTGAGTTCGAGCCCCGCGTCGGGCTCTGGGCTGATGGCTCAGAGCCTGGAGCCGGTTTCCGATTCTGTGTCTCCCTCTCTCTGCCCCTTCCCCATTCATGCTCTGTCTCTCTCTGTCCCAAAAATAAATAAACGTTGAAAAAAAAAATTAAAAAAAAAAAAAAAGACTGTCAGTTCATTTTTCTTAATCTAAAAAACATTCACATTTATACTTGTTGATGCTATGGGACAAAAAAAAAAAAAACCACAAAACAAAACAAAACTGAAACACTGTAGACTTGACATACAATTATTAGTTTATAAGACATCCTTAAAATGTGAATCTAAGATATCTATCTCAACACAATGTATTCACTAAATTGTGATTGCAGACCAACTATGTCAGTCACTGAGTACAGGCGGGTATGTGGCCGAATTCTGGCCAGTAGAAGGTTACTGGCAGTGCTGAAAACACATCATGTACCATTCTTGTTCTTTCCTCTTCCAGTGACAACCTTTGATGCCAAGTATTAAACATATCAGGGTCTCAGGAAGAAGCCTGAGTCCCTAAAACTATGCCATCAAGGTATCAATCATGGACTTTATATGAGTAAGGAATAAACTTCTATGTGTTAAGGTACTTAGCTTATGGGATAATATTCCCTTAACTAATATAATCTCTGTTATAAGAGAAATTATATAAAGGAGTTGATAGAATTTTTTGTACTTCTTTGGGTCAGAGATGAGTATGAAAATTGTTCCCAAATAGGTAAAATGTGTGACCAGGTTTTCTTTTATTTATTTTAAATATGTATTAAGCTCATACTGTGTGCCAGACATTGTGCTCAGTGGTAGGGATAAACTAGAGAATTCTACAGGTAAAATACCCTAATTCATGGAACTTGTAGTCAATTGTGGGAGGGAGGCAGTTAAGAAGTAAAGAAAGAAGTGACATAATCATTGACCACTGATTATTATAATACTTTGAAAGAAACTAAAGGGGTAATATGATAGCAAATGACTGATCAAGGAAGGCTGCTGTTGCTTTTTGTTAAACATAATTGGCAATGTTATATTTGTTTCAGGTATACAACATAGTGGTTTGAGAATTCTGTACTTTTTGCAGTGCTCACCATAAGTGTCCTTACCATATGTCACTTTATGAAGTTATTCAATATTAGAGAAAGTGATATAAATAAAAGCAGAACAGGAGACTTTCTAGAAATATGAAACTACAAAGTCAACATCCTATTGTACAAAACAGCTGTAACCCATTGAAGTAATTTGCCTGTAAACTTCCAAACTTTATTTCCTTGTCCTTTGATTGTCAATAATTTGGCACTATTGCCTTTTTTCAATAATATGTCAAATGGAAAAGTTTTAATCCATATATAAACATCCATGGGACTGGAAGGTTTTTGACACCTAAAATGACTTTTCTAATTAGCAAACTTACCATTTTTAAACTCCTTAAGTTTTACATGCTCAATGTATTCAACTGAACTGAGACTGACAGCAAGATAAATCTATTTAGTTATTCATGATTAACTTGAATATCATCATAGTTAATATTCCTTAAAGCAGATTTAACTCCAGTGAGACTGAATTGAACAGAATTCTAGAAGGCACATTTGTGGAGATGACACAAGTATACTCTTAAACTTACTGTCAGTGTGGTTGAGTAAGAAAACAATTTCTAAACTTAGAAAAGCTATAGGAATAAGTTCACAACCTTTCCTAGAGGCGCATGTATGAAGGCATTTATCATTCCTCTTTAAGGTTGGTTTCAAAAGATCATCTTAGAGAATTCGATGTAGAAGAGAGTACTAGATAGGCTTTATATATATAATATATGTATTACATATCTATCATATATATACACATATATATACGCATATATATATGTATATATATAAAGTTATATTAAGAAATCTCAGAATCATACCGGATGAAGTTTTTTAAGATATAAAAATAAACTTCCCATGTGAATATTTTATCCAAGATGCCACAAAAGAGAACTTTTAACTTTTGGATATATGATTCTAGAATCTTGAAGTTGTTGAGGCATCTGAACACAATTTACAAATGAGGAGGTGAAGGCCTGGTTGTGAGTGTGTATGTGGGAGCAAGAGTGGGAGAGATGAATGTGGTCCAGGTTCTCTGAGCATATGCTCCTGGGTCTTTGTACCACACCTCCCATATCTTCCCAAGGCTTTATTTATATTTACCTATTTATTCTTTCCCTGTCTGCTCTCTCTGAGTGATCTTTTTTTTTCTTTTTAATTTTTTATTTGAGAGAGTTCAAGTGTGTGCAGAAAGAGGGGCAGAAGGGGAGAGAGAGATAGAGAGAGAGGGGGAGAGAGAGAATCTAAAGCAGGCTCCATGCTCAGTGCAGAGCTCCATGCAGGGCTTGATCCCATTACATTAGATCATGACCTGAGCCAAAGTCCAGAGAACCGACTGAGCCGCCCAGGCGCTCCTCTCTTTGAGTAATCTTAATGCTGATTTATTTCTGACATATTTTTGTCTTTTTAAAAAATATTTAATGTTTATTTATTTTTGAGAGAGAGACAGAGACAGAGATAGAGACAGAGTGCGAACAGGGGAGGGGCAGACAAAAAGCGGGAGATACAGAATCCAAAGCTGGCTCCAGGTTCCGAGCTGTCAGCACAGAGCCTGGTGTGGCGCTTGAAATCACTGACCATGAGATCATGACCTGAGCCGAAGTTGGAGGCTTAACTGACTGAGCCACCCAGGCGCCCCTATTTTTGTCTTTTTTAAATTTAATTTAGTTTTAGTTTTATTTTAGAAAGAGAGAACGCAAGTTGGGGAGAGTGGCAGAGGGAGAGGGAGAGAATCTCAAGCAGTTTCCACACTCAGTGTGGAGCCCAATGCAGGGCTGAAGCCCATGACCCTGGGATCATGACCTGAGCTGAAATTAAGAGTTGGAAGCTCAACCAAGTGAGCCACCCAGGCACCCCTCAGACTTACATTTTGGAAAGCAAAATGTCGCCAAGTATTTTGAAGATAAATTTTTATTTGAAAATTCATACCAAAACAAAGAAACAATGGATATAAAAAGAGAAGTTTCTGGATATAATTAAAAGACATAATATTAAGGTCTACTTGGAAAAAAAATTCAGCCCACATTTGGTAACATAGATTCATAACATTTATTTCTTTATATTTTAATGCTTCATACAGAAGTAGTTGATTAAAAAAGTCTTTTTTCTTTTATTTTGAAAAATTATTTGTTACAATTTTTATAATTTTTATTTTTTGGTTTTTTATTAAAAAAAGTTTTTTTGAGAATGAGGGAGAGAATGTGTGTAATCAGGGGAGGGGGCATAAGGAGAGAAGGACAAAATCCCAAGCAGGTTTCCCATTTAGCACAGAGCCCAACACAGGGCTTGATCCCACTACTGCGAGATCATAACCTGAGTCAAAATCAAGAGTCAGATACTTAACTGACTGGGACACCCAGGCACCCCTAGAAAAATCTTACCTCAGAAGATCAATGTCACTTTTTGCAGTAGTAATTAATTGTTTTAGTTCGGTAGGAGACTATGGACAGGCTTGGATTTTATTCCAAATGTTTTCTTCCACAGTACCAGACATTGTTCCATATCAGTTATATACCTCTTTTTAAAAAGTTTATGTATTTTGTGTGTGTGACAGAGAGAGAGAGAGAGAGAGAGAGAGAGAGAGAGAGAATGCTTGTGGGGAAGGGGTACAGAGAGAGTGAGAGAGAGAGAATCTCAAGCAGACTCCACACTGTCAGTGCAGAGCCCATCACAGGCCTCAGACTCACAAACCATGAGATCATGGCCAAAATCAAGAGTCACATGTTCAACCAACTGAGCCACCAAGGTGCCCCAGCAGTTACTTATTGCTTCATTTATATATCTTATATAAGTTAATGCTCACAGTAAGCTGATAAGTAAGTGTAATAATTAGCCATATTTTAGAGATCAGGAAACTGAGACTGAGGGAGGAAAAACAAATTGTCTACAATCACATAGCTGCTCAGTGCTAGAACTTCTGTCTGAACTCTAGATCTGATTTCTAGAGCCTGTGCTCTCAATATTAGGTAATACAACTTCCCATTATGGGTTCTCTTTTGCTTCCATAGTTAGTAACTAAATACTAATTATTTTCAGTTTGTTTGTTTGTTTTACTTTTTTGCTTCCTTCTTATATATGACAACAAAAACAAACAAGTAATGACAAATACTGTAACAAAAAATCAGAGAAATCAAACAAAACCTAATTGAGGATTAAACAGAGAAAATTAAAGGCCTGTAATAAATATAAAATGAACCAAAAATAAGAAGAAAAAAACCAAATCCACCCCTAGTTTTTATTACCAGAATGATTAGGTAATATATTTCATTAAAGAAGTAAACAAGCAAAACGGCTAAATAGAATGAAATAGAAGTAATTAGCGAACAAAAAAATAGCCTTGGAATTTAAAAATACGGTTCCAAAGATATTAATGTGGATTGGAGTATAAAATTGGATAAATCCCTGAAAATTAAAACACAAGAACAAATAAAAATAAAAACAAAAAGTAGAAGGTGGAACCAGAAAATAAAATACAACATCTGATTCCTTGGCTTTCTAGAGGGATAACAGAATAAGTAGGGGCTGATGAAATAAGAAAGAATAATAGAAACATTGAAGAACAGATATTAAAATGGACCACCATGTATTTGGTCACATTGAATGACCTTTACTTGACAAGTCCTTGCACACTTTCAGAAACCAAAAAGGAAAGAGACAGGCAGTGAGAGCTTAAAAGCTTTCAGAGAGAAAAGAGAAAGCACAGTCAAAAAAAAAAAAAAAAAAAAAAAAGTGGAAAATAGCATGAGATTCATACTACTAGCACTATGTGCTAGAAGTCAACAGACCCATCCTTTAAAAATGTTGGGGAGGTATTTTCAATCTTGAATTTGATATCTAGAGAAACTGTCATTCAAATATGAGGACAAAAAAAAATATTTCAAACGTGTAGTGATTCAGAAGGTACCTTACTCACGAATTCTTTCTTTGGAAGTTTTTGTAGATGTGCTTCAGCAAAATAGACGATTAACTCAAGAGCCAGGAAACTTTGGAATCCAGAAAGCAGAGAAGAGCAGGAAGACAAATTTTCATGATGAAATCTCTATCACTGTGTAGAAACAGTCAAGAATAAAGCAGGCTTGCCTGGGTGACTCATTCGATTAAGTGTCCGAGTCTTGACTTTGGCTTAGGTCACAATCTCACAGTTGGGCTCTGTGCTGGCATTGCAGAGCCTGGTTAGGATTCTCTCTCTCTCCCTCTATCTGCCCCTCCCCTGCTGTCTGTCTCTGCCTAATAAATAAACTTAAAAAAAAAAAAACTAAAAAAAAAAAAAAAATAAAGCATCCCATGAGAATCCAAGAGATGGATAGTATGATAGAGAACTTAGAAAACTGTGAGATAACCAGTAATTTTGAATTATAAAAGTGTTGAATAAATTTGAACTTTATTAAGTAAATCAAAAATTAGGACATTATATTACACATTCATGAAAAAGGATGAGATCTTGCCATTCCTGAGAACATAGATGGACCTAGAAGGTATTTAGCTAAGTGACTAAGTCAGACGGAGACAGAAATACCATATGATTTCACTTATATGTGGAATCTAAAAAAATAATCGCCTATATGTGGAATCTAAAGAAAAAATAAAATGAATTAACAAATGAAAAGCAGAATCAGATCTATAAAATAGAGGATGAGGAAAATGTGTGAAACGGAGTGGGAGATT
Organism: Herpailurus yagouaroundi; assembly: GCF_014898765.1. Taxonomy (NCBI): domain Eukaryota; kingdom Metazoa; phylum Chordata; class Mammalia; order Carnivora; family Felidae; genus Herpailurus; species Herpailurus yagouaroundi. Next base: position 14,373,186 of record NW_024412414.1, on the reverse strand, counting down.
TAGACTTTAGTTTCTGAATGGTTAAGTTAACAGGGATAAAAGGTGCAGCATAGGGAATATATTCAGTCATATTATAATAGTGCTGTATGGTGACCGATGGTAGCTATACTGGTAGTGAGTAATGTATAGAGATGTTGAATCACTATGTTGTACACCTGAAACTAATGTGACGTTGTACCAGCTGTACTCAAATTTAAAAATACATTAAATAGAACGTTGTAAAAAGGGAGAAGGAAATGTATCCCTACTATACTAATTGGCTATATTGTATGTATTATTTTCCTAATCATAGTAATGTAAGTAAACAGTTTTAATGGTTTGATGGATTTTTTTCTTCTAGAATCAATAGTTATGACTAAACACAGAATGTGTGACTACACTTACAGAAAAAAATATGAAATCTGAATCTCAGTAAAACTAAAGATACAGATAAAAGCTAACAGGGAGAGTTGGTGAGCAGAGGACAGGGATGAGGTTAGGATGAGTGCTTATGTCCTCATGTTACAAAATGGTGGAGCCAAAGGATGCTCTATCTAGGCAAATGAAATGGAAAATTGTGGGTTTTTAAAATTTTCTTAAATATTTATTTTTGGGAGAGAGGGTGTAAGCTGGGGAGGGGAAGAGAGAGAGGGGGAAATAGAAGGTCCAAAGCAGACTCCGTACTGTCAGCACAGGTCCTGATGCGGGGCTCCAGCTCCCAAACTGTGAGATCATGGCCTGAGCTGAAGTCAGACATTTAGCCAACTGAGCCACCCAGGTGCCCTAGAAAATTGAGTTTTAAATATGTTGTTTAAGTTTCCAGCAGGAACTAGAGTGATGTGTTGATATATTGTGAGTAGAGATGGTGTTGGAATATTTGAGCTAAGTTTCAACTATCTTAACAGAAGACTGTGTATAGTCTTGTATGTTGATATAGCTTGTATATCTTCTATAGCTGTGTCATCATGCTATTAGACTTTTGTAGGCAACCAAAAGGAGAGTTTTGGATTTGATTTTAGTGGAGAAGGTTGTAGGGGATACAACTATGGCAAGAGACTGTTTTCATTCTAAGCCCTTCTGCAGCATTGGACGTTACAATTATATGCACTCATAACTTTGTCAGAAATAACAAAAAAAATACAGCACAAAAACAAAGGTAATCCCTTTTTTTCGTATAGGTTTCACACCGAGAAAATGTAACTCCTTACTCAATATATCCAAGAGGTAATTTGCTACAAATTAATTTTAGTAAGTGATATTTTATGAGGTTTTCCTTTATTGTGGGTAAATGCAGCTGAATTCCTGTAAATAATGTACTGCTAGTAGAAACATAGGCATCCAAAATTTTCCATTTGTGACTGAACTTAATATGTTTTAAAATACTTACTATTTTGTGTTTCCTTAATCTTAGAGTTTGTTTTAAGGAATGTAATTCAATTTAACATGCTCATTTTTCAGATACTGTGTACCAAGATAAAAATAAGGCCATTCTTATTCTCTAGGATATACAGGCATATTCTGATGTCAATATTGCAAAAATGTACTTAAAAGTATTAAAAGTACCATGTTCTCAGAGATATCTGGATTTTGTCATAAGGCACAAAGACAATGGCATAGGACAAATAAGTGGAAGGATATATTTATTGAATTATGAATGGACACTTGCAATTAAAAATGGAGATTTGTCTCACTTCCATTAATTTAGGAGTGAAATGAAAATGAAGTAAAATAGGCAAGGTAGGCATTATTTGATGTCAGCTCCTCATCCTTGCCCTGCTTGAATACTCTCAAGAAAAACAGAATTATTTAGTATTCTATTAGTACTCCTGATTTACAATAAGCACCTGAGAAAAGTACCAGAAAATACACTTTCTCAGTGATGTTTAGGATGTAGCAAAGTATCTTTACAACAAAGTGTGAATTTAACGTATAGAATTGTCCTCTGAAGGTCTCCATATCACTGCCAATGATATGAATATATATGTCAATTGTTTTACCAAACTGTAATTTTACAGGAAATGTCTGATATTTGGTGGGTTTCTGCCTGATGGCATGTTCATATAGTTGAAACTAATGTATGTATCTCTTAAAAGTAATTATTATTTGAAATAAACTATTTTTAAATATTGTAAGTTTTAGCCATATTCTTTTTCTATTCAGATTTTTTCTAATTAAGAGAAATGTAATAAGTAGGGAGACCCCAGATAGAAACTTATAAAACACTTCAGACCATATTTTAATTTTTTTGGAATGTTTCACTATTTTGTACTCTTTATCTTTATTGCATTTCTTCAATAATCATATTTCTATCATAATTTTCAAAAGATTGAAATTATGTATTCATATATACAGTTTATAAAACCTGTTTAGTTTTAAAGTTATAATTTAGTAGCATCTGTAATTTAGCAGAAAACTAGTTTTTTAAAGACTTCTTATTTGAAAGGAGAAAATGTGTAGACTCTGGGCTAAAAATGAATTGCATGAAACCTGTATTAATGTAATATTTGAAGCATAAAGATCTTCAAGAGGGAAAATTCAATAGAATGTGAAATTCACAAGAGAAACATAATTACACAGGATGTTCTCTATCATTGCTTTCATTTTTTAAATTCACCTACTTATCTTAGATTACATTTCTGTAAACTAAGTATTTTCTGACAAGTATCCTGATCATTATGCTGCTAATAATAGTAGTTTAAAAACCAAACTTTTGTGGATCTATAATAACCCAAAGGGATTATCTGATGTTAATTTTGAAAACTGCCTTTAAAATATAATTACTTTCAAACATGCAAGTCAGATTCTAATAGCACATACACTGAGTATGAGAGAGAGAGAGAGAGAGAGAGAGAGAGAGAGAGCGAGAGAGAGGGAATGCAGTGAATACCTGTTTTGGATACATTACTTCTTCTCTACTCATTTTTAGGGAAATGGTCCTGTGTCACTCTTAGTCCAAGTGGTTCTGACCAATTTAGATGGGGTTTGATCTACCCTGCCCCAGCTTTTAATCCCTAGGGTGCGGAAATAAACCATGTCTGACCAGTCAGCATAGTCAACTTCATGAGCCACAGGAACTGGTTAAGGTATGTGCCTCTGACCCAAACGAAGGCGATGAAACTCATTTCAGTAGTTTGGGTGGTACTAGTTAAAGAGAAGTGGTCTGTTCAGCAGAATTGCTGACTGAAAGATAAGATAAGCCTAAAGCTCTCAAGGGTCAACATGTGGAGAAATACAGCTAAAAAATAAAGGCAAAAATTGAACCAAGAGAAAGATCTTGAATCTTGGGACATTGCTTGAGTTCCTGGATACAGCTGTGCCTGATCCTAGTGATTCTCCAGACTTTTCATTCTAAAAACAACTAATAACCTTTTTACTTTTGACAATATGAATATAAATAGATGAATAACACATTACTGAGCTTGCCTGAAACTCAGAGTCAGATACTTACAAATAAAGGGCTGTACTGTAAAGACATATAAAGAACTTGGTATGGAGGGGGCGCCTGACTGGCTCTATCTGTAGAGCATGGACTCTTGATTTTGGGGTTTGTGAATTTGAGCCCCTTGTTGGGTGTAGAGGTTACTTAAAAATAAAATCTTTATTTAAAAAAAAGAAGAATTTGAGCATAGTATGTACCTCATTTTATCATTAAAAATTCTGAGGCTCCGGGACTTGGAGGTGCCATGGCAAGTGCTAGAATGAGTCTAGCCTGTTTCCCCAGCAAAATGACACTTATCTTATTGGCAAAAAGTCATCATTTTTGTCCTCCTAAAATATTTAGTTTAGTGTCTCTTCCAGTTTTTGCCAAGATCTTGATTGAAGACTGAAGGGACAATATTGTACTGTCTTTAGTCATATGGGGAAGTAGAGCAGATAAAGTGATACTTAGAAAGTGAAAACCCTGGTGTCCTTAAGAGAAATTAATATTTTGTAAGTCGAACTCATTCATCCAACCAGCATTCATCGACTTAGCTGAAGTGTATTGAGTACCATCTTCTCAGAAATCATGGGACGGCATTTAATATTTTGATGAAATATTGTTTATTATAATACAATAGCAGTAGTAAGGAGAAAAACCCATGTGTATATTGAGAGTCATAAGACCTTAGATTTGGAGAGTGTCTTGTCCCATGAAAGAACTTCCTGAACTATCTTCTGATATTCCTGCATGATTTCTGCTTGAGCAAGCCCGGTTTAAAAAGCACATTGCCTGTCGCATCATAGATATATCATATATATTTGCTGAATAAATGATAGGAATTTACCATTTCACAAGACCAGTGTATTCCATCTAGGCCCCTAAAAGGGAGCCTCATTTCAAAAGCATGGGACATTATATGCCAATTATGCAGGATTACTAATAGATCGATTTTTAGTATTTGACTCATTTTCCTTTTTCCAGATCGTGGGGTTATCTCTTCCTCTTTGGATTTGCCAAAAGCAAAAGTAACAGTTCGCACCACTGGTAACTTAAACAAAAGGAATTGTATTTGTTAACCAGTATGCCAGTTCTGTCACAGAAATACAAAGTTCTAGGTGCATCAAGTTTGGGGATCATACAGAAAATCTCTTCTTGTCATCATTGTGCGCATTATTCCTATTCTGTATTGTTAAAATGTCCTTGATATCTACTTTGCCTGAGAGCCAAGATCAGTTTTAGAAGTCTGACTCCTCCATTCAAAGAAGCCAAGATGATGTTGCATTTAAAGTATGTCAAATGATAATGTAGGCCTTTTGGGGTATGGTTACAGTATATGTTTTGCTTTTCAAATATGCCTTGGGTACTGCTACATTGGTCTGCTTTCTGATTGAGCAGTTTTGTTTTTTAAAAATTCCTTATATTCAGCTGTCATTTATGTCTCAGATTTTCTACCCGTAGGTCTCCGTTCAGCCTTCTGGAACCACTCACAGTGTATCTAACACTTGCACATGCCTGTGTTTATGCATATGAAGGCAGATATCACTTTTGCAAACATCTCAAATGTATCCTTAGGATATCTGCAAGAAACCATTTTCAAAATAGGAATTTTTGCACAGTATTTTTCTGTATTACATTTTATTCTTATCCACAAAACTGCTTTTACTTTTGTGTACATCCATACATACTGATAACACTTAAATAAAAAACATTTACTCACTGCTGTAATGAAAATTATTTTAGCATTAGTAGTAGGATAACCAGCTGTTCTGTTTTGCTTGTAATTGAGGGGTTCTCAGAATGTACAACTTTGAAGGTTTTGCTTGTTTGTTTTTGAGAGAGAGAGAGAGAGAGAGAACATGCGAGTTGGGGAGAGAGGCAAACGAAGAGAGAGAATCTTAAGCAGGTTTTGTGCTCAGTGCAGAGCTAGAGGTGGGGCTTGATCCCATGACCCTAGAATTATGACCTGAATTGAAATCAAGAGTTGGACACTTGGGGTGCCTGGGTGTGTCAGTCTGTTAAGCATCCGACTTCGGCTCAGGTCATGATCTCATGGTTCGTGAGTTTGAGTCCCGCGTTGGGCTCTGTGCTGACAGCTCAGAACCTGCAGCCTGCTTCGGATTCTATGTCTCCCTCTCTCTGTCCCTCCTGCACTCACACTCTTTTCTCTCTCTCTCAAAAGTAAATAAACATTTTAAAAAATTAAAAAAAAAGTCAGACCCTCAACCGACTGAGCCACCCAGGTGCACCCTCCCCTCTTTTTTGGTGGAGGGACTTTTAGTTTTAAAAGTTAGCTATTCCTAGACAAACCATGCCAGGTTGCCTAGAACTCCAGGGCTTCCTGGAACACAGATCTTCAGTGCTACAGCCAGGAAAGTCTCAGACAAACTTGGCAGGGTTAGTAATTAGTGGATGTCATTTATTGGTTGCTTGCGGTGTGGCATAAATGGGGCTGCTGCCTTACATACGTGATCTGTGAAGCTTTCATCAGCCGTAAAAGGTCCATATTGGAAAATGACTCTCTGTCTGCCGAAATTTATGTACCCAACTCCATAATAGAAAACTATGGCTGCAAGTGAGTGCCCAGGAGAGGCCTATCTTTCCCAGGTTTCCCTGTTGCTGGGTGTGACCATGTGGCAGTGTGTCATTAACAGAGTCTTAGTGGAAATATCAGGTACTCCTCTCGGCCAAGGCTTTTAAGAAATGGGTGTACCTTGGGGCGCCTGGGTGGCTCTGTTAGTTAAGTGTCCACCTTTGTCTCAGGTCATGGTCTCGCGGTCCGTGAGTTTGAGCCCCACATCAGGCTCTGTGTTGACAGTTCAGAGCCTGGAGCCTGCTTCCGATTTTGTGTCTCCCTCTCTCTCTGCCCCTCCCCCGCTCTTGCTCTGTCTCTGTCTCTCTCAGAAATAAAGGTTAAAAAAAAAATCTTAAAAAAAAAAATTGAGGGGCGCCTGGGTGGCGCAGTCGGTTAAGCGTCCGACTTCAGCCAGGTCATGATCTCACGGTCCGTGAGTTCGAGCCCCGCGTCAGGCTCTGGGCTGATGGCTCAGAGCCTGGAGCCTGTTTCTGATTCTGTGTCTCCCTCTCTCTTTGCCCCTCCCCCATTCATGCTCTGTCTCTCTCTGTCCCAAAAAATAAATAAACGTTGAAAAAAAAATTGAGTGTACCTTTTTCTGGATTTCTTTTTCCTCCCACTGACTGGCTGCCAACACCATGGGTGTTAGTGGAGCCACAAGATAGAAGGAGCCTGGGTGCATGAACTGCATGTAGGAAAGCTGCCTGCCCGCCAGGAGCAGCTGCCTGAATGGTTACTTAAGGGAAAAGTAAACTTCCAGAGCATTAAGATGTTGAAATGTTGAAGTTCATTGTACAGCTGCTAGCTTCACACTAATGAATTAGTACTACTCACATTTTTTTCAGAAACTCACTCTAGAAAGACTAAATTACGTGTCCAAGGCCATTCACCTAATAAATAGTAGAGCCAGATATGAATCCAGAAAACCTATGCTTTCCTCAGATGTACTGTCTTGCTTCTTAGATACTGAAAGTGATGAGGTAATTTATCTACAGTGACTCAGGCCAGCTGTAATTTGAGTCTCTAACTCTACGTTCTATACACTGTCCGTTACAAATGGAGACCACCTGAACTGTCTTCCTATTTTGGAATTTTCCATTTTTTAGTAACAGTTCAAGTAAACTATATAATAAACTTTAGAGATATATTTTCACGGGAGCTGATAAGTTGTAACAGATAGCCTTAAATGCATGATGGTAAGAGACACTTAATGGTTAACCTTGTTATTTTTGTTTTGTTTTGTTTTGTATTTCTTAACAACTTTCAAATACAGAATACAATATAATTAGTTATGGTCACCATGGTGTATATTGTAGCTTAAGGACTGTTGAATTTTGTAAATGGAAGTTTGTACTTTTTGGCCCCCTTCACCCATTTCACCCCTCCCCACCCCCCATCTGGCAATCACTAGTTGGTGCTCAGTACCCATGAGGTCAGTGTTTTGTTGTTTTCTTTTGTTTATTTTTATAAGGTTCCACATATAAATGATGTCATACAGATCTCTTCTAATTTATTTCTCCACTTTCTTTGTATTTTTGTTCTTATTTTATTTTCTTGTTCTTTCATCTGTAATATGAGGATGCTAGAGAAATAATTGCCATCATTCACCACCTGGAAACTAAAGAAGTAGTTATACATTTTATTTCCATTAGAAATAAGAACACCAGCAAAAGGTTAACAACACTTCTTCATTTGAAGATTCTCAGTACTCAGTGTTTTCTAAGTTAATATTCAGTGTGTCAGTTGTTAAGTCACATTAGTATGGGAAAGGCATAGCCGGTGAGCCTGTGTGTGTGTGTGTGTGTGTGTGTGTGTGTGTGTGTGTGTGCATACATACAGTCATACCTTGTTTTATTGCACTTCAGTTTATTGTACTTCAGAGGTGTTTTTTACAAGTTGAAGATTTGTGGCCAGCCTGTGTTAAGCAAGTCTATTGGTGCTATTTTTCTAACAGCATTTGCTCAGTTCATGTCTCTGTGTTAGATTTTGGTCATTCTTGTAATATTTCAAACTTTTTCATTATTATTATATTTTTTATGATGATACGTGATCAGTTATCTTTGACTTTACTATTGTAATTGTTTGGGGACACCACAAGTTGTGCCCATATAAGAGAGCAAATTTAACTGATAAATGTGTGTGTTCTGAGTGTTCTACTGACCAGCCATTCTCCGGTCTTCTTCTCCTCAGGCCCCTCTACTCCTTGAACATCATTGTGTATCTTCAATAACAATATTGAAATTAGGCCAGTGAATAACTCTACAGTGACTTCCAACTGTTCAGGTGAAAGGAAGAGTAACATTTTGATTTATTTATTTTTTACAGATTTTATTTATTTATTTTTTTAAGTAGTCTCTACATCCAACATGGGGCTAGAACTCACAACCTTTACCTAGATCAAGAATTGTATAAAATACTGACTGAGCCAGCCAGGTGCCCCACATGTTTCTCACTTCAAATCAAAAGCTAGAAATGATTAAGCTTAGTGAGGAAAACACATCAGAGGCTGAGACAGGCAGAAAGCTAGGTCCCTTGCATGCAAGAGCCAAGTTGTGAATGCAAAGGAAAAGTTCTTCAGGGAAATTAAAAGTGCTAGTCCAGTGATCACGAATGATAAGAAAGGGAAACAGCTTTATTGCTGCTATGGAGAAAGTGTTAGTGGTCTGGATAGAAGATGAAACTAGCCACATTTCCTTAAACCAAAACCTAGCCCAGAGCAAAGCCCTAACTGTCTTCAATTCTATGAAGGTTGCCAGAGATGAGGAAGCTGTAGAAGAAATGTTGGAAGCTAGCCGAGGTTGATTCATGAGGTTGAAGAAAAGGAGCCTTTCCCATAGCATACAAGTACAAGGGGAAGCAACAAGTACTGATATAGAAGCTACAGCAAGTTACCAGATGGTCTAGTTAAGATAATTAATGAAGGTGGCTGTGCTAAACAACACATTTTCAGTGTAGACACAACAGCCATATATGGGAAGAAGATGCCACCTAAGGCTTTGATAACTAGAGAGAAGTCAGTGCCTAACCTCAAAACCTCAAAGGACAGTCTGACTCTCTTCTTAGGGGCTAATGCAGAAGGGAACTTGAAGATGAAACCAGTGCTCATTTACTATTCTGAAAATCCCAAGGCCTTTAAAACTTATGCTCAATCTATTCTGCCTGTGCTCTAGAAATGGAACAACAACCTTGGATGACTGCATATTTGTTCACAAAATAGTTTACATTTTTAAGCCCACTGTTAAGAACTACTCAGAAAAAAGAAAATCCATTCAAAATATCACTGCTCATTGACAATGCATCTGGTCACCCAAGAGCTCTGATGGACGTGTAAAATGAGATTAATTTTATGTCCATGTTTAATAACATTAATTCTGCAGCCCATGAATCAAGGAGTCATTTTGACTTTCAAGTCATAGGCAGTGATTACTTTGACAGATCTGAGCAAAGTCGGTTGAAAACTTTCTGGAAAGGAATCACCATTCTAGATGCCACTAAGAACATTTGTGATTCTTGGGAAAAGGCCAAAATACCAACATAATCAGCGGTTTGGAAGAAGTTGATTCCAACCGTCATGGAAAACTTGGAGGGGTTGAAGTCTCCCATGGAGGAAGTAACTGCAGATGTGGTGAAAATAGCAGGAGATGTAGAATTAGAAGTGGAGCCTGAAGATGGGCCTAAATTGCTGTGATAGGAAGTTTCTTCCTATGGATGAGCAAGGAAAGTAGTTCCTTAAGAAGGAATCTCTTCCTGGTGAAGATGCTGTGAAGATTGTTGAAATGACACAAAGGATTTAGATTATATAAATTTGGTAAAGCAGCAGCAGGGTTTGGGAGGACTGAGTCCCGATTTGAAAAAAATAAATACATAAATAAAAGTTCTACTGTAGGGAAAATGCTATCCAACAGCATCATATGCAACAGAGAAATCATTTATGAAAGGAAGAGTCATTTGATGCAGCAAACTACATTGTTGTCTTATTTTTCAGAAATTACTATAATCACCCCAAACTTCAACAACCACTGTCTTGATCAGTCAGCAGCTGTAAACGTTGAGGCAAGACTTTCCACCAGCCAAAAGAACAATTTGCTGAAGGCTCAGATGATGCCTAGCATTTTTTTCAGCATTGGAGTCTTTTTTTAAATTATGGTATGTGCGTTGGGTTTTTTTTAGACATAATGCTATTGCACACTTAACAGATTATAATACAGTGTAAACAAACTTTTGTATGCAGGGAGAAACGAAAACATTCATTTAGCTAATTTTATTGTCATTCATTTTATTGCAGAGATTTGGAACCAAACCCTCAATGTCTCTTGAGTTATGCTCCAGTATATGCCTATACATCTCTGTATCGCTATATCTGTCTGTAATTCTGTCTCTATCTCTGAATCTATCCCTGAATCTGTATCTGTCTATATTTCCTATTTATTTCACTTACTTCTGCCATGACATTGCTTCTAGGTGTGAGTGGCATTAAGTAAAAATAACTTCACCCAGTCATACGTTCTCATAGATTTCTAGGATGAACCAATAGACAGAGATGTTCAGATTCCTCATTTTTCTCTCCTAGCATTTGATTTATACCTTAAAAAAAACTTAAACCTCATCCCTTGGTTGCTTTCTTTTTATGTCATTGTACTCTGCTGATGTTCCTGTATCCTTCTCTTCATCCATAATGCTTGACGATTTTGTCAGTTTGTGTAATTGTTTTTGTTATCTCTGGAATAATAATAGTTACCATTCATGAGGCCAAAAAACAGATTGAATAATAATCAGTGTTAAACATCCTCCAACCATCTAATGTAGATTTATTATCTTCATTTTACAAATAGTAATTTCAGGTAAAGGGAGTTTAAAGAAAGTGTAAATAACCCATAGCTAGTAATTAGCAGAGCTGGGGTTTGAATTAAGATCTTTGTGACTCTAAGTCTACATTCTTACTCAGAAACATAGATCCCTTTGCTAAACTGAATGGAAAAGCAGTCATTTCTAGATTAACCATCTTTGAGTGCCGCTCAGCTTTAGCACAGGGACTTGAGGAAAGTAACTAATCAGTAAAGGTTAATAGATGGATTGATAAATAGGGGGCTGAAGGGATAAATAGATTGTCACTTGTCTGGATAAAATGGTCAGTGGTTGTATTTAGCTGGTTAGGATACAGAAGGAAGAGTGAAACTTGAAACTATAAAAATGATGGACAGAGGCGCCTGGGTGGCGCAGTCGGTTAAGCGTCCGACTTCGGCCAGGTCACGATCTCGCAGTCCGGGAGTTCGAGCCCCGCGTCGGGCTCTGGGCTGATGGCTCAGAGCCTGGATCCTGTTTCCGATTCTGTGTCTCCCTCTCTCTCTGCCCCTCCCCCGTTCATGCTCTGTCTCTCTCTGTCCCAAAAATAAATAAATGTTGAAAAAAAATTTTTTTAAATGATGGACAAAATAGTATTTTATTGGAAATATATAATTTAACATTATGGCATGTCATTCTGTGTTTCACATGGCCCTTTGTTCTTCCTGCTTTGTCATGTTTTTCTTGATACCCTGTGTGTAGTTTAGCCAAGGGTCAGGTGATAATCTTTTTCATAAAAAGATTTAATATCTTGAATGGTCATTGTTCTAATAGTTATTAAATAAATAGCAGTGGAACTTTTTCTTCTGAAAAACTTATGTGTTGCAATATGTGGATGACCGGTTTCTTGGCTGAAGTAAAATCGATTCAGACTAGAATCAGAACTGTGGTTTGGCTTACACTAATAAGAATGTATATTTTTTTTCTTAAATTATCATTTCTCATGGTTACATTCCAGTATTTTGAAATGACTTTAGAAACAAATGAGAAATGCTTCACATATACTAAAATGACAGTGACAATGTGGGAAACATTTCTACCTATTGTTAAAACCAAAAAAAAGAAAAAGAAAAAAAGAAGACTCTCTGAAAAGCAAAGGGATTCACACTGCACTGAGTTTATGTTGCATGCCAGATAGGACAGTATCCTGCCTGGAAAAAACAAACCTCGTCAAACGTAGAAAAGATGAAATGCAGTAAGTGTGAAAGATGAGATACTCTGGAGAATGAGGCTGATATTAGGAAAGCTAGAAACCAGAATTCACATGTGCTTGAGCAAGTTTTCCTCATACTTTTCCACAATTCTCTGATATTTAAAAATTGGGTACACAGAGAGCCTGTCTATGGGAGCCAAGCGGCCTGGAAAAGGAGGCCAGTCAGGGACCAGTGGCAGACAGAATTAGAAGTGTAGGCATTTTGTGATTATTACAAAACAGAATGGGAAATGACCAGTCATATTGGGTCAAGCCTATGCTGAAAACCAAAGGCAAAGAAATACCAATTGAAGATATTTGTTGACAATTTATTACAACTATACTTGGAAACACAGTAAGTCTATACTGTCTCTCTACAGTTTACTATTTATACTTAAATAAACATTTGGTATTTAAAAATTTTTTCTCATTTGGTTAAGAGAGAACTAGAAAACACAGGCATTATTTTTTCCCTCCTCACCATTAACAGATTGGGGAAAAAAAAAAAAAAGGAAAAAGAAATCCCCTGAAAATAAATTCTGTCATTTGACTTTATATTAGAAAGCATCAAAAAAAAAAAAAAAAAAAAAAAAAGAAAGAAAAAAAAAAAGAAAGCATCATGGCAGAAAGTAAAATATAAATTCAAGTAAAATCTCTTTCCAATGAATATTCCTTACCTTCATTATGTTGTTTATAAAAGTTCACAAAAGTTTGGTTCATATGAGATTCACTTTTACACTTAGAATTAACAAAGGTGGGGGCGCCTGGGTGGCTCAGTCAGTTAAGCGTCCAGCTTTGGCTCAGGTCTTGATCTCAAGGTTTGTGGGTTCAAGCCCTGCATCGGGCTTTGTCCTGACACCTTGCTGTAAGCCTGCAGCCTGCTCGGATTTTGTGTCTTCTTCTCTCTCTGCCCCTCCCCCACTCATGCTCTGTCTCTCAAAAATAAATATAAAAAAAATTACCAAAGGTGTATGAGGAAACTTTTGGAGGTGAAAAATACCTGTATTTGATTGTGGATATGGTATCATGGGTACATGCATATATCCAAATTCATCAAATTGGATATTTGAAATATGTGCAGATTTTGGATATCAATTATACCTCAGTCAAGCTGTTAAAAAAAGGTTAAAAAATGAGTTCAAACCGGGGTAACTTTTTTATAGTTTTTATTATAGAAATTTACTACTTTGATTTTATAAGGCGTCCCTAAACTTTTCATAGGAACATTATAAGGACAAATCAATAAATGAGCAGAAAATAATGAAACAGCAGAAGCATCAAAGGTTTCTAATAGTATAAACATGTAAGAACAGCTCTAAACATGGAATATCAGTGCTCACTTCAGCAGCTATATGCTAAGTATGGAATATCATATGACCACCAGTCAGCTATGAAATTGTTTAATTTAATATTTGATAATAGCAACATTAGTGTACCCAAAATCCAACTTATTCCTGTCACTTAAGTATTTTAGAAAGCTGAAAGTGATAGCTAAATTGAGTTTAGAATTTCTTTAAAAAACAAAAACAAAAAAGAAAACAAACACAAATACCTCAGTGCACTGTTGTGTTATCCCAAGTGTAAACCTTTTATTTTGTGTACTCTTTTAGTTGTGGAGTTTAAATATGGAAGTCTATGTATATATTTTTAATCTTGGTAGTGGCAAGTATTTGCAACTAGATTTGAGGTTGAACCTTGAACCTGATATTCTCAAACTGTGTGATATCAATAGAGAAGGTGATAATGACAGAAATCATAGAGATGTAGGCATTTTGCATGTATTATTTGTGATAGTCCTAAGAGAAAGGTATTTTTTAAATGTTTTTATTTATTTACTTTTGAGAGAGAAAGAGAGAGAGGGCGCACACACAAGCTGGGGCAAGGGCAGGGCAGAGAGAGAGGAAGATACAGAATCCAAAGCAGATTCCAGGCTCTGACCTGTCAGCACAGAGCCCAGTGTGGGGTTTGAACTCACGAATCAAAGTGTGAGATCATGACTTGAGCTGAAGTCGGATAGTTAACCGACTGAGCCACCCAAGCATCCCTAAGAGAAACATATTTTTAATTATCTTTTGTATGTGAAGAAACTGTAGGTTGTATCAGTTTAGTGATTTACAGTATTTGCTCTTCTAATAAGTGCATGGCTGAAATTAAATCCCAATTGTATCTGGCTCAAAAAGTAAAAAAAAAAAAAAAAAAAAAAAAAAAAAAAGTCTTGTTTGCTAAATAAGGATGTCATGCCAAAGAATATGTTGCTTGGTTTCCAAATTTAACCAAAATAATTGCAAGCACATGATTACAGTAGCTGTTGCTTTGTTCTGAGTATTTATTAACAGTTTGAGCTAATTAGGCCACTGATTTTCATGCTATCTGGAAACAATCATGAAAGATTTTAATATGCTTCTTGGGAAGTCTAACTCTCATTATTCTCAAAGTAACCTTTGATTAACTGGTGGAGTTAAATGTCAGAATTGGAGCCAAATCTGTCTGATTCTAAAATCTGTTCTCTTCTCATGGTCATGTTATAACGTCTTGTTAAATATCTGAAGTATGAAAGCCAACTGCAAGGGTCACTGTTGTTAAACTGTGGCATGAGATTCTCTGTGAGGCTTTGTGCTCCCAGATGTAGGAGGGTAGATGACAACAGGCAATTCGTTTTTCTGTTTTCTATTTAGGTTCAGCACCATAGTTTTATTTCCTCATAATTCCACATTTCATTATAGGGTATATTCATTTATTTTATTGCGTCTTTCATGTGTTCTATGGAATTTTGGTTATGTGGTGAGCAAATATATCACAAGGCATAAATTGGCTTTAATTATTAATGAGGTATGTAATGTAATGAGTTTTTACATCCTTTTGTAATTGCTTCTCTTGGGATTATAATTTAATCTTATTTTATAGAAACTATAAACTTATAGTTTCCAGCTATACACAAATTGATAATAGTTTGTGTCTTCATAATAATTGGTAATCATGTGGATTTTGTTTTGTAAAAGATATTTGTTAGTTAATTTTATTATAAGATAGGCAGTAAGTTTGCTTTTGAAATAAAGCTTACAAGTGCCTGTTTTAGACAGTGAAGGTAAATAAATCACTAGACTTTCTGTCCTGAGATGTAGAGAAATATCACCAAATGTAGTTGACAAATTAACGAAGACTATGTATGGGAAATGAGGACACAGGAGACTTTATGGATCTTTGGGACTTAGGATCTTTGGGACTGTGGATCTTTATGGATCTTTTTTCATAAACCCACCAGGCTACACACAGAAGACTGGAAAGAGCTCTCGGACTCCACTCCAGGATGGACCTAGGGGATGAGAGAATATACAGAATACACTTTATTCCCATGTGCACATGAGAAATTCACCAAACTGGGTTATAATATGGACCATAAAACAAACTATAGCAAATTAAAAATTATCGGGATCATAACAAGTGTGTTCTTAGACGACAATGGAATAAAATGAGAAACCGATAACAGAAAAATATCTGGAAAAGCCACAACCATGTGAAATTAAATGTACTTCAAGGAGAAAGTCTAAAGAAAAGTATTAAAATATTTGACAGTTTTTAAAAATATTGAAATGTGTGGGCTGTAGATAAAGCAATACTTAGAGAAAAAATGTCTATCATTGAAAGCTTAATTTAGAAAATAGTAAAGAAGTAAAACCAATAATCTGTGCTTCCATCATAAGAAATTAGAAGAGGAAGATAGCACTAAATCCAAAGAAATTAGAATGAAGGAAATAGAGCAGAAGTCAATGAAAGTAAACACAGCAATAATAGAGAAGAAAATCAATGAAAATGAAAGATTGACATTTTAGAAATATGAATAAAATTGATAAACAACTAGTCAAAATAATCAAGAAAAAACAAATACACACATTACCAATGTCATCAAAGAAGGACTTGTCACAAACCTGAAAAGTATAGTAAGAAAACAGTACAAATAAGTCTGCCCATAAATTTGTAAACTTAGATGAAATGAACACATTTTTAAAAGACTTTATCAAAACTCATTCAAGATAAATAGGTTATGTGAATAGTCTTAGATCTACAAATTAAATTGAATTCTTAATGATAAAACTTTGCTGCAAAAAGAAAGTTAAGACACAGATGTTTTAAACAGTGAATTCTGCCAAATCAGTGATGCATAATAGTAATACTATACAATTTCTGTAAAAACACAGAAGAGGAATGAAAACTTCCCAATTTTTCATGAGACTAGCATGAAATCTGTAATCTTGAAACCAGGCATTATTAGAAAAGAAAACTACAGAGAGGAGGAAGATGGTGGCGTAGGACGACTCTGGGCTCACCACGTCCTGCTGATTACTTAGATTCCACCCACACATGCCTAAATAACCCAGAAAACCACCAGAAGACTGGCAGAAAGGATTCTCCAGAGCCAAGCGTAGACAAGAGGCCCACGGAAGAGGGTAGGAAGGGCGGAGAGGCGGTGCGTGCTACACGGACTGGCGGGAAGGAGCCAGGGTAGATGGGCAGCCCTCGGGCAAAGCAGGGCCCCCGAGTCTGGCTTGCAAAAGCGGAGGGGCCGGATGGAGTGTGTTGTGACAGCAAGCTGGACTTGACATCTGAAAGGTTATAAGCTAACAGCTCTGCTCGGAGAACAGGAGGGCTGGAGGACAACGGGAGGGAGTGTTGTTGAACCCCGGACAATAAAACTCAGCTTGGCGGGGAGCAAAGATGCTCGCCAGTGCCATCTCCCTTGCCCATCTCCCAGCCAAAATCCCAAAGGGAACGGTTCCTGCCAGGGAACTTGCTTGCACCTTGCAAACACCCAACGCTGTGCTTCTGCGGATCCATCCCTCTGGCGGGTCTGAATCCCTCTCAGTGCTGCAGGGCCCCTCCCGAAGCGGATCTCTGAAGGCAAAGCGAGCTGAGCCTGCCCCTCCCGCCCCTGTGCACCTTGCCGATCCACCCCAAGTAATACGCCAGATCCCAGCACCATAAGCCTGGCAGTGTGCAAGTAGCCCAGATGGGCCACGCCACCCCACAGTGAATCCTGCCCCTAGGAGAGGGGAAGAGAAGGCACACACCAGTCTGACTGTGGCCCCAGTGGTGGGCTGGGGGCAGACATCAGGTCAGACTACGGCCCCGCCCACCAACGCAGGTTATTCAAGACAGCACAGGGGAAGTGCCCCGCAGTTCGGCACCACTACAGGGACCATCCAAAATGACGAAACGGAAGAATTCCCTCAAAAAAACGTCCAGGAAATAACAACAGCTAACGAACTGATCAAAACCGATTTAAACAATATAACAGAAAGTGAATTTAGAATAATAGTCATAAAATTAATCGCTGGGCTTGAAAACAGTGTAAAGGACAGAGAGACTCTATTGCTACAGAGACCAAGGGACTAAGCAACAGCCAGGAGGAGCTAAAAATTGCTATTAATGAGCTGCAAAATAAAATGGAGACAACCATGGCTTGGATTGAAGAGGCAGAGGAGAGAATGGGTGAACTAGAAGATAAAATTATGGAAAAAGAAGAAGCTGAGAAAGAGATAAAAAAATCCAGGAGTATGAGGGGAAAATTAGAGAACTAAATGATGCACTAAAGAAAAATAATCTACGCATAATTGGTATTCCAGAGGAGGAAGAGAGAGGGAAAGGTGCTGAAGGTGTACTTGAAGAAATAATAGCTGAGAACTTCCCTGATCTGGGGAAGGAAAAAGGCATTGAAATCCAAGAGGCACAGAGCACTCCCTTCAGACATAACTTGAATGGATCTTGTGCACGACATATCATAGTGAAACTGGCAAAATACAAGGATAAAGAGAAAATTTTGAAAGCAGCTAGAGATAAACATGCTCTAACATATAAAGGGAGACCTATAAGACTCGTGACTGATCTCTCTACTGAAACCTGGTAGGCCAGAAAAGAATGACAGGAGATCTTCAATGTGATGAACAGAAAAAATATGCAGCCGAGAATCCTTTATCCAGCAAGTCTGTCATTTAGAATTGAAGGAGAGATAAAGGTCTTCCCAAACAAACAAAAACTGAAGGAATTTGTCACCACTAAACCAGCCCTACAAGAGATCCTAAGGGGGATCCTGTGAGACAAAGTACCAGAGATATTGCTACAAGCATGAAACCTATGGACATCATAATGACTCTAAACCCATATCTTTCTATAGTAACATGGAACATAAATGGACTAAATGCTCCAACCAAAAGACATAGGGTATTAGAATGGATAAAAAAACAAGACCCATCTATTTGCTGTCTACAAGTGACTCATTTTAGACCTGAGGACACCTTCAGATTGAGAGTGAGGGGATGGAGAACTATTTATCATGCCACTGGAAGTCAGAAATAAGCTGGAGTAGCCATACTTATATCAGACAAACTAGACTTTAAATTAAAGGCTGTAACAAGAGATGAAGAAGGGCATTATATAATAATCACAGGTTCTATCCATCAGGAAGAGTTAATAATTATAAATGTCTGTGTGCCGAATACAGGAGCCCCCAAATAAATAAAACAATTACTCACAAACATAAGCAACCTTATTGATAAGAATGTGGTAATTGCAGGGGACTTTAACACTCCATTTACAGAAATGGATAGATCAGCTAGATACACATTGTTTCAATAAAGAAACAAGGGCCCTGAATGACACATTGGATCAGATGGACTTGACAGATATATTTAGAACTCTGCATCCCAAAGCAACAGAATATACTTTCTTCTCGAATGCACATGGAACATTCTCCAAGATCACATTCTGGGTCACAAAACAGCCCTTCATAAGTATACAAGAATTGAGATCATACCATGCATACTTTCAGACCACAATGCTATGAAGCTTGAAATCAACCACAGGAAAATGTCTGGAAAACCTCCAAAACCATGAAGGTTAAAGAACACCCTACTAAAGAATGAATGGGTGAGCCAGGCAATTCGAGAAGAAATTAAAAAATATATGGAAACAAACGAAAATGAAAATACATCAATCCAAATGCTTCAGGATACAGCAAAGGCAGTCCTGAGAGGAAAATACATTGCAATCCAGGCCTATCTCAAGAAACAAGAAAAATCCCAAATAAAAAAATCTAACAGAACACCTAAAGGAAATAGAAGCAGACCAGCAAAGACACCCTAAACCCAGCAGAAGAAGAGAAATAATAAAGATTAGAGCAGAAATAAACAATATAGAATCTAAAAAACTGTAGAGCAGATCAATGAGACCAAGAGTTGGTTTTTTGAAAAAATAAACAAGACTGATAAGCCTCTAGCCAGGCTTCTCAAAAAGAAAAGGGAGATGACCCAAATAGATATAATCGTGAATGAAAATGGAATTATTACAACCAATCCCTCAGAAATCCAAGCAATTATCAGGGAATAATATGAAAAACTATATGCCAACAAACTGGACAACCTGGAAGAAAGGGACAAATTCCTAAACACGCTCACACTTCCAAAACTCAATCAGGAGGAAATAGAAAGCTTGAAGAGACCCATAACCAGCGAAGAAATTGAATCAGTTATCAAAAATCTCCCAACAGGGGCGCCTGGGTGGCTCAGTTGGTTAAGCGTCCGACTTCAGCTCAGGTGACAACCTCGCGGTCTGTGAGTTTGAGCCCCGCGTCGGGCTCTGGGCTCATGGCTCAGAGCCTGGAGCCTGCTTCCGATTCTGTGTCTCCCTCTCTCTCTGCCCCTCCCCCGTTCATGCTCTGTCTCTGTCTCAGAAATAAATAAACGTTAAAAAAAAAATCTCCCAACAAATAGGAGTCCAGGACCAGATGGCTTCCCTGAGGAATTCTAGCAGACATTTAAAGCAGAGAGAATACCCATCCTTCTTAAGCTGTTCCAAAAAATAGAAAGGGAAGGAAAACTTCCAGACTCATTCTATGAAGCCAGTATTACTTTGATTTCTAAACCAGACAGAGACCCAGTAAAAAAAGAGAACTACAGGCCAATATCCCTGATGAATATGGGTGCAAAAATTCTCAGTAAGATACTAGCAAATCGAATTCAACAGCATATAAAAAGAGTTATTCACCATGATCAAGTGGGATTCATTCCTGGGATGCAGGGCTGGTTCAACATTCGCAAATCAATCAATGTGATACATCACATTAATACAAGAAAAGATAAGAACCATATGATCCTGTCAATCGATGCAGAAAAAGCATTTGACAAAATTCAGCATCCTTTCTTAATAAAAACCACCGAGAAAGTCAGGATAGAAGGAACATACCTAAACATCATAAAAGCCATTTATGAAAAGCCCACAGCTAACATCATCCTCAATGGGGAAAAACTGAGAGCTTTTTCCCTGAGATCAGGAACACGACAGGGATGTCCACTCTCACCGTTGTTGTTTAACATAGTGTTGGAAGTTCTAGCATCAGCAATCAGACAACAAAAGGAAATCCAAGGCATCAAAATTGGCAAAGATGAAGTTAAGCTTTCACTTTTTGCAGATGACATGATATTATACATGGAAAATCCAATAGACTCCACCAAAAGTCTGCTAGAACTGATACATGAATTCAGCAAAGTTGCAGGATACAAAATCAATGTACAGAAATCAGTTGCATTTTTATACACTAATAATGAAGCAACAGAAAGACAAAGAAACTGATGCCATTCACAATTGTACCAAGAAGCATAAAATACCTCGGAATAAATCTAACCAAAGATGTAAAAGATCTGTATGCTGAAAACTATAGAAAACTTATGAAGGAAATTGAAGAAGATATAAAGAAATGGAAAAACATTCTGTGCTCATGGATTGGAAGAATAAATAATTGTCAAAATGTCAATACTACCCAAAGCTATCTACACATTCAATGCAATCCCAGTCAAAATTGCACCAACATTCTTCTCAAAGCTAGAACAAGCAATCCTAAAATTCATATGGAACCACAAAAGGCCCGAATAGCCAAAGTAATTTTGAAGAAGACCAAAGCAGGAGGCATCACAATCCCAGACTTTAGCCTCTAATGCAAAGCTGTAATCGTCAAGACAGCATGGTATTGGCACAAAAATAGACACATAAACCGATGGAATAGAATAGAAACCCCACAACTAGACCCACAAACGTATGGCCAACTAATCTTTGACAAAGAAGGAAAGAATATCCAATGGAAAAAAGACAGTCTCTTTAACAAATGGTGCTGGGAGAACTGGACAGCAATATGCAGAAGGTTGAAACTAGACCACTTTCTCACACCATTCACAAAAATATAGTCAAGATGGATAAAGGACCTGAATGTGAGACAGGAAACCATCAAAACCCTAGAGGAGAAAGCAGGAAAAGACCTCTCTGACCTCAGCCGTAGCAGTTTCTTACTTGACACATTCCCAAAGGCAAGGAAATTAAAGCAAAAATGAACTATTGGGACCTCATGAAGATGAAAAACTTCTGCACAGCAAAGGAAACAATCAACAAAACTAAAAGGCAACCAATGGAATGGGAGAAGATATTTACAAATGACATATCGGACAAAGGGCTAGTATCCAAAATCTATAAAGAGCTCACCAAACTCCACCCCTGAAAAACAAATAATCCAGTGAAGAAACAGGCAGAAAACATGAATAGACACTTTTCTAAAGAAGACATCCAGATGGCCAACAGGCACATGAAAAGATGCTCAACGTTGCTCCTCATCAGGGAAATACAAATCAAAACCACACTCAGATATCACCTCACTCCAGTCAGAGTGGCCAAAATGAACAAATCAGGAGACTATAGATGCTGGAGAGGATGTGGAGAAACAGGAGCCCTCTTTCACTGTTGGTGGGAATGCAAACTGGTGCAGCCACTCTGGAAAACAGTGTGGAGGTTCCTCAAAAAATTAAAAACAGACCTACCCTATGACCCAGCAGTAGCACCGCTAGGAATTTACCCAAGGGATACAGGAGTACTAATGCATAGGGGCACTTGTACTCCAATGTTTATAGCAGCACTTTTAACGATAGCCAAATTATGGAAAGAGCCTAAATGTCCATCAACTGATGAATGGATAAAGAAATTGTGGTTTATATACACAATGGAGTACTACATGGCAATGAGAAAGAATGAAATATGGCCCTTTGTAGCAACGTGGATGGAACTGGAGAGTGTTATGCTAAGTGAAATAAGCCATACAGAGAAAGACAGATACCATATGGTTTCACTCTCATGTGGATCCTGAGAAACTTAACAGAAGACCATCGGGGAGAAGAAGAAAAAAAAAAAAAGGTTAGAGAGGGAGAGAGCCTAAGCATAAGAGACTCTTAAAAAATGAGAACAAACTGAGGGCTTATGGGTGGTGGGAGGGGGGGGAGGGTGGGTGATGGGTATTAAAGAGGGCATCGTTTTGGGTGAGCACTGGGTGTTGTATGGAAACCAATTGGACAATAAATTTCATATATTTTAAAAAAAGAAAACTACAGATTAACATCCCTCATGAATATAGCTGCAAAAAAATTATCCACCAAACATTAGCAAATCAAATCTAGCAATACATGAAAAAGGATAATTCCCCTGCTTATGTGGGTTTTATTCCAGGTATGGAAGCCTGGCTCGACTTCGGAAAATCTGTGTAATTCATCATAACAAATAAATGGATTCATCTTATTAAAACATCTCAGCAAGCTAAGAATAGGAGAAAATCCCGTATACTATTCAGTTTAGACTTATGAGGACATCAGAAAACCTAAGCAAACATCTTATGTGGCAGTGAAGGATTGGATTTTTTCCCTCTATGCTCAGACAAAAGGCAAGGACATTTTGTCTCATTATCCCTATTCAAAATCATTTTTATGTAAAGTTCTAACCATTATACAATAAAGAAATAAAAGGTGTACATGCAGTTTGGAAAAGAACTAAAATCATCTCTCTTTAGATGACATGAATGTTTATGTTAATCAGCCCAGATATCCACAAAAATGCCCACAACTAATAAGTGAAGTTTACAACTTGTCAGGTAACAAATAATTTGCTTCTATATACTAGCAATGCACTGCGAAAATACAAAATTTAAAAGTCAATATATATTTAAAAGCACCAGGGGATGACACAATGAATATACACCTAACAGAACAGATACAGATTCTGCATGCTAAGACCACAAAACACTAATGAAAGAAATAAAAGAAGCCCTAAAGAAATGCAGAGTTATACCATGTTCATGAATTGGAGGACTCAGTATGATTAAGATATCATCTCTACCTAATTTGATCTATAGATTGAATACAATCTCAGAGTTCCAGCAGGTGTTTTTTTTTTTGTTTGTTTGTTTGTTTATGTAGATATTTACAAGCTAATTGTGTAGAACAACAGAGACTAGACTAGCCAAAATGATGTCAAAAATTATGGAGGGGTGCCTAGGTGACTCAGTCAGTTAAGTGTTCAGCTCTTGATTTTGGCTGAGGTCATGATCTCACAGTTCATGGGGTCAAGCCCCATGTTAGCACAGAGCTTGCTTGGAATTCTTTCTCCTTCTCTCTCTGTCTCTCTCTCAAAAATAAATAAGTAAACATTCAAAAATACATAAAACCATGTCTAGCCTAGCCTAATTTTCTCAGTTACACCTGGAATTGTTTTAGCTCTATTGGGGTTTTATAGGCATTCAGTAATGATACATGTTGCAGTAGTCATTTTAGAACACATAAATCTACGAGAATCACAGTTGTGTGGTATTGCTAAAGGAACAGACACATAAATCGGTGAAATTGAATAGAGATCCCAGAAATAAATTCGTGAAAAGAGGGTCATTTGATTTTTGATAAAGATACAATTCACTGGAAAAAATAAGGATATTTTAGCAAAACATATTAAATAAACTGAAAAATACTTTGTAGTAGATTTATCTTAAGTTCATACAGTTTTAGTTTTATAATTTTTGACCTGGATCTAAGAAAGCTTTTGTTTTTGTTAATTTGAAATAGAAGGATAAAGA
Organism: Herpailurus yagouaroundi; assembly: GCF_014898765.1. NCBI lineage: Eukaryota > Metazoa > Chordata > Mammalia > Carnivora > Felidae > Herpailurus > Herpailurus yagouaroundi. Next base: position 14,349,254 of record NW_024412414.1, on the reverse strand, counting down.
ACTTATGAAAGTTGAGTCCTCTTAGGAAAAAGGAAGATTAATATATGTAATAAGAGCTTCCATAGAAAATGTCCAGAATCTTAAAATTGAATTGCTTTTAAAGTTCCAGGATTCATGGAATACTGTATTTACAGAAGTGAGGAAGAATTTGGATTGGTGTACTTTATCGCACAGATGTGTAGGGGGAACCTGAAAAGTCTGAGGTGATGGTAGTTTATGGATAGATGCGTGTTCTCCCTAAACTTCATTGCTTTTTTCAGAGTAATGTAGAGGGAGAGAGAGACCAACAAAAACAGAAATGATGGGTGGGTAGGGAAGGAGGAGAGAGAGGAAAATAAATTCATGACAGAGAAACTCATCACAAAATAAAACAGGTCCCTGCCTTTATTTCCTCCAAGGACAAATGTCACATTATTTTTTTAAAGCACCAGGATACTAAGAAATAGAAAAAATATATATGTAATGCATTTGATTTTCAAAATGTCTTCAAAAGTGGCATAGATTACAAAGAGGAAGTATTTGAATGATGAAGTAAATTGATCAAAATTAGTATCACAAAGATGTTATATTCTGTAGAATTTCTTAGAATCTCCTATTAATGAAGTTGTGTTCTGGAACAGAGAGGGCCTGATAAATGAACTCTTATGATATTGCATTTTATTTTTTTCAATAAAAAAGATTAAAAAACACTTTGGAATTTTCTCCTGCACTACCTATCCAGATGTGCCTATTGAATACAATAGATGTTGTAGCAGAGACTCTCCAACATTGATTATCATTAGTTTACCATGTTAGAGTCTAGGAAAAGACATGTTCTGGGGAGCCCTGGGTTCCATTCCATGTATAATGTCAACTTACTTTTACTTACATAATGCTGAATTTAAAATCTCAAAAATACATTTTAAAGTGTAGGTGGTCTGGGGCGCCTGGGTGGCGCAGTCGGTTAAGCGTCCGACTTCAGCCAGGTCACGATCTCGCAGTCCGTGAGTTCGAGCCCCGCGTCAGGCTCTGGGCTGATGGCTCAGAGCCTGGAGCCTGTTTCCAATTCTGTGCCTCCCTCTCTCTCTGCCCCTCCCCCATTCATGCTCTGTCTCTCTCTGTCCCAAAAATAAATAAACGTTGAAAAAAAAAAATTAAAGTGTAGGTGGTCAGCATCAGCAGCATTGGATGTACCATTTAGCATTGAGTCAGTGACTGGCTTATTGTAATATTAACTCATATGGGACAGATATTATGTATGAATAAATATTCATAGGTAGACATATTAATGGCTCTATTGTTGTCATGGGATTATTTAAACAATGTATAATAACAAATTATTTCAAATTCAAAGTAAAATTACCTAATAAGCAGAGACATTAACTGAAAGCCCTACTCAGCATATACATGTATAATAATTTAAATTTTTTTTTTCAACGTTTATTTATTTTTGGGACAGAGAGAGACAGAGCATGAACGGGGGAGGGTCAGAGAGAGGGAGACACAGAATCGGAAACAGGCTCCAGGCTCTGAGCCATCAGCCCAGAGCCCGACGCGGGGCTAGAACTCACGGACCGCGAGATCGTGACCTGGCTGAAGTCGGACGCTTAACCGACTGCGCCAACCAGGCGCCCCTCATGTATAATAATTTAAAAAAAGCAATTAGAACAAAATTTCCCTGAGGACATTGCAGAAATACACTTTTAAGGATGCTTGGAAAATATAAAGTTAAAATAGTTATATGTACAGAAGGATAAAACTTTAAATAGCTAGTGCAAATCTAGTGACAGGATGACAAAGAACACAATCTTTTTAGGGATATAATTTAAAAAATCTTGTTTTCTCTCTAATTATAATGCTTCCAAGCCTGGTTCTAAAATTATGTAAATGTGGAGTAATCTATGGAATTTGAGTAATATACAAATTAAATAGATAATATTTATTATGTCAGAGGCATTTAATACAGAATCTCAAGTTTTTCATTCTCCCTCCCCCAAGTTTGGCTTATTATATATCCTGTAAGGAAAGATAGAATAAAAGTAAGTCACATTTTTAATTTTTTCCAGATTTTTGTTTGATAATTATTATTTATTTTACTCCTAAGGTGCTTCCCTGATTCTGTTAGACTTGCAAGTCTGGTGTGATGCAGATTTTGTGTGGTCCCTGTGATGTTATTTGGATGTAGCTCACCCAAGTTAGAGCAGCCTTTCAGAATGGTCATTATACAAAGAATTCATTTTCCATGCCTCCTTTTTTGCTCACATCAACAGTTCTGTGTTCTTAAGAGCATTTATTCACGTGCTCATTCAATAAATGATTATTTATTAGACAGGTACCATTTTCCAGGAACAAATAAGGGTTTTTCTAGAACACACTTAGAGATTTACATATCAGATATATTACCTGTTGGAGTCCCTTTAATTTTTAATATTTTGTATCCTGTGATCTTGAGCCAGGGTCCTTGCTAAAGCTGGTAGTATAATACTCTTATTACCATTAGCTAGCATTTTTTGAACACTAATTTTTGTTCCCGACACTGTAGTAAGCACTTTATAGTTATTATTGCTTTCATCTTGTTTGCTGCCTTCTGAAGTCTTTTCTTAGGAGGATGACAGTTGTATTGGTGGACATTTGGGTTATTAATGGGAAGAACCTGAACAGAATAAGTTGTCATTGGTCCTTTGTGCAAATTTCCAAGCATTGTAATTAGCTGGCATTGACTTTTGAGTCAAAGTCACTGGTCAAGACCACAATGTCCATTGTTTTGTACTCTAAATTAGGCTTTTATTTTCACACTGTCAGAGACCTGTTTTAGAAAATGGCATAATTAGTTACTGAATAAAACTGTAAGACACTATTTGAGTCTAATGGAGAAACAATGAGATTGTTTTGAGAAAAAAGAGTGAATCACTTAACTTTAAATTTCCTGGAAACCAATATTAATGCCTTGGTAACCTCACCTCTACCCAGAACATGGTAGATGTTATAATTAGTAGAGTAATGAAATATTTGATAATTGAACAACAGCAGAACAGAGTTTATATGTCTGTAATTCAATTTGTTCCTTCTGTAGTGGTAGTAAAATATTACACATTGAATTAAATAATTAGTGATGCAATATGCCAGAGAGCAAAATTAATGTAAAAGTGATTGTTTTAAAATGATTAGAAAACAAAACAATTTCAGGTAATTGTCCATTGATTTAGTAATGGAAAGAAAATAGAACAATATTAACAAAGGTGAAATTTTACGACAAAGGAAAAATATAGCAATTTAAATAAATATTTATTTTTGACACCACTTTTATTATTTCCCCCATATTATTCCATTCTTGATGTAACTCTTCAAAATATTTTTAATGCAGCATATTAAAATATATATTTTTATTCATAATATGAAATAACTTCTGCCTATAAAACAGAATATGTTCTAACAAATGTGTTGACTTGGGGATTAATGTTGTTTTAAAGATACAGAGTACAGGGGCGCCTGGGTGGCTCAGTCGGTTAAACGTCCGACTTCAGCTCAGGTCATGATCTCACAGTTCATGAGTTTGAGCCCCGTGTCAGGCTCTGTGCTGACAGCTTGGAGCCTGGAGCCTGCTTCGAATTCTGTGTCTCCCTCTCTCTCTGCCCCTCCCCCATTCATGCTTTGTCTGTCTCAAAAATAAATAAACGTTTAAAAAAATAAAAAAAAAAGATATAGAGTACAGAATTTTAAAGTCATAAGAACAGCGCATCTTAAACAAGGTAAATTTCTACTACAAACTGTTTTTAGAACAATTATTTAAAAACTGTAGTTTTGTGTGTCTCTGTGTATTTGTAAATGTCTATATAATGGATTTCATACAGAAATCGAGATAATGCTGGATGATCCTTCATTTTCTCTCTTTTTTTAAATTTTTTAGTGTTTATTTTAGAGAGAGCGAGAGGGAGAAAGTGCACATGAGCAAGGGAGGACAGAAAGAGAAGGAAACAGAAGATCCAAAGTGGGCTTTGCACCGGCAGCAAAGAGCTCGATTTGGGGCTTAAAGCCAGGAACCATGAGTTAATGACCTGAGCTGAAGTCAGATGCTTAACTGACTGAGCCACCCAGGCACCCTCATTTTCTCTTATTCTTAGTAACAGAAAATACCAAATTTAAGGGGCAGTTAGAAAACTGTTACTCAGACAATTATGAGTTCTAATGAATCTTAAGAAATTGCAGGTAGTGCCTGGCTATAGACTGAATTGTGTGCCCTTCAAAATTGTATGTGGAAGCCCTAACCCCCCATGTGTGGTTTTGGAGATGGAGTCTTTGGGAGACTATTAGGCCATGAAGGAGGAGCTCTCATTGTGGGATTAGTGTCCTTAAAAGAAGAGACATCAGCGAGAGAGAGCTCTTTTCGCTTGCACACAAAAAGGAGATCAAGTGAGCACACAGCAGTGTGGGGGCTGTTCACAAGCAAGGAACACAAGGCCTCAGAACAAAACCTGCCTTTCTGCTACCTTGATCTTGAACTTCCAGCCTCCACAACTCTCAGCCATTCAATCTCTTGTATTTTGTTGTAGCAGCTCACGCTAAGACTTACCTTTAAAGACTTACGTGGGAGGACCTGTAGGAGATGAGTTATAAAGCGGTAGATAGACCAGTAGAAGCATACAGGTTTTCAGATAGAATTCTTTGCAGCTTCCATGGAGCCCACTCTTCTGTTCCTACTCATTTCTCACTGGTTTCCCACTGCTGCTCACTTTGTTCCTCTGCTACTTGCCCTCATCACAGGCATTATCCTGCAGGTTATCCCTGTCCCCGTGATGCCCACTGCCTCTGATCACTTAAAAATGCCTTAGTTTCACAACTAATTCCCTGGACCCAAGCTTCAAAATGTTGTTTTTATTTTCTCATACTGCTTGCTACTCTGTGATTTTAGTTGGGTTTTGGATGCATATCTTGAAGTCTTCATATCTGTGATTGAACTCGTCTTTGCTCAGACTTCTCCCATCCCTTTACTTCCTGTGTTTGTCATTAACATCATTCTTCCAGGAACTCAAACCGAGTCACTTTCATACTCGTTTTGTCCTGAATATATCCTTTTTTGTCTCTGTCTACTTTTAGGTCTTAGCAACAGTTGTATTGAATGTTGTATAAAAGCTGTTAAATCTCTAGGATACTTACTCTGTGTAAGATTCTGTACTAGGCATTTTAGCATCTGTTCTCTTATTTAATACCACCAGCAAACCTGTTAGAGTATTATATTTATTATTATTCATGAGGAAATTGAGAAAGAAGACGTAAAAGATGCGTGCCTTAACTTTGCACACACAGCTAACAAGTACTTACCAGAACCAGAATTTGAAACTACTCATTTTTATGCCCAAACTGGCACCCTCATTACACATTCACTGATACTTTCCTGTCTCCTGTGCCTGTCTCCTCATTCCCATCCATGTCACAGAAACACAGAAGTGAGTGGGTCATGGTCTTAAATACGTACGTTTGTATATTATATATATAATATAATATATAATATAGATATAATATATATATGATAATGTAATATATACTAATATAGATAGATAGATTGATTTCCACACTTGAACCCAAACTCCAAATTGAACTGGGCATTCAATTCACTTGGCAGGGTAGTCCCATCTTCGTGTTCTGGTTTCATCTACATGCTGTTTGACATGACCCTGCACTCTGGCTGCACCAGATTCTGTTCCAGATCTCTTCTCACAACTGTATGTCATCAGTTTAGCTGTTCTCTCTCTTTTTAATACTTTTCCACTTTTAGACTTCCTGGAACAATCATAGTTCTTTAAGACATCAAAATTTTTACACAAAACAAACATATAAATAAATGACAGTAATAAGGTTAAATTCTCTGTGCACTTGCCACAACAGAGCTCTCAGTGTTCTCTATATATTAACTCGTGTCATTGATATAATCAGCCAGCGGCTTAGTCTTCACCAAAAGCATTAGTTATTATTCAATTTATGTACTTCTTGTTGTTTATGCATTCTTCTATTACAGCATTTTAAAATTAGAAGACTGTTTTTTAGCAGTTTTAGGTTTATAGAAAAATAGAACAGGCAGTGCAGAAAGTTCTCTCCCCCCAGCACACACTGTTTCCCCTATTATGAATGATTTCCCCTGGTGTGGTAAGTTGTTGCAACCAAAGAACCAATATTGATACACTGTCCCTAAGTCCATAGGTTACTTTAGGATTCACTCTATGTTGTACAGTTCTTAATGGATAATGTCATGTTTCCACCATTCTACTTGATGCCAAATACTTTCACTGCCCTGAAAAAAAAACACCATGCTCCAGCTATTCATCCCTCCTTCCTTCCATCCAAAACCCCAACGATTTTCAGTTAATTTTTGTGTATTTTCATAGTTAATTCTACTTTCTGTCCACCTCTAAATTCTTTTTGTATTTGAAAAGGTATGGCTTCTTCTGCATAAAGTGTTGCATAATTTCTCCCGAAGGAAACCATTTTACTCATTCAAAACTCTGTATCACTTTATGTGTTCCTCCCTATGGTATTGATCATGTTAATATGTACCTGTGTCTACATCTTTCTATATACATACATTTGATAAGTAATGAATGAATTGATTCTCATATTCTTAAAATATGAGAATTACAGGTAAAACTAATTTGTTTATGACCATCTCCCCCAGTTCCAGTATTTTGCCCAGAGAGACCCAGTGTTCTCATTTCATTTATGTCTTCCCAGATCTTTTTCTCTAAGCGTTTCTATACATGTTACATACCCATAAATATATAATATTTATGAAGCCATATTTATTCACAGCTTGCATTACTCTACTTAAACTCTGGGTGTTGGATGATTTTTTGGGCTACTTCCTGCTGCTATGCTATTACATATTGTGAATGATTCATATTATTTTAGCCACTTCTCTTTTTTCTTTAAGTTTCTTTCTTTATTTATTTTGAGAGAGGGAGAGAGAGAACCCCAAGCAGGCTCCATGCTGTCAGTGTGGAGCCTGATGTGAGACTCAATCTCATGAACTGTGGGATCATAAACTGAGCTGAAATCAAGATAAAGAGTCAGATGCTCAACTGACTGAGCCACCCAGGTGTCCCTATCTTAGTCACTTCTCTCTTTTTTTCTTTGTAATTCATTTTAGTGATTATTTTTGAGAGAGAGAGAGAGGGAGAAAGAGAAAAAGAGACCGAGCATGTGTGCAGGAGGGGCAGAGAGAGAGGGAGACACAGCATCCGAAACAAGCTCCAGGCTCTGAGCTGTGCGCACAGAGCCCGATGTGGGGCTCAGACTCGCTAACCATGAAATCATGACCTGAGCAGGTTAGATGCTTAATCTACTAAGCCACCCAGGTGCCCCAAGCCACTTCTCTTGATGAACATTTATATTCCCTGTAGTTTTCTTATACAAACAATGCTACATCGATCGTCATTGTTTTCTAATTTTGTGCACATGTGTATGTGTCATCCTTTTTCATATCAGATTCTCTTTATTAGGACATGACTTGTTTAAGAGCAGGGTGTTTGTTTTGATTCTCCACATCACTGAGCCTGGCACTTTCTATATAGTTGGTGCACATTGATGTTTGAGTGATGGACAAATGGATTTGTCAATGAACAGATGTCTTGTAGAAATCTTTCAGTTGGCGTGCTATGTGTTTCAAGATCATTTACAATTTTTGTGATCACTTGACTTGTTTGAAATTAAAAACATTAATTCTGAGTGAGAAATGAAATAATTCAAAGCTGGTTTTATCTGTGTTCAATGCCCTTTTAGGTTTGCACATCTTTAAGTTGGTCACACATCCCAATGTTAAGCATTTCTGATTTGTAAAAAGTTCTTCCATTAAAATAATTCTCTGGGATGTATTCTGAGTTGACTTAGTATTGCTGGATTCTACACTGGAAGAGAAGAACTGACAGGTGTCCTCAGTAAGCTAATAATGATGAGTTTGAGAATTAATTATTAGAGGGAATCTTTTTTTTCCAAATGAGTTCCTTTTAGTTCTGCTTTTCAAGAATTATGTTTAAACATTAAGTTGACTGGACTCCATGACTATAAGAAATAAAAATACAATTGAAGTGGACCTACTGAAGTGTTTAATTCCAGCTAGTTTAACCAGATAGTCATGAAAAGTTCATTGCTCATCATTATGTCTCTTCTCGTAGCTCCACTGAGAAATTTCACCCAGTAAAATCATTGGCCTTTTGCATAAGACCAAATGAATGTGAGTCAATATGCTGAAGTGTAAAGTGAGTCCAGGCTGGTTTTGCACGCTGTCTGTTTTAGAACACAAAAGCAAGGGGAAAAAGTGAATTACTTCAGTTTTCCATCATTTATTCTGTAATTTCTGTGACTTTCCTGAAAAGTGTATTAGTGTCTCTTTCTTTTGCCAGTTTTGCTTTATCTTTTGATGCTGCTACTGTGTCTCACTAATGCAGTGAGATAATATGAAAAAATAACCAGCTTGCTGCCTTTGGCTTAGAAGGTGCTTAAAAAAATAACTTGTACCTTCAATTTAGCTTCTCTATATGTCTTAGGCTTTATCTGTAACATGGAGCATTTGTTAGTTCAACAGACATTGAGGGGCTCCAGTATGCCATAGGACTGTTTTCAACATGGGGTAGCAGAGGTCAACTCAAGGTTCCTGAGTTTATTCATTTTTATTTTTTTATTTTTTGAAAGTTTTTTTTTGTGTTTACTTATTTTGAAAGGGAGGGAGAGAGTGTGTACCCACACACACAAGCAGGGGAGGGGCAGAGAGAGAGGGAGAGAGAGAATCCCAAGCAGGTTTCATGCTGTCAGCACAGAGCCTGACAAGGGGCTCAATCCCAGGAACCATGAGATCATGATCTGAACTGAAATCAGGAGTCAGACGCTTAAGTGACTAAGTCACCCAGGCACCCTTAACCCATCTTTTAAAAATTATAACTGTTGGGGCGCCTGGGTGGCGCAGTCGGTTAAGCGTCCGACTTCAGCCAGGTCACGATCTCGCAGTCCGTGAGTTCGAGCCCCGCGTCAGGCTCTGGGCTGATGGCTCAGAGCCTGGAGCCTGTTTCCGATTCTGTGTCTCCCTCTCTCTCTGCCCCTCCCCCGTTCATGCTCTGTCTCTCTCTGTCCCAAAAATTAATAAAAAAAAAAAAGTTGGAAAAAAAAAAAGAAAAAAAATAAAAATTATAACTGTTAAAAAAAACCAAAAAAAAACAACAAACCAAGACAACATTGCATTGTGGAAGGAAGAATGGACTGGGCGAGGTGGTCTTTGATACTGTCCTTGCTTGGTCCTTACTTGGAAGGATTCTGAGCCAGATCACTTGAGCTTTATACGATATTTTACTTAAGAGCCTATTAGCTGGACTAGAACTTTTGTTGAAGATAGTATTAACAGATATTATAGAAGTAAAGTATTTGATGGTTCAGTGCATTTGAAATGTTTTTTCTGTTTTTACTATAGTCACCTTTGGAGAGCCATGATACCTGTGAACACTTTTAAGCTCTGAGAATAGTCCTTCAGAATCAAAACGTATTTGCCTCTGTTTAAGCCAACATGTCGCTATGTCATTCGACCAGGGGGCCTAGTGGTAGGATTCCCATACATCTTACTTAACTGGTATTGTAAGGACTAGAGTTTGCAAATGCTGGACTAGAAGTACTTTCTGGCTATAACATTTCTATGAATCTGCTTTTGCAGGGCACCTGGGTGGGTCAGTCAAACATCTGACTTCAGCTTAGGTCATGATCTCGCAGTTCATGAGTTCAAGGCCCGTGTCAGGCTCCATGCTCACAGCTCAGAGCCTGGAGCCTGCTTTGGATTCTGTCTCTCTGTCTGTGTCTCTCTCTCTCTGTGCCACCCCCCTCCCCAACTTGTGCTCGCTCTCTCTCTCTCTCTCTCTGTCTCAAAAACAAATAAACTGAAAAGAAAAAAAAAAAAAGAATCTGCTTTTGCTCTTGTCATTGTTAATACTTCTTATCTTGGTCAAAATACTTAGCAAGAGATGTATTCATAAATGTCACCAAGACAGAAATATAGTACCAGATCAGCTCCGGTGTATTTAAGTGTGTTTGCTCCCCAGTTGACATTGCTGTTTATGTTCTAAGTAATAAAAAAGGAGCACCATCATTTATGATTATTAGGTTGGTTGAGAATGTTTGGGGCCAGGGCTCTTAACCTCAGCACTACTGAAATTCTTTGCTATGAGGGATTTTCACATGGCATATCATAGGACATTTAGCACCATCCCTGGCCTTCTACCTACTTTATGGGTATTAACCCTCAGTCATGACAATCAGAAGTGTCTCCAGATATTGCCAAATGTCCCGTGGGAAGCAAAATTGCCCCCAGTTAAACCGCTGTGTTGTAGTCATCAATATTATAAACCAATATCCAGCTAAAGATTGAGTATCTTACTTTAGGGGCACCTGGGTGACTTACTTGGTTAAGCATCTGACTCTTGATTTCGTCTCAGCTCATGATCTCATGGTAGTGACATAGCCTTGAGTCAGGCTCCCCCACAACATGGAGCCTGCTTAGGATTCTCTCTCTCTCTCTCTCTCTCCCTCCCTCCCTCTCCCACACATACCTCCTTCTGCCCCTCCCCCACTTGTGTGTGCACTCTCTCTCTCAAAAACAAAAACAAAAACAAAAAACAAAGAAAAAACTTCCTTTAGAACTGGGCCTAGAATGGTAACTAAATTCCCCCGATGGCATCATGCCATGGACAATTTTTACTTCACGGTGGCATTTTTTACTCTTTTGCCACCTGTGTATTCTTGCTTGTAGTGCACTTCTGTTTGTGGGGTGAGCTGTAGCATTGACATTGCTGCCAATCGGATCTAACAGGAAATGAAAAGCAGCTGCAATATTTCAAAGGGTTGAACAGACTGGGCAGAAGGTATGTGGACAAATCCTATTAACAAATAACGGGATTTGTGCGCACACAGTGCCTCCCACGCTGTGGCTTGGAAATCTACGCCCGGCTGTTTCCATCACTGTTGTGCATAAATCACAGAAATTGTAATAAATTGAGAAAAAAATGTTCTCTCACACACGGAGGCTCAACCTACATTCTGATGATGACTAAAGACGTGTGGATCATTTGTCAGAAAGGATATCTGACAAAACAAACCTTTAATCCAGCTTAGTTCTAAAGCAACCAGAAGGCATTAAATACATCTTCTCTCAATTTCTAATCTTAACCTTAAAAATAATAATAATAAACTTAATATTGGGAGTCTTTATAGGAAAGGAACATATTAGTAATAAAGTCTTCTGAATAGGCCAGATGCCACTGAGAGGTTTAAACAGATTACCTTTAAGTTCTCTTCCAAATCTGAGCTACTATGAATTCCCCATCTGGATTCTTAAGAGACCAGATTATTTCAAATGATTAGTATCCTACTCCCTCCCATTATGAAGATGCTGTATGCTTCCAGTTATGTTTAAAGTGATGCATTTATTGTGTGAATCCGGTACTTTTCCTTTAGACTTAGTCTGTTGAAGGGCCTGGAATCATAACTGCATCTGCTAGATAATCCATAGGTTATGTGGTGGTGATTGATGGTGGGGCTAGCCGGTTGAATTTTCTGAGCATCTTAGTTCTGAATACCTAACAATAGCAATTCCATGTATTTGATCTACAATCTAGTATAGTTAGTCAACAAAAACTGAAGACAATTACAAGGTAGCATTAGTGTAAACAGGGGGCCCTTTCATATGTGGGGTCCTGCACAACACCAAAAATTGCAAATGGGCTCTGGGGATTCTCACTGCCTGGACTCCAATGCAGGCTGTCCCTAATACGAGTTCAGCAAATAACTTACCTTCTCTTTTAAAATGATAGTCTTTATGAAGACTAAATAAAAAAGATTAGGGGGTGGAAATTAAATGGATTAATACATATATAAAGTGCTTTATACGTACTAAGCCCTCAATGCATTTAGTTGTGGGCAATAGAATACATGTCAGCTAGTATAATCATTGGTCTGCAACATTATTCATACATTTTGAAGTTATCAGGAGTGTTAAATATTTATTTTTGAGAGACAAAGGGAGAATGTGAGGAGGGGCAGAGAGACAGGGAGATAGAGGATGCCAAACAGGGCCCAAACCCAGTGCTACCAGCACAGAGCCCAGTGCAGGGCTCAAATCCAGAAACCGTGAGATCATGACCTGAGTCAAAGTAGGATCCTTAACCAGCTGAACCATCCAGGTGCCCTGGAGTGTTAAATTGCAAAAGAAAACCACTTTTCATTGCCCACTGACTGTAAACCACAAGAACTGATTTAAATTTATTTATGACTTCCCTGTATTTTTATACAATCACTTCATCTTTTACGTGGTCATTACTTAAAAGGTGCCACCATATTCAATGTATCCTCAAGAGAAAAACTTAAAATGTGGTTTTGTCTGTTCTGAGGCTCGTATTTGTGAGAATAATTGGGATTCTGCTGCTTCCACAAAAGCAAAAGTTTGGGTATTATGGGATAGTTTTGTCGTTGCCACAGAGCTGATGGCAGAAGGTGACTTAACATCCTACAAATTGGCAGTCAGCGCTGCCCCTGAAGCCTTGCCCACTAATGTAAAAGAATGAGCTGCTGGCTGATTCATGCCCCTTCCCACATCCCCCTGAAAACCCACAGCCTTTATTTTTTTTTTTTCTACCTGTAAAACTGCTTAGCTGCCCAAGGGATAACACTTCTGGGAATTTTGACTGTGAATGGAGAGTTCTGTGTGGTCCTTAATTGGGAGAGGAACCTGTCAAAAATAATATATTCACAGATACTCTGAACCATTATGGGCCTGGCAACACTATATAAATTGTCACATGGCTGGTGGCAGGTGGGTTGGTTTTTTTCAGCAACACTAAAAGCTGACAGGAATGTCTTTCAGAAATCTACTCCCTTGAAGATATCTAGTTAAGGTATTAGAAGAGGTGTGGAGGGTATAAGGGGAGACAGGATGGGAATTAGACGGCTGGGTAGCTGCTGTGAAATATTTGAACTGTGACAGCTGATTTCCGTTTAATTTGAGGTAGCAACTAATCTCCTTTGAAATCAGAAGTTTTAGTAAGTTTGACTATTTCTTTGCTAGATTTGGGCTATGGATAATTTTGGGAAAACTAATGAGAGAAGTGGCAGGATAATCTAACAGCATAGAAAGAAAAATACAGAGAACGAGTCCTTTATGTTTTTATAAAGAGACTGCTGCTATTTATGCACAGGATAGTGGCTGTTTTGTGTGTCATTTCTGTTTCTGTTCGCATAGAAATCCGTGTCTCATCTCCCTTCGCTTCCTGTCCTCATGATAAGTTTTGGCCACGTTGACTGCTTACTGCTTTCCACCGAAGTACAGGTGCCTTCAAGTGAAATATGGACAAAAATTTGAATGAGTAAATATTTGCTGCCATTTTCAATTGCTCTTCCTTTTCCCTAGTTTCAAGGGTTCCTAAACTTGTATTTTGCCATGAGCTTGTTTGGCAACCTAGAGAAACCTATGGATTGTTTCTCAAAATGATGTCTGTGAACGTGTGAAACAAAATGCAAAAAAATCATAAGAGAAACCAATTATGTTGAAATACAGTCCTCTCCCTGAATCCCTTGGAAATGAACCCCTGCCCTGGTTCTTGCTCCTTTTTATGCACGTGATGGTAATCAGTGGAGAGAAAATCAGAATAGGGAATTTGAATTGTGTCAAGAGTAACTCTTACAAGAGATAAGAATAAAGAGGAATACGGCAAAAAAAAATGGAAAAGGAAAGATCTCTTGGGGTCAAGTGTATTTTGATGCCGTGTAGAGAAGAAGAAACATGAAGAGATGCTTCAGAAGAAGCAGAAGGGGGAAAAAAACAACACAGAATGAAAAGAATGGCAGAAGTAGGTTTTAAATTGTGTACCCTTTGATGTTCTCTGAGAGATCCAATTATAAGATTGGAATTACTTTCTTAATTGTTATTGGAGTCTGTTTGCTTGAAGAATGGGTCACATGAGGCTCAGAACTATATTTAGGTTATATGTGGAACTTACTCTTGGTTCTGTAGTATAAATTCTTTCTACAACTTCCCAAATTTTAGGAATGGTGTTCGACTTCCATGACCAATCTTAAATTCTAGCTCCTCTGTGGTCTTTGCTAAAACAGTTCCCTTTGCTCACATTCTGGCAACTATCTCTTCTTCAGTAACTCATCTCTTTGCTTTGCATTGTAGTTACTTCTGTTGATTTCCTTCACTTCATTGTCCCCACTGCCTTGATACTGCCTTGAATATTGTAATGAATGAATGAATGAATGAATGAATCTAATGAATGCATGATAGATACTTGTCAAAAGCTCTGCTTAAATTTTTTATGGGGATGCTTATAAAAAGAGAACACATTCTCATTATAGGAACCATAATCACGGATTGAGGGCCTGTTAGGTACCAAACTGCATCCTAGGATCTTCATAAGTATTATTTCTTATCATCACAACAACTCTGACAGAGAAATTTCATTAACCCTTTATCAGTGATGAGGAAACTACGAGTCAGAACTGAAGCTCTTTCCTGTTAGTGGAGATTTGGACTTGAATATACTTCCTTCTGATTTCAAAACCTATATATTTTCCATGATATCAAGCTCCCTCCTTTATGATAAAATGGTCCCTTATCTCTCAGTATTACTTCAGTGGTATTCTTATTGATAATTACCTACCATATTAATAAGTAACATTTATATTTTAATAAATGGAAATATATTCTCAGAACCAGGATATCACTAATTCTTTCATGCTCTTAAAAAAAAAAAAAACTGTTACTATCCACCTTGATTTGCCACATTTCAGTAAACTTTCAGAGAAGCAGTCTGCTATTTTGGACTAGTATTGAAAGCTATCCAATTGTACCCCACTTACTCATGATTTTAAATTTAAGTTGTGTACCATCATTATTAAAAACATTTAGCTTATCTGGCAGATTTATAACATTTAAAGTATCTTTTATTAATCAGTTACTGTTCCTGATGTTTGTAGCTGTCACAGGATTTTGAAAATGAAGACCAGAGCCAAACCTTTCCAACGCCAGAGTAATGATGATTGTGTTGATTATACTCTCCCAGCAGGCCTGCAAGGTAAATATTAGGATCCTTATTTATAAAGAGAAGTCAAATGAAAGTTCTGAGGTGGTGTATAACTCAGTCAAGGGGACATAGCTAGAAAAAGTTGGAATAAAGATTTGAACCTCTCTCTTCTTAAATAAGGATTTCAGTTTTTCTCAAGCAACTTTGTCATTTAGAAAATCAAAAATAGTTAACGTCTGTCTTCAAGAATTAGGGGGATAAAATGCTACCTGCCATTGAAACACATGAGATTTGCTATTATTTGAATGGTGGTTAGGGGTGAATGAGAGGAAAAGAAGGAACATATAACAGGAGTACCGTCTTCATATAAGTACGTTAGTAAAGAATGTTAATTTCACAACAAATGTGTTTAAGCAGTTTTAATTAGTTTATGTAAATAGATTAAACTTCCCTATTTTACTAAAACAAAATAATAAATTCATAATGTAAACCAATTTTTCATTTCCATATTAACATGTTAAGTGGATAATGTGCAAATAGAAAAAATATTTTTGTGACCTCACTAGTTTGATTTTCTAAAATAGTCTTTTTCTTGATATTCCAATTGAATTATAAGATGAACATTTAATATATTTGTTCATGGTAGCGTGGTAAATATTAATAATAATTTGAAGAATAATTTGTGGGTATTCATTTTTAAATGTATTCATGAATATTCCTGTTTAATATGTACATAATTTAGCTAGAATAACAAAGATTATAAATCCTTTTCATTATTTCACCTTAATCAAATATAAGGTTGTTAAATACGTACTATGTGCTAAGTATTATTTTAAGAAATAAAACTTTTATGTTTTATTTATTTTTTACTCTTTTTTAAATGTTTATTTTTGAGAAAGAGAGAGAGAGACAGAGTGCAAGTGGCGGGGGGAGTCAGAGAGAGAGTGGGAGACACAGAATCTGAAGCAGGCTCCAGAGGCTCTAAGCTTTCAGCACAGAACCTGAGGTGGGTCTCAAACCCACGAACTGTGAGATCATGACCTGAGCTGAAGTCTGGCACTCAACCAACTGAGCCACCCAGGAGCCCGAGAAATAAAACTTTAAAAAATGCCTGCCTCTAGCCTGGCTAGAGTTAAAAATCTTTATTACCCCTAATGGGCTTTATTAGGTTTTTAAAAATGCAACTGAATTTGTATACAGGTTTTGATTCATTAATACAGTTGATTTTCAACTAATAATGAAAGGATAAGAAAAAATAGATCATTAAAATTGAGAGTTAATTACAGATTTTTAAAAAATTAAAATTCAGTTCTTTTCCTCAAAGTTTTATTTTTCCATTAGACATAGTTGGGCTTCTACTTTGTATTCTGGTCCTAAAATCTTAGAGGTCTGGATGATAAAAGCCTGTTTAAAAACTTTGAGATCCTTGCACCTGACGGTAAGATAACATAGTGTGTCAAGCGTGCTCAAAAAAATAAAATAATTAACAAACCCCCCCAAAAACCTCTGAGATCTCTGTGTTAAAGCAAAACTAAAATTGGTAGTAAAATAGCCAATCTGAGATGATCTAAACTTTCATTTATAGACAAAATTGAGAAAGATAATAAACTTGAGAGGAAATAATGAAGTATATCCTGGTGAAATCAAATTAATATTTTAGTTTCTGAGTAAACTGTATTTATAAGACTTAAATCAATATTTGAAGAAAAATAGGTAATAGAAATTTCTACTAGTCAAACCAAGGTAAATGGGCCTGAAAAACAGTAAATATGTTATATATATGTAAACAGGGATGAAGAAATCCAAAAATTCTAGTGCAGATCCTGCAACTGTATCTTTATTCACAAGAAAATTCCACTCTAACTCCTCCAGTAAAAATTTACGGGGACATTACCAAAGGGCTCACCAAGGAGAAAATCATACATAAGAATTATAAAAAGAAGAAAGGATCTTTCTTCTCTAATAGTAATGAGCTTGGTGCTCAAAAAGCACAGGAAAATAAGAACAAAGAGGCAAGTCTAGAGTTTGCTCTGAGGACACAGAATATTGGTTTCACCTAAAACCCACATATTAACCCTGACATCTCCAGTCTTTTGTAGTGTTAACTCATAATTATTACAGCAAAATATTTCACTTTTATTTTATTTTTTCAAGTTTATTGATACCTAATTTACAAAATTTAAGCTATTTAAGTTGTACAATGTAAAGTTTTGATTTAATTATACATTGTGAAAGGATTCCCCTCATCCAGTGTACTAACACATCTATCATCTGGCCTATTTACCTTTTTTTAAATTTCATTTTAATTTATTGTTTTTAAATTTTTTTAGGGGGAGGGAGTGATGAGAACATTTACGTTCTTTCAGCAAATTTCAATTATACAATACACTGTTATCACTATATTCACAATGTTACATATTAAATCCTCAGACCTTATTCATCTTATCGCTGAAGGCTTGTACCCTTTTACCAAACTTTCCCTGTTCCCCCCACCACCCAGTCCCTGGCAACTGCTTTTCGGTTCTGTTTCTAGGAGTTTGACTGATATGTGGTATTTCTTGGTCTGGCTTATACCACTTAATATAATGCCTTCCAGGCTGATCCATGTTGTTGCAAATGACAGGATTTCTTTCTTTTTTAAGGCTCAATAGTATTATATCATGTGTATATATATTTTTATCAATTCATCTGTCAGTGGAGACTTAGGGAGTTTCCATACCTTGACTATTGTGAATAATGTTGCATTGGATATGGGAATACAGCTGCTTCTACCAGATACTGCTTTCATTTCCTTTGGGTATATACCTGTGAGTAGAATTGATAGATCATATAGTAGCTCTGTTTTTAATTTTGTGAGGAACTTTCATACTGTTTTCCATTGTGAGTATTCCAGGGTAAATTCCGACCAGTGGTGCACAGAGGTACCCTTTTTTCCCCCACATCCTTCTGCATCCTTTCCAGCGTTTATCTCTTACCTTTTGATACAGTCATTCTAACAGGTGTAAGGTGATATCTCCTTGTGGTTTTGATTTTCATTTCCCTGGTGATTAGTAATGCTGAGCACATTTTTATGTACCTGTTAGCCATTGGTATGTTTTCTTTGGGGAAAAAAAAATGTTTATTTAGGATTTTGCCCATTTTAAAAATTGGGATTTTTTTTTCCTATTAAGTTGAATGAGTTCCTTGTATATTTTGGATATTAATTCTTCATTGGATATGTGGTTTGCAAATATTTTCTCTCATTTGGTAGGTTGCCTTTTCATTTTGTTGATGGTTTCCTTGGCTGGCCAGAAGCCTTTCAGTTTGATGTGGTTCCACTTGTTTTCTGTTGCTTTTGTTGGCATTGCTTTCCGTGTCAAATCCGAAAGAAATCATTGCCAAGACCAGCGTCACAGAGCTTACCCCCTGTATTTTCTTCTAGGACTTGTACATTTTCAGGTCTTGTGTTCAACTCTTTAATCCATTTTGAGTTTATTTTTGTGTCTGGTGTATGTAGGAATACAGTTTCATTCATTTGCACGTGGCAGTCCAGTTTCACAATACCATTTATTCTGTTAAAATGTATTGTATTAATGAACAAAATTTTAAATTTTAATTACAGTATAGTTAATAAACAGTGTTATATTGGTTGCAGATGTACAATATAGTGATTCAACAATTCATTCATGACCTGGTGCTCATCAGGACAAGTTCAGTTCTTAATCCCTATCACCTATTTCAAGCATCTGTCCACCTACCTCCCTTCTGGTACCCATCAGTTTGTTCTATATAGTTAAGAGTCTGTTTCTTGGTTTGTCTCCCTCTCTTTCATTTTTTTCCTTTGCTCATGTGTTTTCTGTCTTAAATTACACGTGAGTAAAATAATATGGTATTTTTCTCTCTCTAACTTATTTCGCTTAGCATTATATTCTCTAGGTCCATCTATTTTGTGGCAAATGATAAGATTTCATTTTTTATAGCTGAACAATATTCCATCATATGTATATGTGTGTGTGTGTGTGTGTGTGTGTGTGTGTGTGTGTATACAAACACCACATCTTATTTATCCATTCATCAGTCAATGGACACTTGGGCTGTTTCCATAATTTGGCCATTGTAAATAATGTTGCCATAAACATTGAATTAACGTTTTTGTAGTTTTTGTATTTGGGAACAAATACCCATTCATGTGATTACTGGACCTTAGGGTAGTTCTATTTTTAACTTCTTGAGAAACCTCCATATTATTTTCCACAATGGTTGCACCAGTTTGCATTCCCACCAAGAGTGCAAGAAGGTTCCTTTTTCTCCACATCCTCACTGACACCTGTTGTTTTTTGTGTTTTTGATTTTAGCCATTTTAATGAGGTGATATCTCATTGTGGTTTTGATTTGCATTTCTCTGATAGTAAGTGAGGCTAACCATCTTTTCATTTGTCTGTTGGCCATCTGTAGGTTTTCTTTGGAGAATTGTTTGTTCATGTCTTCTGCCCATTTTTAATTAGATTATTTATTTTTGGGGTGTTGAGTTGTATAAGTTCTTTATACATTTTGGATACTAACCCTTTATTGGATATGTGATTTGCAAATATATTCTCCCATTCCATAAGTTGCCTTTTAGTTTTGTTGATTGTTTCCTTCATTGTACAAAAGCTTTTTTTTATTTTCATGTAGTCCCAATAGTTTATTTTTGTTTTTGTTTCCCTTGCCTCAGGAGACATATCTAGAAAAATGTTACTATGGCTGATGTCAGAGAAATTACTGCCTCTTCTCTCTTCTAGGACTTTTATGGTTTCAGGTCTCACATTTAGATCTTTAATCCATTTTGAGTTTATTTTTGCCCAACAGACTATCCTCTCCTCACTTTATATTCTTAGATTCCTTGTTAAAAAAATAATTGACCACATTTTCATTTATTTCTGGAATTTCCGTTGTCTTATCCATTTCTGTGTCTGTCTTTATGTCAATACCATATTGGTTTGATTACTAAAGCATTGTAATATAATTTAAAGTCAGGAAATGTGTTGCCTCTAGCTTTGTTTTTTTTTTTTTTTTCAAGATTTCTTTGGCTTTTTGCTGTATTTTGGGTTTCTATACAATTTTTAGATTTTTTTTTCTATTTCTGTGAAAAATACCATTAGAATTTTGATAGGGCCTGCACTGATTCTTTAGGTTACTCTGGGTAAAATGGACATTTTAGCAGTATTAATTCTTCCAGTTTGTGAACACGGCATACCTTTCCAGTTATTTGTGTCTTCTTAATTTCTTTCACCAGTCTTTTATGGTTTTCATTGTGCAAATCTTTAACTTCTTTGGTTAAGGATTCCTAAATATTTCATTAATTTTGGTGCTCTTGTACATGGGATTGTTTTCTTGATTTCTCTTTCTGATAGTTCATTATCAGTGTGTAGAAATGCAATTGATTTTTGTGTGTTGATTTTGTTTCCTGCAACTTTATTGAAATTATTAATTCTAACAGTTTCTGGTGGATTCTTTAGGGTATTCTGTATACAATATCATGCCACGTGTAAATAGAGAGTTTTTTTTCTTCCTTTCCTATTTGGCTGCCTTTTATTTGTTTTGGTTTTTCTTTCTTACCTAATTGCCCTAGCTACTTCCAATATTGTGTTAAATAAAAGTCAGGAGAGTGGACACTATTGTCTTGTTCCTGATCTTAGAGGAAAAACTTTCAGCTTTTTATTATCAACTATGATGTTAGTGGTGGGTTTATCATGTATGACCTTTATTATGTTTAGTAAATTCCCTTTATACCCATTTTCTTGAGAGTTTTTTTCATTAAGGAGTGGTGAATTTTGTTGAATGCTTTGTTTGCATTTACAGAAATGATCATATGATTTTTATCCTTTATTTTGTTAACGTGGTGTATCACTTTGGTTGATTTGTGGATGTTGAACCATCCTTACATCCTAGAATAAATCCCACTTGATCATGGTGTATGATCTTTTACATGTATTGTTGAATTCAATTTGCCAATATTTTGTTGAGGAGTTTTGCACCTATGGTCATTAAGGATGTTGACCTGTCAATTTCTTTTCTTGTGGTGTTCTTGTCTTGCTTTGGTATTGGGTTAATGATTCCTCAGAAATTGAGTTTGGAAGTATTCCTTCCTCTTCAGTTATTTAAAAGAGTTTGAGAAGTGCTGACATTATAAATGTTGGGTAGAGATCACCATTGATGGCATTTGGTCCTGGACTTTTCTTCATTGGGAGAGTTTGGATTACTCATTCAATCTGATTCATTACTGGTCACTTCACTTTTTGTAGTTCTTCATGATCCAGTCTTGGCAAGTCATATATTTCTTGGAATTTATCCATTTCTTCTAGGTTGTCTGATTTGTTCATATATAATTGTTAATAATAGTCTCTTATGATTCTTTATATTTCTGTGGTATTATTTGTAATATTTCTCTCCTGTTTCTGATGCTATTTATTTTTGTCCTCCCTTCTGTTTTCTTCTTAGCTAAAGTTTGATTTTATATTTTAAAAAACAGAACTTAATTAAACCATTCTTTTCTCTTGTCTTTTTAGTTTCTGTTTCATTTGTTTCAATGCTATCTTTGTTATTTCTTTCCTTGTGCTAACCTTGAGCTTAGTTTGTTTTTTTCTAGTTCATTAAGGCTTAATAAGTTAGTTTATTTGATATCTTTTATTTTTAATGCAATTTTATCTATTTATTTATCTTAATGTTTATTTATTTTGAAAGCCAGAGAGAGAGAGAGAGAGAGAGAGAGAGAGAGAGAGAGAGAGCAGGAGCAGGGGAGAGGCAGAGAGAGAGAGAGAGAGGGAGAGAGAGAATCACAAGCAGTCTCTGTGGTATGAGCGCAGAGACCCACACGGAGCTTGAACTCAAGAACCGTGAGATCATGAACTGAACCAGATCAAGAGTCAGTGCTTAACTGACTGAGCCACCCAGATGCCCCTTACTTTTTTTTTTTCTCTGATGTAGGCTTTTATTAATATGGACTTCCCTCTTAGAACTGCTTTTGTGGGGGCACCTGGGTGGCTCAGTCTGTTAAACATCTGACTTCAGCTCAAATCATGATCTCACATTTCGGAGGTTCAACTCCCATGTCAAACTCTGTGCTGACAGCTCAGAGCCTGGAGCCTGCTTCAGATTCTGTCTGTCTCTGTCTGTCTCTGTCTGTCTGTCTGTCTGTCTCTCTCTCTCTCTCTCTCAAAAATAAATAAACATTAAAAAATTTTTTAAAGAACTGTTTTTGCTGATTCTCATAGGTACTAGTAGGTTAACGTTTCCATTTTCATTTGTTTCAAGATAGTTTTTGGGTTCTCTTTTGATTTCTTCGGCGCATCAGTTGTTCAGTAACATGTTGCTTAATCTCCACATATTTGTAAATTTTCTTGTAATTAGTTTTTAGTTTCATACCATCGTGGTTGGAAAAAAATGCTTAAATATATTTTCAGTCTTCTTAAATTTATTAAGACTTGTTTTGTGGCCTAACATAATATTTGTCCCAGAGAGTGTTCATGTGCAGTAGAGAAGAATGTGCATTCTGAGCTGCTGTTGATGGAATGTTCAGTATCTATCTGTTAGGGCCATCTGGTCTAATATATAGTTTAATCCAGTGTTTCCTTATGGATTCTCTTTCTGGATTATCTATATAATGTTGTAAGTCAGGTATTGAAGTCCTTGCTCGTATTGCATTCATTGTATTGCTATCAACCTCTCCCTTTAGATCTTTTTCATATTTGGCTTATATATTTCAGTGTTGCTAAGTCAGCTGCGTAAATACTTACAAATGTTACATCTTCATGTTGGATTGACCTCTTCACCGTTATGTAATAGCCTTCAGTCTTTGCTTTAAAGTGTGCGATCTATGTGCAGTTACTCCCACTTGTTTTGGTTTCCATTTGCATGGTACATCTTTTTTCATCTTTTCATTTTCAGTCTATGTGTGTCCTTAAAGCTGAGGTGAGCCTCTTGTCGGCAGTATATAGTTGGGTCCTGTTTTTTTGTTTGTTTTACTCAGGAATTGCTTGTCTTTTGATTGGAGAATTTAGTTCATTATACCAAAAGTATTTATTGGTAGGTTTGGACTTACTGTTGATATTTCATTACTTGATTGATGGTTGTTTTATAAATCCCATATTCTTCCTCTCTTGTTCTCTCCTTTGTGATTCATTTTATGTAGTATTATGTATTAATTCTTTTCTCTTTGTCTTTTGTGTATGTACAATAGGGTTATTGGTTATGGTTACCATGAGTCTTAAATAAAACATATTTATAACCTTCTATTTTGAGCTGATAATAACTCCAATGCATACCAAAGCTCTTTCAAACCCGTATTTTCTATTTTTAATGTCATCATTTGCATCTGTTTACATTGTGTATCCATTAACAAATTACTATAGTTATTTTTAATACTTTTTTTTTGACCTTTATAGTAGAGTTATAAGTGATTTATCTACCACGATTATAACAGTAACATATTCTGGATTTAACTATATGGCTACCTTTACCAGCAAGTTTTATACGTTCATATGTTTTCACGTTTCCAATTAGCTTGCTTTTGTTTCAATATGAAGAACTCCCTTTAACATTTATTGTAATTTGGTCTAGTGTTGATGAACTCATTTAGGTTTTTTTGTTGTTTGTCTTTTGTCTGGAGAACTCTTTCTCTCTCCTTTACTTCTGAAGGACAGCTTTGCTGGGTAGAGTTTTCTTGTTTGGAAGTTCTGTTGTGTTTTGTTTTGTTTTTCTTTTAACACTTTTATGTCATTCCATTCCTTCTGGCCTGCAAGATTTCTGCTGAAAAATCTGCTTGTGGTCTTATGAGGGTTCCCTTATGGGGAAGTTAGATCCCTCAGACAGTGGCTTTTAAAGTACACTGATAAACCTCTCTAAGGAAAAGACTAGGAAATCGGTGATTTTGTCTGTTCCCTCTGTGCTAAGCCTTCTGGGGACAGCAAGTTAAGAATTGCTTCTTTATTTGCTATAGTCCTACGGGATTCCTAAGCGGAAGCCCATTTAGCTATCCTAGCCAGGTAATTTGGGGGCCATCTCCTGGGCAGCAGCTGGGAAAGCTGAGGCACAATGTGTCCAAGCTCCTTCCAGGGAGATACTAGTGGGTGGCGAAGGTTAAAAGAAGGCAGGAGATTAGTCCTCTATTTTCCCTTATTTCTAAAAGGATCACAGCCTACTCTAGTGTCTTCTAGATTAGCCTGGCCCTGTGGCGGCAGCTTTTTTCTTTTTAAATTTTTATTTAAATTCTCGTTAACATACAGTATAATGTGAGTTCCAGGTGTACAATTTAGTGATTCCTCACTTCCATACAACACCCGGTACTCATCACTACAACTAGGCAGCAGCTTTTAACATATGCACATAAAACTCACTCAGGGACAGCTGGGAGACAGATTTTGGATTTCTTTGCTCCCTCTGTGCTATGCAGCCACTGTGAGTGTTGTGTGCCATTTGAGAATTGCTTTGCGAGTCTTGTGGGTCTTACAGACACAGACCTGTTGGCTTTCAGAGCTAGGCATTTTGGGAACCCACCCCTCCAGTGGCAGTCTTAAAGTTCGAGGCACTAGGTATAGGGTCCAAATGCTTCCCTCCTAAGGGAGAAGCTACAAATTGGGGATTTCCTCTGTATGGTATAGAGCCATGTCAGGTGTGGAGTTCATGGTGAAAGCATATCCTAGTCTTTCCTCCCTGCTTCAATGTATTTTCTCATTTGCTTGGTGACAGTGTGGTGGTCATTCAGGTAGTTTCAGGATCTCCTTCAGAGGGGATTCCTCCATGGGTAGCTATACCTTCTGTGCATTTATAGGAGGAGATAGGCTTGGGAGCCTTCAATGTCACCATCTTGGTGCCGGGACCCAAAAGAATCAGTTTTTTTTTTTTTTAATTTTTTTTTTCAACGTTTATTTATTTTTGGGACAGAGAGAGACAGAGCATGAACGGGCGAGGGGCAGAGAGAGAGGGAGACACAGAATCGGAAACAGGCTCCAGGCTCTGAGCCATCAGCCCAGAGCCCGACGCGGGGCTCGAACTCACGGACCGCGAGATCGTGACCTGGCTGAAGTCGGACGCTTATCCGACTGCGCCACCCAGGCGCCCCAAGAATCAGTTTTTTAAAACTTCAAGTGTAGGTGGGTGTTGGCTACAAAGGGGCAGTATGACAGAATTTGGAGGCGATACAATGGTGTCAAATCTGTAGAATCATAAACCGTAAATAGTTCATTTTACTGTATGCTAATCTTAAAAAAAATCAGCCAGATATCTGATGAACCCAGATGGAATGTAGACTGTGAAAAATCAATCTAATGATATTAGAAATCTATAACAGAATTATATTGAAGGAGGTAGGGAAGAAAGAAGATGACTAGGTAACTTTTGGAAGCAGTGTTTTGACTAGATACCTTAATGGTAAATATAAAATGAAATTAATTGTATGTAAAGTAATGTGGTTGGTAAATTTGTTTCTCCTAAGGATAGGGTTCAGGAATTGTGGGGGAAAACAAAACAAAACAACTTTACTTGTATACTAGGGTCTATCAAACAAGTAAATACAACATAGATGAGAGCCATGTCTCTCACTGGTAGAGAAAATAGTTACAAATAAACAAAGAGGGGGTCCTAAAATCAACTGGTTGGTTCTCAATTAAAGTTGAAGGCATGAATGTGAATTTATATTTATTTATCTACAGAAAGATAGATACAGAAATGAATAGAGATATGTGTATGTACATGCGTCAGTAAGTATGTATGTAGATTTCCTAACTTCGTCTTAGCTCAGAAACTGTGAGAGACTGTATATGCACATGAACAATGGCCGGACCACACATATGAAAATAGAACTCTGACTCATAATCTGTGGCAACCAGCCCAGGAAACCAACTCATTATCTACAATAACCATCCTAGGAAGTCAGCCTTCTCCTATAAGTCAGACTAGTAGGAAGTCAGACTGCTATCCCTAACAACTGGTGCAGAAAGCCAAACAATAACCCTTGTAACAACTGGCTTAAAATTGCTAGAAATTGATTAATAACCAGCAGCTTCCCTAATTTCTGTACATGCTTCTAACTTAGGACCAACCAGGAAAAGCTAGATATCCTTAACCAATTACACAGGATGCCCTATTTGTAGGTATTTTACCTAACTTCCCTGTGTCACCGGCCTCTAATCAGGGCATATTTTTCCTTCCACTAAAAAGCTTTCCTTCTCCTCTGCCTGCTTTTGAGTCTCTATCAAATGCAAGTGAGGGGGCTGACTCCATTGCTATTGCAAACTGTGAATACATAGCCTTTGCTTGTTCTCATTTGGGTAGTCTTCATTTATTTCCCCAACAGTGACACCACAGGAGCAATGAATACACCCAGGGACCAGATCTTGGACTCTCAAAATTATCCTCCAATAGAAGGAACCAGGATTCCTTGCAGCAATCATTGATTTCAGGGTCTGCTCAGGAAAAATACAAAGTGCACTTGAAGTGTTTTGTGATGCCAGAAAAGGAAGTGCTGAAAAAGAAAGAGGAGGAGGAGAAGAAGCATGGGAGCATGTCAAATGGGCATAGGAGCCAACTTGAAAACTCTCCCATAACCAAAGCTGGAGCGATTTGCATAACCAATTAAATAATTATAGTATTGAATTATAGCCTAAAGAATAAAATGAATATTTACAAGCCCACATGGATGTAAGTAAGCAATTGATTGAATAAATAAGTAAAAGGGGTAGAAAAGACAACACTTTCTTATAGAAGAATTATAATTAGTAAATGTAGACAGAATGAGGGAAATAGAAAATTATTAGATCACAACAGGAATAATTGCAAGCAAGGGCCCCTGGTGACTATTAGACTTAGTAGTGAAAATTTCAAGGATCATCAGGATAGTTGTAGAGTCTTAAAGTATCACACTAAATATATTTATTAATCACTGCAATAAAGTTAACATGTGTCCACAAATTCTTTAAAATTGTTCCCCTCCCCCAAATGTTACCTAGCTGAACTTAAAAAATTGCTTCTAAAGAGGGGAATATTGGGGCGCCTGGGTGGCGCAGTCGGTTAAGCGTCCGACTTCAGCCAGGTCACGATCTCGCGGTCCATGAGTTCGAGCCCCGCGTCGGGCTCTGGGCTGATGGCTCAGAGCCTGGAGCCTGTTTCCGATTCTGTATCTCCCTCTCTCTCTGCCCCTCCCCCCTTCATGCTCTGTCTCTCTCTGTCCCAAAAATAAATAAACGTTGAAAAAAAATTAAAAAAAAAAAAAATAAAGAGGGGAATATGGAAAGGGGAAAATAATAACTTTATGGTTGAAAAGTTTGGCAGAAATAGCTTGAACCAAGTGATTAAGCTTAGCATTGCCAGTAATAAAGTATACTGATATTATGTATCCTCTGATGTAATGCCATTAAAGGACACATTATGGTAATCTTTGCCAAATTATATAACCTCAGCTTAATTTATAAAAAAGTATTATACAAACTCAGTTAAGAGATAGTGTATAAAATATGTAACTAGTATTCTTTTAAAGTGTCAAATTCATGAAAAACAGGAAAAGACTGAAGAACATTAACAGATTGGAGGAGACCAAAGGGATATAATGACTGAATGCAGAGTGGTAGCCTGGGCTTGGTCCTGGAACAGAAAAAAAAAAAAAAAAAAAGACATTAGTGGAGTAACTCGGGAAATCCAAATGAAGTCTGTCGTTTAGTTAATAGAATTGCACCAATCTTAATTTCTTATTTATGATAAATGTACCATGGTAATAACATGAGATCTGAACATTGGGAGGTGTGGGCTGAAGGGTATATGGAAACTCCCTATACTATCTCTGCAACATTTCTGTAAGTATACCATTATTCCAAAATAAGTGGTTTTTAAAAGTTCACGTCTACAAACAATTAAATGTTTACTTTTATTTAATCTTTTAAAGTTTATTTATTTATTTTGAGAGAAGGAGAGATTGTGCACGCATGAGTTGGGAGGGGCAGAGAGAAAGAGAGAGAATCCCAGTCAGGCTCCATGTGGGGCTGGAACTCATGAACCATGACATATGACCTGTGCCTAAACTAGGAGTTGGATGCTTCACTGACTGAGCCACCCAGGTGCCCCTAAATGTTTATTTTTAAATAAATAATGACAAATGAGTAACATCATGGCAAAAATTGGAGAGGTTAGGAGAACTTTAGCTCTTCACAAAATGGATATGGCCTAGACTTTGATTCAGGATTATTCCACAAGGTAGCATTCTGTGTAACTATTTTTGGCTAAAGCATTAATAATATTTTATATATTTTAAGTACAGTTATGAACAGAGACAAAGCATGTCCAGGAAATAGCAGTATGCATTTTTTTAAAACTATATATGTATACATGTTGAAAGATTTGGCAACAGTAGGTTTTAGATGAATCTAATCTTCAAAAATTATACTAAAATTATAAAGAAGAAAATAATTCTTTCACTGGACATGAAGAGTTTTAAAATACTTAAGGGAGCTTGGGTGGCTCATTGGTTGAGCATCTGATTCTTGATTTTGGCTCCGGTCATGATCTTACAGTGCTGGGATCAGACCACAAGTGAGGCTGAGCAGAGCCTGCTTAAGATTCTTTCTCTCTCAGGGGTGCCTGGGTGGCTCAGTCAGTTGAGTGTCTGACTTCGGCTCAGGTCATGATCTCGCAGTTGGTGAGTTTGAGCCCCGTGTTGGGCTCTGTGCCCAAGGCTCAGAGCTTGGAGCCTGCTTCGGATTCTGTGTTTCCTTCTCTCTCTTCCCCTTCCCCACTCATGCTTTGTCTCTCTCTGTCTCTCAAAGATGAATAAATATTAAAAAAAATTAAAAAACCAAAAAAGATTCTTTTTCTCTCCCCCTTTGTCCCTCTCCCCTGTCCACACGTGCTCTCTCTCTAAAATAAAAAAAAAAAAAAATAATGATAATAATAGGGCTGCCTGGGTGGCTCAGTCAGTTAAGCATCTGACTTTGGCTCACGTCTTGATCTCAAGATTTGTGAGTTCAAGCCCCGCATCTGGCCGTCTGCTGTCAGTGCAGAGTCTACTTCAGATCCTCTGTTCCCCTCCCTCTACCCCTCCCCTGCCTGCACTCTCACTCTCAAAAAATGAATAAACCTGAAAAAAAAGTTTCAATTAAATAAAAAATAAAAATACTTCAAAGTTGATGACTTTCATTTGCATATGCAAAGAGGTAGTAGACTATTAATTTATCTAACAAGTTTTGATGTTTTTCTCATATTGTTTTAACTATAAGCATAAATCCATTGTATTCTTATTGTATGATTGTGAATCTGGGTTTGTAATAACTCTCATATTGTTCTCCTTCGTTGAAATACATTTCCATCAGAATTATTTCTGGTTCACTCCTGCCTACCACCTCTTATGCAAACTGCTCTCTGGAGCCTTTCAAAATTACTATAACCCTCACTCTTACTTGTGCCTCTGTGTGCCGTCTTTTTTCCCCTTAGTTAATGTGTGTGCCTTAGTCATTAGCGACTGAAGCTCATGCACTATTTTACACTTCTTTTTTTTCCCCAAAGCACCTAGCACAGTGCTGAGCCTAAATAGAGACTTAATGAATAATTGATTGCTTAATTAAACTGAATGCTTGTACAACAAGGATAATCCATTTCCTGACCCCGCAAGACAACACAGAAATTACTGATTATCAGAGGCTGCCCTTACTGCTTAACATTTATTCCAGATAAAACACTAAAGCCTCGAGTGCAAAAATCATACCAGATTAATGTTCATCCCTATATTACATGTAGAAGTTATTTGAGGCAGTTGCAGTATGGTGACTTTTGACCTACTTTCCATTTTAAAAATTAGATTAGGAGGGAAGCTCTGTAGATATACACCCATAGTATTCTTTTCTCTGAACAGCCAAATGAATATCACCACTACCAAAAATAAATAAATAAATAAAATAAGGGAATCAAAATAAAAGCTCACCAGTTGAAAGACTATTAAAAGTTCAGAATTTTTTTCTTTTAAAAATCCTTTCTGTTACCTCTGGGAAAAAAACTCAAGGCAGTGTATTTTCATAGAAAATTTGACAAAAAACTTAGGAGCTGAAAGTTGAAGTGAATTGAATTTTCAAAAGTCTGTGGAAACAGAAGGTGGGAATAAAAGTTTAAACTGAATAAAGAATAAATGACAAATGGAGGGGATCAATAGTATACTCCTGATACTCCTTTATTTTAAAAATTGTAGGATCCTGGATTATTTTCTGCTTTCCCCCAAATGGTTATGAACCCCACAGTCTTGTAAACATAGGAAATATGTCATACCTCATGATAAACGATATCACTGACATGTTTGAGAGTTTCAGCAAACATCCATTCTTGATAACATGAGGTATCAACATGATTTTGTTTGAGTTGAGTTATTAAGAACTCTGTAAAGGTCAGATTCCCACTTCAAATGAAAACATTGCTCTGAAATATAAACTCTTATAATGAGCTCACTCTAATTTTAATTAATAACTCTCAAAGAAACCCTACAAAACAAATAAAAACAATTCATTTGACAACATATGGCAAACAATCTTTTTTTTAAATTATATCTTGTAACATCTATATTGTTGTTACAAGTAACTCTGGGATTTGCCTGCCAAAGAGACAATAAAGGAAAGGATGCCCTTTTCAAATATTTGTATTTCTTTTAGAGAGATAAGTACAGAAGTGTGCAAAATAAAGAAGGAAAACAAAGATGTTCTCATCTAGTTCATGTGAGATTTTATCTCATGTAGAAATTTTTTGAAATTCATTTACAATTCTAGAGTCTCTGATTCATTGACTTCATTAATTTGTAAGGGAATTAATCTCCCTACTACTACTGCAAGCTCTTACCAGTATGTTTGCAAAAAGATTCTATTTTTAAAACAATGTTTGGAAATTAGTCATCATTTCACTGTTCATGTGTATATTTTCAGAATGAAATTAAGTGGAACATTTTTTGTGTGTGTTTTTGTAGAATCCCTCTACGTTTTAAACTAATTCCCTTTGACCCACAGGCTATAACACTTCCCATGAAAATGGATGCATTGTTTTCCTTAGCCCAAAGTTGAAGTATCAGAAAATACAACCAGTAATATGTAGCAAACATATACTTTACTTAAAACTGTGGGTAGAGAAATATTTGAAAATATTTATATTTCACAGAACATTTAAGTACCATATTTCCAGGGTTCTTTGTCACTAGCTGGTGGGTTAGACTTTGCCCATCTACTTTGTCAAAGAGAAGGTGATACCTGAGTTACTTTATAAAAATGTTGGACTTTACCCTTCCTTGAATCTTTGTTTTGTCATCCATTTATTCATTCATTGACTCACTCACTCACTCACTCACTCACTCATCTGTATAAGCATTTATGGGCTGCCAAATGTGTGAGCTACTATGTTATTCACTGGGGCAACAATAGGCAGGAAAACCAAAACCAAACTAACCGACCACAAAGACTTGGCTTCTGTTTTCACAGAGATAAAAGATTAGAAGCGTGGGTTCTAATTAAACTATCACAGAGATAAATGTAGAATTACACAAGGGATACAGGAGTACTGATGCATAGGGGCACTTGTACCCCAATGTTTATAGCAGCACTCTCAACAATAGCTAAATTATGGAAAGAGCCTAAATGTCCATCAACTGATGAATGGATAAAGAAATTGTGGATATATACATAATGGAATAGTACGTGGCAATGAGAAAAAATGAAATATGGCCTTTTGTAGCAACGTGGATGGAACTGGAGAGTGTGATGCTAAGTGAAATAAGCCATACAGAGAAAGACAGATACCATATGGTTTCACTCTTATGTGGATCCTGAGAAACTTAACAGAAGACCATGGGGGAGGGGAAGGAAAAAAAAAAAAAGAGAGTAGGAGAGAGCCAAAGCATAAGAGACTGTTAAAAACTGAAAACAAACTGAGGGTTGATGGGGGGTGGGAGGGAGGGGAGGGTGGGTGATGGGTATTGAGGAGGGCACCTTTTGGGATGAGCACTGGGTGTTGTATGGAAACCAATTTGACAATAAATTTCATATATTAAAAAAATAAAAAATAAAAAAAATAAATGTAGAATTACAGCTTTGACCAGTGCTATGAAGAGAGGGACCCGGTACCATTTGATGTCAAGCTAAGAAAAGGCTTCCCGAAGTGAAGGATGGTAGGGGAGACAACAAACAAGCAAAGGAGGTAGCATTCAGTCAGTCATGTGTTCAATGCTATTTCTTGGTGCTGATGAAATCACAGGTGCTGTCGTAGGTACTGGGGAAGTAGCCACAGTGAAACTTGGAAAATGGTTGAAAGTACATGGATTTTTTTAGCAACTGAAAGATTGATGAGCTTGGAGCATGGGTGAAGGAAGTACGAGATGGAACCTCTAGGTCGGTGGAAACAGGGGTACATCGATCCCTGTAAGCACTGTTTCACCCTAGAAGCATTGTGAAGCCATTGGAAGAGTCTAAGGGAACGGGAATGACACAACCAGGTTATATTTCAGAAACTGCTTTGGGTGCCTATTTGGAGAAGATTTTCATGAAAGCAAGCTTTAAAGTCCTTTCCAGACTCATTGCCCTTTGAGGAAGCCCGCCTCCTCTTTATTATGAGGAGAGTTTGGCATTAATGAGGCATATACAAGGTGGCTCTATTCAGTCTACAGTACTCCATCCTTTGGAAACTACCCATCATCCCTTCCCTTTACAAAAAAATCTCTTTGCAGTTTACCTGGAAAAGATGGAAGAATCATTTGGGATTGGAAGTCGGATGATAAAGTTAGTGTGTTCTTTATCTAAATAGGTGTGCTTGTGTGTGTGTGTGTATGCAGTTCTTTTCTTTCCTCTAATGAAAAAAAAATCTGTTCCTTTAATTTATGTTCATGTCATCTTTCCATAAAGAATTTGAGCCAACTGAAAGTCTACTTACTGTCTTGATTAGACCAGTATGTGTTTATTCCTGTAACATATTTTAAAAGGGTTTTCCCATTTACATTCAGTCAGGTTTATTTTTTATCACAACATGTTGGTGGTAGCGTTATGTGGCTGTCAAAATGGGCTGTGTTGATGTGTTTTTGTTAAAACAACAAGGAATTATTAAGAGGCTGTACATGTGCTCTGCTAGGTGCTTGTGTAGCTCTCCTAGCTTTTTATCAGATGGGCATTTATCTTGTAAAGATCCAGCTAACTTTATAACCACAGATAGCAGCCAGTACTTTCTCACGCACAGGGTTTTGCTGTTTTTTTTTTTTTTTTTTTTTCTTCTCCTGCTTTAAAAAGAGTTCACTGTGTCTCCAGACAGGTGTGTAGACGTTGAGGTAGAGTCTTTTGTGGCAGAATCAAACATGTAACTGTTTCATTTCTATGAATATAAGTGGATTGTATAGTATAAATGTGGATTCACCATCATGTTTTCTATAGCAAGACTATATGTAATGATTTCAGCTAGTTACTTGTAGAGCTGAGAAAAGCCACAGATGCAATACAAAACAAATTTTCTTTGTGGGAGTAAAGTGTTATAATTTTCAAATAAAGGCAAACATATTTCCTTTACCCAGTAGCTTGAAAGGGGACCTGTGTGCGTAAGAGGCAAAATAATGCAGGGATTAAGTGTTGCTAGGTGGATGTGGACTAGAGTTCTAATCCTGTCTCCACCATTTATCACCTGTACAACATTGACCAAGGTGCTTGCTCTCTGCGTCTCAGTTATCTGGGTTCTGAAATGGGTACAATTGTAATGTCTCCCTCATCTGGTTCTGATGAGGATTAAGTGAAACAGAGAATGTGCCTGGCATATAGTAAGGGATTAAAAAAATATAATAGTTAAATCACTTAAGTTGAATAAATTATATGATTAAAAGTGGTGAAAGAATTAGCTCTCTGAGACTCGCACCTTGTAGAGAACGTTGCTTAGTTCTCCAATGTTTGCCTTTAATTCTCTGAGTGACAGCTAAAGGAAGAAAAAAAGATGTAGGGAAAGATTGACTTATGAAATTCAAATAAGTAGCATTTGAAACCACTGTTCTTCATCACTGAGAAACAGCTTATTTTTGCATATTTAAAAGATGAAAGAAAATGCATACATATTAATTTTAAATTAGGCTTTCTAATGGGGGTAGAACTTTTCATGTGATTTCCACTGGTGAAAAATGAGGCATTCACGCTCAGGTGAACGTTTTAGTGTTTCAGGCAAGAATAAATTAACTATAGCAATTGAAGGTATACCCAAATATCCTCATATTTTGAAGAAAAGTGTATGTGTGTGTGTTTATTATGAGTGCTGGATGAAAAATAGATGTGATGACCATACTTTTGCTCAGTGGGTTACCATCAATAGGATATTTAAGATTTCTCTGTTGTGTTTTTCTTTTTGGGGGAACATTGAGATGACTATTATCAGAGTAAAAGAAAGCTATTGTGTTTCTTCCAAAGGTGGTATCTAAGTATTTCACTTAGCTGAAATGTAGCAAATACACATAATAATTTGTATTTTCCTGACAAGCAACTCAGATAATGGTATATAATAGGATAACTGCACATATTAATAACTAAAGATTAGATATGGGTTATATCTCGGGTCAGTAAACTTCCAATTACCAGCTGCTTTAATTGCATTTGCAGTAAACTTATAGAGGGTTTGAACAATGTGGAGGTTGATGATGTACTTGGTTATGATGCATTAGCATGCCCAGCTGGGAAGTCTCTGTAAATCCAACCTATCCACCCAGGTCTGTCTTCAGGATTCCCTGTTCTGTGGGCCTTCCAAGCATTGTCTGATACTAATCATAGTAATCATAATTTTTGGTAGTTCTTATATTACTAATGCCATAATTTTTACTGTTATGTCATTAACATCACTATCACCATCATCGTCTTCATCATCAATATTTCTTGAATGCTAAAAATGAGCAAGCTCTGTGCCCATCACTTTATTTGATCATCTCAGTAGCCCTCTGTAAGATATATGCTGTTATTATCCTCTATTTATGGGTGAGAAACTGAGGCTTAGCAAGCTTAAATACTTACCCAAGTTCACACTGCAAATAAAAGATGGACCCAAACTTTAAATTTACACAGCATAACTCCAAAGCTGTAATTACTTAACCACTACACTTTATTATCCAATACTATCATTAAAATAATAGATTTTTAACTGTGAACTTTTCTGTGCTTTTCTGTGTTTTGACTTTGTAGTTGAGAGTTCTTTCCTCCCAAACATATATTCTCTCTTTTGTCCTTAGAATTAGGATCTGTATATTTTAGCTAGGCATGTGGCCATCGAGAGTAAGAATGCTATATCCTAAACTTCCCATGCATCCATGTGATTTATGTCTGTCTAATGAGATGCTGATGAAAACTCCTTAAATAGGAGAAGGTGTGTCTTCCATTGATCCTTTCTTTTCTCTCTGAGATAGTTTGGGGTCCTGGGGCTGGCACTGGACCAGTCATCACAGAATATAATATGGAAGCCACACACAAAAGATAGTAGAAACGCATCGCAAAAGGACCTGGGCTCCTTGACACTGTGCCTCATTGAACAGCCCTAAACCAGCTCTTTCCAGGCTTATTTTTACTTCAGAGAAATAAATTTCTAGTGTACTTATATCTTGGTTATCTTGGGGTTTTGTTCTCTTAAATCCAACCTAATCCTGCCTAATATACTTTTGGGGCAGAGAGTCTTTTTATAAGTATGAATAATCCTAACATTTAAAAAGTACTTACAAAAGGGGTGGCTGGGTGGCTCAGTCGGTTAAGCATCCGACTCCTGGTTTCAGTGCCGATCATGAACTCAATGATTCTTGAGTTTCAGCCCCATGTCGGGCTCCGCACTGACACTGTGGAGCCTGCTTGGGATTCTCTCTCTCCCTCTGTCTCTTCCCCTTCCCTGCTGCTCTCTATCTGTCTCTCTCAAAATAAATAATAAATAAACATGAAAAACAGTACTTACTAAACATCAGATTGCTTCATGGTAATTATAGATTTCCAGATATGTCCAAGGCCTAAAATCATGAAAATCACACTAAGTCTATTATCCATAAATCCAAAGCTGTAGTATACTTGAAACCCGCAGATGGATAGTTTATTAGGCTAAGGTTTATTTGGTGGCCACTTCAGTCACTTCTTTCATGTTAACACATAGTGTAGTTGACATAAAATGCTATTGTATACACATTTCTAGGCACCCTTTCAGTGCTGACAGATTAAGGAAAACTTACTTTAAAGAAAACTCCCCTTTCTGAATTAATGTCATCTCTTGTTATAGCAATCTTAACTTACTATTATTGTAGTAAAAGAACCTGTCAATTACTATACAAATCCACATTCTAATAGTCATGCATACTCCTGTTCACTCATTGCAAAGGGAATCTTGTGAAAGTTAGTTCAAACCAACTCAAGAGAGAAGCCTAACACTTGCCTTCCAGCAAAAGCTATCAATGATATAGAGCTGAGATGCCAAACAAGAGAAGAAAATTCATCACAAAATTTTTAAAGAGCCAAACCGGTACAGCTCAGTGTTCCTTTTGTCTTGAGAAGATCTAATGCATTACTTTCTCTTAAGAGGTGAAAATTTTGTCGTAAAATAAGATGGGAAAAGCATTCCTCTTCATTTTTTCTTTCTTTTATTTACTAACTCTGTCCTTTAATAAGTATGTTCCAACCTCCTGGGCTAAGCACTAGGCTCACCTCTGGTGATACAGGAATAAACAACATTGACAAAAGTCAAGCCTACCCGGAACTTACTTTTTTAAGGGAGGAAGTCAAACAATAATCAAAAGCAACTGAAAAAATAAGATGTTTAGACAGTGGTTAAAGTTAACAAGATAATGAGATTGAAAATGATTGGAGACCAGGGGAGGTCAGGTCAGATCTCAGAGGGTGTGTGATTTGAGCTGAGACTTAGATGACAAGATACACTAGTCTCATGGAAATTTGAGAGAAGAGCCATCCAGGCAGCAGAAGTAAGAAGTGCACAGATCTTGAAGCTGGAACAGGCTGCACTGAGTCAAGATGCAGGAAATAACTTTGAAGTTTGTGGAGCATAGAGGAAAAGGGAAGAGTGATGGGTGCTAAGATCAGGGCAGTGGGCAAGACTGGCTCATGTAAGACCTTGAAGCCATGGTCAGGTGTTTGGATTTTATTCTCAGTTCTTTCAGGATGAGAGGCAGTGGAAGTAACAATTTTATCTTAGAGACCTGTTTTTCTCTGGTTTTGTATAATTTCCAACTGAAACTCAGTTTTAGGATGTGAACTACCTACGTTCTCATACCTGTATAATTTAAGTGACCATCATGGCCAAAGTTTGTCTCATATTTTACAAGTGCTCATGTTATTGGGAATATGAAGGCTGAAACCAGTTATGGATTCTTGTGATCTGTGATAAATCATGAATTTGACTCAGTTATGAGCCTCTTTTTGTCCATATTGAAAGAATTCATAAATAGTAAACTCAGCCTTATCTGTCGGTAACATAATAGGTTGATTAAATATTGATTTTTAATAATCTGCCGTTTCTTATTTAATAATTTTCATATTTGCTTTTTTCCTATTTATAGAAAAAATCTGTATATCTATATATCTGTTTTTTTTTAACATATCTTTGAAACACCATAGTAAACTACCAAATAGATGGATAGGAGTGGGAATGGGGAGAAATAGTAACACCAAATTTTATCTTTATGAAACCTTTTTATATTGTTTGCAAAGTATGAACAGTCTACTCATGGGACTTACAGTATGCAACTAAGACGCATAAGAAACAGTCTGCTTTGTTTGCAGGGTCTAAGTGAGAAACAATAAATACACACTCATGTAGCCTGCTCCTATAAGGAAGAGAGACATCAGCAATCAGCCTCCTATAGTCCCCTGCTCCAACCAGTGGCTCTACACAGCCACTACTCATCAATGAGTTGTCAAGCGAAACTAGCCCATCAGTTGCCTTAACCAACAAGGAACAAAGATGATATGCTCTTTTCTGAGACTGAGAATTCTGTGTTCATTTTTCAAAATAGAGGGGAATTTTTGAAAAAAAACATGGACCCAAGGGACTTAACGATAAATGAAATGTGGGAAGTATTCTGTAAGTATTAGATTCCATATTTTTCTGAGAAAGTTAATGGGGCGCCTGGGTGGCGCAGTCGGTTAAGCGTCCGACTTCAGCCAGGTCACGATCTCGTGGTCCGTGAGTTCGAGCCCCGCGTCGGGCTCTGGGCTGATGGCTCAGAGCCTGGAGCCTGTTTCCGATTCTGTGTCTCCCTCTCTCTCTGCCCCTCCCCTGTTCATGCTCCCAAAAATAAATAAACGTTGAAAAAAAAAATTTAAAAAGAAAGTTAAAAGATACTCTTTTGATCGCAGAGTATCTCACACACTTCTCTCAAACTTATTTATTGTTATTTTAAGTCCAAATTTTGTTGCTTTTGTCCAAATACCTTTATAAGACTTAGATACATTAAACCTTAGTTTGCGTGCGTAATTCATTCATTCCAGAAGCATGCTTGTAATCCACTTGTATATCAAAGTGAATTTCAAGAACTGTTGCCTCAGTTGTGATCATGTGACATTCCACATCACGTACTACTTGTATTGCAAGACATCATTCATTTATCAAGTTAAAATTTATTATAAATGTTTGCTTGTCTTGTGGAACACTCACAGAACAAGTTACTCACAATTCAGGGTTTTACTGAGAACAGTGTGAAAAAGGCAACTGAGTTAGGTGAAGAATAAAAAAATTCCAACGTTCTAAATATGTAATATTTACATGAAATAGCAAAGATTTGTTTTTATAATATATTAAAAATAAAATTCTAGCACAAGTCATTGGGCATAAAATGGCATCTACCCCTTATTTGATTTCTCTTAAAAGAGAAATTAAAAATTTGGGTGAAAAAAGAATTGGGGTGAGTACCCATGATGATTTCATTATTAAAATGCTTTTTTCTACTGAGATATATTCCCCTTTAATTTATGTAACTTATTTTATGACATAAAAAAGGCTTTATTTGGGGAAAGTTCAAATACATACCAAAATAAACAATATAACAAACCCCCAAGTATCCATCACACAACTCCAATAGCTGTCAACCTATGGAAATCTTTTTTTTATTAGTAAGTTTTAAATTTTAATTCCAGTATAGTTAACATACAGTGTTATAATAGGGTTATATATAGTCAACCTATGGAAATCTTTTTTTATATTAGTAAGTTTTTAATTTTAATTCCAGTATAGTTAACATACAGTGTTATATTAGTTTCAGGTATACAATATAGTGATTCAACAATTTTATACATTACTCAGTGTTCATCATGACAAGTGTACTCTTTAATTCCCATCATCGATTTCACCCATCCCCCCATCTCCCCTCTAGTAACCATCAGTTTGTTGTGTACAGTCAAGAGTCTCTTTCTTGGTTTGTCTCTCTCTTTTTTTGCTCATTTGTTTTGTTTCTTAAAATTTCACATATATATGAAATCATATGATATTTGTCTTTCTCTGACTGACTTATTTCACTTAGCATTATATCCTCTAGCTCCATCAATGTCATTGAAATGGGAAGATTGCATTCTTCTTTATGGCTGAATAATATTCCATTGTCTGCGTGTGTGTGTGTGTGTGTGTGTGTGTGTGTGTGTGTGTGTGCCACTTCTGTTTTTATTTTTCACAAATAAATATCTGTTGGTGGACACTTGGGCTGATTCCATAATTTGGCGATTGTAAACAATGCTGCTATAAGCAAACATAGGGGTGCATGTATTCCTTTAGTGTTTTGTATTTTGGGAGTAAATACCCATAGTGCAATTCCTGGGTCATAGGGTAGTTCTATTTTTAACTTCGTGAGGAACCTCTGTACTGTTTTCACAATGGCTGTACCAATTTGCTCTCCCATCCACAATGCAATAAAGTTCCTTTTTCACCACATGCTCACCAACACTTGTTGTTTCTTATGTTTTTTTCTTTTAGCCATTCTGACAGATGTGAGGTAATATCTCATTGTGGTTTTGATTTGCATTTCCCTGATGATAAGTGATGTTGAACATCTTTTCATGTGTCTTTTGGTCATCTGTAGGTCTTCTTTGGAGAATGTCCGTTCCTGTCTTCTGACCACTTTTAATTGGATTATTTGTTTTTCAGGTGTTGAATTGTATAAGTTCTTTATTTTGGATACTAACTCTTTATTGGATATGTCATTTGCAAATATCTTCTCCCATTCCAAAGGTTGCCTTTTAATTTTGTTGATTATTTCCTTTGCTGTGCAGAAGCTTTTTATTTTGATGTTGTCCCAATAGTTTATTTTTGCTTTTGTTTCCCTTGCCTCAGGAGACATAGTTAGAAAAATGTTGCCATGGCCAATGTCAGAGAAATAGCTGCCTATGCTCTCTCCTAAGATTTTTATTGTTTCAGGCTCACATTTAGGTCCTTGATCCATGCTGAGTTTATTTTTTGTGTGTAGTGTAAAAAAGTGTTCCAGTTTCATTCTTATGCAGGTAGCTTTCTAGTTTTCCCAACACCATTTGTTGAAGAGACCTTTCCTTATTGTTTATTCTAACCTCCTTTGTTTAAGATTAATTAACCATGTAATTGCGACTTTATTTCTGTGTTTTCTACTCTGTTCTATTGATCTATACGTCTTTTACTGTGCCAGTACCATACTGTTTTGATTACTACAGCTTTGTAATATAACCTGGAATCTAGAATTGTCATATCTCCAGTTTCTTTTTCTTTCTTTCTTTCTTTCTTTCTTTCTTTCTTTCTTTCTTTCTTTCTTTCTTTTCCTTTTACTGGATCACTTTGGCTTTTTGGAGTCTTTTGTGGTTCTATACAAATTTTAGGATTGTTCTAGTTCTGTGAAAAATTTTGGTGTTTTGGTAGGGATTGCATTAGATCCGTAGATTGCTTTGGGTAGTATAGATATTTTAACAATATTAGTTCTTCCAGTCTGTGAACATGGAATGTCTCTCCATTTCTTTGTGTCATCTTCAATTTCTTCCAACAGTGTTTTACAGTTTTCAGAGTACAGGTATTTCACCTCTTTGGTTAAGTTTATTCCTAGGTATTTTATTATTTTTCATGCAATTATAAATGGGATTATTTTCTTTATTTCTCTCTATTGCTTCATTATTAGTGTGTAGAAAGGCAACAGATTTCTGTAGAATGATTTTGTATCCTGTGACTTTACTGCATTAGTTTTTCAGTTCTAGTAGTTTTAACAGGTACACCCTGGTCGTCTTGCAAAATGAGAACTGCCATGTGATGTTGACCGGGTTTGCTTTGGTCTTCTGGGGGAGCATGCCTGCGGTGCCAGGTCTTAGGGCAAATGTGATTTGGAAGGGCAGGTCCCTTGAAACATGGGGTGCAGGGCTTGGTGCAGCCAACTTAGGTAGCAAGTGTAGACATCCACTGGCTCCTGTAAGTGACCATGTGTTTACACTGGATATGGGGGAGGAAAATGGCACCTTCCAACTCCTTTGTTTCTGGAGGATTTCCTTGTGATCCCTGCCTTTCCAGGCTTTGCTCTGAGATGAATAAATAAGTCTCCTTCCTGCATGCCCCAGATGTTTTTCAGACTGCTGGTTTATGCTGTATCTCCACTAGATGTTTGTCATGTTGTCTCTTTAAGGTTGGGAAATCAGCTTCCTAACACCCTCTGAGCTCTCTCTGAGCCCAGCCCGCTGATTTTTAAAATTCCAGGTTTTAAGTCCCACTGGTTGTAAGAACTCACAAAATTTGGCCCCTCTCACTTTCACTGCCAAATATTATGAGGATTCGTCTTCCCCATGAGGTTTCTCCACAGTGATAATCTGTTTCTTGCCTTTCTTCATCATGGACTCCCTCCCAGCAGCAGATGCCCATTGTTCATTTTGCTCACAAACTGTCGCCAC
Source organism: Herpailurus yagouaroundi (assembly GCF_014898765.1). Classification (NCBI taxonomy): domain Eukaryota; kingdom Metazoa; phylum Chordata; class Mammalia; order Carnivora; family Felidae; genus Herpailurus; species Herpailurus yagouaroundi. Next base: position 14,307,394 of record NW_024412414.1, on the reverse strand, counting down.
TCTTGCTGCCTTCATCCATGTGGTCTCTTTGCATTTAGTTGTGGAGTTTCTTCTGCCAGTCTTCAGCTTGTTTTCTGGGTTATTTACACTGATGTGAATTTTATCTAGCTATATCCCTTGGATGAAGTGAGCTTAAAGTCCTCTTATTCCACCATCTTCCCTGCCTCCTTCCTGATTTGTATAACTTTTTAAAAGTATCTTTGATAGTAAAGGCTGAAATGAAGACAATCCTTCTTATTTAAGTTTCCTGTTCCTAAAAAGTTAGTATTTTATTTTATTCAAGGCTCTTGAACTTTATGTTTTGTAACATCTGACAATATAGACTGGCAGCAGAACATTAAGAAATGTTAACGAAGAAAGTCTGTGATGGGATGAGGTGGAGGAGGGAGCTTATAGTGGTTGTTGGAATTTTCTGTTGGTTGAAAGGCATGTGGGTAATTCACATATAATGCTGTTTTGTTTTTAGTAACATTGTTGCATTTGTTTTAGGACTTCAAATAATTTTAAATTCTTTTTTGCAATGTTTATTTTTGAGAGAGAGAGAGAGAGACAGAGGACATGCAGGGGAGGGGCAGAAACAAAGGGAGACACAGAATTCGAAGCAGGCGCCAGGCTCTGAACTGTCAGCACAGAGCCCAACGCAGGGTTTGAACTCACAAACCATGAGATCATGACCTGAGCTGAAGTCGGATGCTTAACCAACTGAACCACCCAGGCACCCCAAAACTTCAAATAATTTTAAATGATGTTATAGAAATCCCACTTCATCAAAATGAGAAATGGATCAAGAAGAAAATTGGTTCAGCACGTTGAAAGGAGACAAGTTTTACTCATTTTTGAGCCCTCAGTATAGTACTGGATGCTCAATAAATGTTTGTTGAATAAATGAATAACCTGAATAAAGCTTTACCTTTTAAAAAAATGAGATGACTACTCATTCTCCAAATGAAATATAAATGCCAAAAGGTATGTCTATAGATTTTAATTTCCCTATAGACTTCCAAGCTGCAACAGCTGTTTTATATAGTGCAGAAATATTGCTCTTTCCCACTAACTCTGACCCTGAAAATACCTGTTACAAATAACTGAGCTCTCTAATAGTTCGTAATGATCCTGTCCTCCCAGCAGAACTAATCAGTGATTTGGAATCAAATTGGCAGTTCTAAAAATGAGACATTGCTCACTTTGATTTCTTATGTGATTATCATCTTTGTATTAAAGGAGACAATTGCAATATGTTAGCATCAGTCAATATTATGAACAAACTTTCAAACCATGAGGTTTGATGATTAAGACCTATTGTGATGTTATTTTTTAAACTTCTGTTGCTAATTGTTTGCAGTGATAAAGTTCATATTACACTGGGAAACTCGTAATTTTACTTAAATTTTTAATATTTAAGTATTATTTTGTCTTTTACCTTCCTTTGAGTTGTTTATAGTAATCTAATGAGTTTCCTATTATTTATATATACATATATATTTTAATGTTTATTTTCTCTTAGAGAGAGAGAGAGAGAGCACAAGTTGAGCAGGAGTGGGTGAGGGGCAGAGGGAGAGGTAGACAGAGAATCCCAAACAGGCCCCTACACTATCAGCACAGAGCCTGATGCAAGGCTCGAACTCAGAAACCATCAGATCATGACCTGAGCTGAAATCAACAGTTGGACACTTAACCGACTGAGCCAACCAGGTGCCCCTCCTATTTATATTTTTCTTAAAATGTTATTAAAACCAAATCACAAAATTTACCATGCTTATTATATTGACTGGTGCTGCATACTAAAATCTTGAAAACATATTTTTGAAAGATGTTAATAATTAATTTTAAAGGAAAAAATCCATATTATTCCATAAATTGCTTATAAAAAATATTTAAACCTGTTAGGTTAGTCATAGAGAACAGGGAAGTCAAGGCCATAAAATAATTCTCAAGGGGCCAGTTAGCATCACATGGAGAAAATCTCTTGACCAGCTTATAATTCAAATACTAACTAACCCACTAACTGAAAGACCAAGGCTGCTATTCAGAGCGATGATTAAGTTAAGAAAATTAACTGGCTTAATGCAAATCATAATAATAAATAATAAAAAATAATGAAACATACAACTTAGTTTGGGGTCAGAAAAACATTGCCTTCATATATGATAGACATTTTAAAAGTATTATATATAGATTAAATGATTACAAATTCCAAATTACAGATGGCCTTGGTACTAAAATAAAGTTAGTGCAGTCTTTCATACTGAATATATTTATCCATGGGAAAACAATCTAGATATAAGCTGCTAAACTTTGGGTACCTATCTCCCTCAGCAAAGTTAGATCTCACATAGAAGACAGTCTTCTTTGTCTTTCTCTCCTGATAGGCACATGACTTTGAGCTGATGATTTATAATTCAGTATAAATAAAAGAATAATTGTCATGTTTATTCTCTATTCAATTCCAAAAGAAAGATTTTTCTAAAAATTCTTATAAATTTTTCAGATAAGAGCTAAATCATTGTATATCTTTATCACTGAAAACATCAAAGTTTGAGATCATCTATTACCCATTGTAAAAATAGGTTGTCAGTTATTTTTTCTCTTAAATAGTTAAAATTTAAAATCTGTATCTCAGTTTAACCAAGAATCTATTTACTTGTTACATTTTATATTTAGGTATGTGTGCTTAATTTATGTCTTTTTTAACAATGCAAATAATTCTTGATAATTTGGGGTTTTTTTTGTTTACTTGTTCAAGTTGTATAGTAAGTATATTTTTATTGTATTTTCATTAATTATTCTCAGGTCATATTTGAGTAATTGCATGGTAGCAACTTGAATTCCTAGCAGAGTACCTTAGAGGATTTTGAGGGGTTGTCAAAATCATCCTTGAAGGAAACATTGCTTTGGGTGGAGCTCTTTTGTCAGTTACCACAAGCTGGACCCCAGAGATCTCTCAAAGCATATAGGGGGGAAACAGAAATGTGGTCCATATCAAATGTCAGTCATAGTCATTTTATGAAAATGTCCTCATCAAGAAATTATTAACATTGTACCTGGGAAGTTCCCTCAAGTTTATTTAGTTTTGTCTCTGAAAGGAAGCTGCTCTCAACTCTTGGAGGACTTCCTTCAGTAGAAGATCACCTGCAAATTTACTGACTGCAAATTTACTGTTAAATTTGAACAGAATTTTTAAAATACAAATTGTGTTGTGCTTGGCATTGCTCTTTGAATGCTTTTAGCATTCAGGAATGTGTGTGGCAGAAATTGTCTTGATTATATTCCATAATGAGAGTATGTCAGAGGTGTTACTGAATCTTGCAAATCAGTAAGCTGGAATAAGCATACCTGCTGTTGGCCATCTTTATTTCAAGAGGTGTGTACATGCTCTGTGGATAACTGATGTTTCATAAATTATTATCCCACATACTTTTTAGTACCACTTTTTTGTTAGTGTATATATTATAATCTGTTGCAAAGTGATAGAGTGGATTATTTTTTAAAAAATAATATTTCCTCAGGGGCGCCTGGGTGGCTCAGTTGGTTGAGCATCCAACTTCGGCTCAGGTCATGATCTCGCGGTTCGTGAGTTCGAGCCCCGCGTCAGGCTCTGTGCTGACAGCTCAGAGCCTGGAGCCTGCCTTGGATTCTGTCTCCCTCTCTCTCTGCCCCTCCCCTGCTCATGCTCTGTCTCAAAAATAAATAAATATTAAACAAAAGAATAAAAAAAACTTTAAAAAAATAATAATATTTCCTCAGAGGCACATTTCTGTCTCTACTTTGAAGGTTAAGCATATTGACAACATAATCAATTATAATCATTGTGAAAAAGATGTATAATGAAGGTATGGCACATACATAATACTTTATCATAGAACCCATAAGAGCACAATATTTATCAGAAGTGTATGGTTTCTTTATACCAATTTACAATGAAGTGGGGGATACTGTAGGGATGAGACATGGTTGAATCAAGGAAAAATGGTAACAGTGGAAGAACAGTATTTCAAATTCATAGTGCTGAAGTTGATTCATAAAGTGATTTACTTTTTTCAATCAAGTATCAATAGTATCAAATTCAGTTAGTAACATGTACAAGAGTTCCTTTGTGAATTGAGAAATATCTTTATTCAATTTGATATATCCCAGCCATCCTTAGTCAATAGCTCCCTCTTTAGACCTATGGGAGTTATCAACATTTATTTATGCCTTGGAAAATCAATTTACAGGGACTTTTGTGTAGGTACCTGCTGAAATCTCCCTAAATTAGTTTTGGAAGAAATATTTCCACTTATGGAACAGATAAAACCTCTGGAAGTAAAAGGTTGAAAATAAATTGTGAATAAAGTGCTGAAATTGGAGTAAAAATTATGTTTAAATATATTAATTTGGTACTTGTACATGATCCAATGGCAATAAAACTTAAACTTTTCAAATACAATAGTCTATTTTCAATCTAACAGATTAGTATATCAAACTCTAAGCTTTTGGGCTTATTCTTAAATTTCACTGTGTTTTATTTTCTTATTTGTCAGCATGGTTTAGTCTTTCTTTTACTCTGCAGGAGCACAACTCCATAAAGTTATATCCTTATTATGGGATTGGGTTAGCTTCTTTTGGTTTCAGTGATTATAGTTTTCTATCATCGACTGCAATATTCCTTATTAAAATCTGAAGCCAATATCAGGTTCAGCTTATAAGGTTGCTTCTCTTTCTCTCTTCTTTAATTAACATGTTTATTTCCACAAATTTGAAATCTAATAGATTTTAGAGAGTTTTTAAGAATTTAACAATTGTTATAGAATTCCCAAAAAGAGATAAAATAAAAAGCATTATTCATTTTACCCCTATACAGATATAATTATACTTAATATTTAATAAACTTCCCTTTTTCTGTTTTCTGTAATGCGTGTTTTTATAATATTGGTATGAAGCTGAAAAAATGTTTCTGTTTTTTTTAGAGAGAGAGCATGCAAACAGGGTAGAGGGGCAGAGGGAAAGAGAAAGAGAGAGAATCTTAAGTAGGCTGCATGTTCAGCACAGTGCCCGACACGGGTGTCAATCCCACCACCCTGGGACCATGACTTCATCTGAAATCAAGAATCAGATGCTCAACTAACTAAGCCACCCAGCTACCCTGTTTTTTTTTTTTTTCTTTTTAAGTTTATTTATTTGAGAGCAAGAGAAAGAGAGAGCATGTGTGCAGGTGTTAGTGAGGGAGGGGCAGAGAGAGAGGGAGAGAGAATACCAAGCAGGCTCTGTGCTATCAAGGTAGAGCATGACACACGACTTGATCCCAGAAACTGCGAGATCATGACCTGAGCTGAAATCAACAGTTAGAGGCTTAACCATTTGCCACCCAGCTACCCCAGTATGGTTTTATATCTTTTCAAAAAGTCAGTATTACAACAAGAATCATTAATGATAGATTTTATGCATTTCCCTCATGTAATTAAATATCTTTTGAAAATACCATTGGAAATTTCTCAATATTTCATAAACAGAAGTACCAAACTAACTTAGACATTGTTGCACATTTAGCATATTGCTGCTACAGCTATATTTTTGAATGGCTTTCTCATTTTTCCCTCAGATAGTTTCCTGGAAGTGAAATGGTTGCGTGCAAAGGCAAGACACTTTAGATACATTGCCAAGCAGCTTTTCAGAGTGGCAGTACACAGTATTACTCCTAAAAAAGAGATTCTGATTTAAATGATTTCAGATTGATATATTTTATTTATTTATTTATATGTTTATTTATTTTTTATTTAAAAAAAATTTTTAACCTTTATTTATTTTGGAGACAGAGAGAGACAGAGCATGAACGGGGGAGGGTCAGAGAGAGGGAGACACAGAATCTGAAACAGGCTCCAGGCTCTGAGCTGTCAGCACAGAGCCCGACATGGGGCTCGAACTCACAGACCGCGAGATCATGACCTGAGCCGAGGTCGGCCACTTAACCGACTGAGCCACCCAGGTGCCCCTATGTTTATTTATTTTTAAGAGAGAGAAAGAGACACAGCGAGCTGGGGAGGGTCAGAGTGGGAGACACAGAATCCGAAGTAGGCTCCAGGTCCCGATGCGGCACTCTAACCCATCATCTGTGAGATCATGACCTGAGCCGAAGTCAGCTGCTTAACCGACTGAGCCACCCAGGCACCCCTAACGTTTATTTATTTTGAGAGAGAGAAAGAGCATGCTTTTGTGAGGGGGGGAGGTGCAGAGAGAAAGGGAGAGAGAGAATCCCAAACCCGCTCTAGGCTGTCCGCGTGGAGCCTGGGGCTTGATCCCAGGAATTGCTAGATCATGACCTGAGCCAAAATCAAGAGTTAGACGCTTAGCGATGGAGCCACCCAGGTGCCCCTAAGGTTGATAATTTTAAGCTAGAATTTACTTTACCAAGCTCTCCAGTTCACACCCACACATACTCACATGCTCCCCACCATACTAAATATCTTATTGACTGTATACTTATGAAAGCACTACTTTAAAAGGAAGAGGAAATACCAGTCTCTCTTAGAAGTATACAATAGTTATCCTGGTGGCATTTAACTGAGGTGTTTCCAGTTATTATTTAATTTGCATTTTAAAAGCATTTATTATAAGTTAATGAATCAATTGATTCTCCAGGGAACATTTAATAAGATTTATTGCCTTATAAAATTTATATGGCTCTCAGCTAACTAACTGAAATTATAATTATTAGCAGTTGCATAATTACATTTGTGGTAATTCGGGAGATGACCAAAGACAGGAAATATTTATAACTTTTTACATTTTATGTAGAAATGGACGGCTTTAACATGTGATTTTAAAACATATTCATAACTTCAAAGCACCTGCATTTATTTTTTAATTTGAAATGTATTTTAAAAATCTGTTAGCTACAAATACAAGTCCTTCATCATAGCAGTAGTGCAGAGGAACTAAAAGGGCAATAAATTTAAAAATGTTAAATCCAGAGAGTTTAAAATGCTATATTGCCCAAGCAATCTATACCTCCCCCACTTGAAATGTAAAAGTTCCTAAAAGTTCCTAACCTTCTATAACTTATCTTCTGATGTTTTATGAGCTGTTCTCAGGCCACTCCTATTCATCCATTTCATCCCAGCCTTCCTGGCCCTAAGAACATAAGCAGCTCCATCGCTTCCCTGAAGGCTCATTCCCTTCCCTACATGACCTCCTTCCTCCTCTCCATTCCACCAGCTCCACCTCAGCTGTCACTGAGACCTATCAATATCAATTCCTCCATGAAACCTTCCCTATCATTGTCTCCTCTTACCATCGCCTTCCTGATCTTTCAGAACATTTGATCTTATCTAATACTTTCTTTTTCCTATTCCTTCTGCCTGGTAACCCATTCCTTACTTATCTGAGAGAGGCGCTAAATGATATTGTGCGAAAGCCTTGGCCACATGGCTTGCTTTGGCCAATGGTATGTTAGCAAATGTGACACAGGCAGAAGCTTTCAAAGCCCTTGTCCATTGCTCCTCTCCTGGGTGAAAACTTTTCCACTACCATTCCGTCTGCTTACCTGCAAGGATGAACAACCACGTGGATCAGCGGTGGGCCTTCCGAGCTAATGCCTCCCATGCCACCCCCCCCACCCCCACTCCAGACTATCACCCAGCTAGCTGCTGACATGTAAGTGCCCCCACGATAAACAAGCTCAGGACTTTTCCTGTTGAAGTGGTCCAATTTGGTGATGTATAGAATCATGAGCAAATAAAATGGTGGTTGCTTAGGTCAGTACGTTTCAAAGTATTTTTTAATGTGGCAGTACATAGTTGTTATGGTTATCTGCCTAACCTCTCGGACCTGTTTCCTCACTTATAAAATGAGGGATTGAATCCCGTGTTGATTGGTCCAAATGACATAGTATAATATCCAAGCCCTTGGATTATAGCATCTAGACTCACACAGTCTAATTTCAACCTTGGCTCCATCATGTACTAACTAGGTTTCCTTTTTCCTGTTTCCTTAACATAACAGATTATTTTAACATTTTTGGTGCTTCATTTTTCTTGTAGAAATGTATGTCATAACAGTATTGGTATATCAGGAGTATTTTGCTGCAAGTGACAAAAAAGCAGATTTAAATTAGCTTAAGGAAAAGAGGAATATCACTCAGTTCATTGAAAAAGCAAAGGGTAGCCTGTTGCCAGATACTTTTGCTTTCAGGGGTTTAAACAATATCATTAAAATGTTGTCTCTCTCCAAGTTTCCACCCCTCTCCTTCATGTTGCTAGCATCATCAGACTCTGGAAGTATTGAAATGGCTGCCAGGACCTTTACACTGATAACATTTCAGGTCAAGTCCAGTGAAAGTGGAAAACCCCTCACAAGTCTTATTAGCTCTGGTTAAATTGGTGCCTATCACGTGGATGGGAGAAACACAATTTTGATTGTCTAGATGTAAGTCACATTTTCAACCTTGGACAGCACTGAGTATTCTGTATCTTGACTGTGGTGATGGCTACATAAATTTATATATGTGATAAAATTATACAGAACTGAATACACACACATAAACATGACTGCATGTGTAACTGGTGAAATAAGGTCTTAGATCAATGTCAGTTTCTTCTATGTACTATTGTACTATTGTTATACAAGGTGCTCTCATCAGGGAGGCTGGGTGAAGGTATGCAATCTCTATGTATTATTTCTTACAATTGCATGTGAATTTACACTGATCTCAAAATAAAAACCTTAAAAAAAAAAAAAAAGCACCAAGCAGAGAATCTGACCCAAAGTTGACAAGGGCAGTAATTAATCGTTATCGGATTTCGAAAAAATAATGAACATCTTTCCTTAAAAACATAAACTTATAATCTCCTCCAGGAAGTCTTTTTGGTTTCCCTATTGAAAACCAGTTTGACTTTGTGAAGTACTCCATTTCAGAGAACATCACTGTTGCACTAATCAGAGACAGCTAAGTATCAGAGTTCTTCATTTATGGATTGGTTTAGATTATGAACTCCTGAAGGTAAGGGATATCCTATTTTGACTTATTCATTCATTTATTCATTTGTATTTTTTTTATGTCTTAACACACAGGTCTGTTTTCCACGTGGGACTTTCAGAAAAATGTTAAGATTTGATATATAGGTGAAAAAATATTTTTTCATGATTATAATGGTGATCAAAGCCAGACACTAGACATATTTCTTAATTGTACTTATATCAGAACTATTGTACGGCAGCTAATGGTTTTCTGAACTGGATTGTCTTTGGGAGTTTTCTTATCAGTGTTCAAAGAGACTCTGAAGATAGGAGATAGCTACAGAAAAAAGGGTTTTATTTTACAGGAGCCTGGGGATCTGAGATTAGCTATTGAATGATCATCACAGCAGAGCTCAATTCCCTTTTTATTTAGGTGTTGTGGGTTTCTGTCATAGAGATTTTAAGTAGAAAGGAGTTCATGATCTCCTCCTAAGGAGTTTGCTATTCAAGTGAATTTTTGGAAGCAGTGAAAAAAAAAGGGCCAAGTGAGATTTTTAATAGAGGATTACTCTTCCAGAAGTCGGCTATAATTCTCATATATATAGGTTCTCTGGCCATGGCTGAGTGAACAGATAATAGTCTGTTTAGAATCGTTTGCCTTTGTTCAGTGAAGGGCATCCTGTCCTCCCACCACCCAGCCTTTTTTTGTTCATCACGCCCACCAAATAAGAGTGATGCCAAGTTCACAAATAGAAACCAAGACCATTAACATATCAAGCACTTCCAAGATCAGAATACTGCATAAGGCATGTGTGTTTTAATGAAAATCTAGACTCGAGGCAGCTGAAGTCTGCATTGTGTGAGTTTCCAAGATAAAAGTGTGATTTCAATGAGAAAAGAAACTTTTAACACTCAAAGTAAAAATCACTTCTTACATTTAGTGCCAATTAGTTTCCGATGTTACAGTATATATCATTGCCAAACTCCTTCTCAGAGGAAGATAAAGTGTGCATTCCTCCGCCTGATTTTCTTTTTGCCTGGGGGAATCTACCTGCTGTGTTCTGCCTCCTCCTATAAACTGTTTTGAAAGTTTGTTATTTCATTTATGTGGAACCCATTCCTCTTGGGGACTGGTGTTTCTGAAGGCCTTATCTGTTACCCCTTGGTTTTGCGTTTCTTCACTTGATAGCTTTGGATCTAATGTTATTGATCACTATGGTAGCGTGGCTCATCATGTTGGGGAAAATGAGGTTACTGACTCCATTTCCTTTTGTCTAGCATATGCTTTGATGAGCCCATATATTTCTTCTCCTTTTTTGAGTGTTTCCTTTTTTCTGCTCACCTTCCTGACACCTTTCTTACAGAGGCAGAGAAATACAATATTCAGGCATGAAGGGAGCGGGGATTACAAAAGAAAGGGAAATTTTGGAGGCTGGAGAGTTTCCATTTATCCTAGCCAAAAACAAACAAAAAAACCACACACACACACACACACACACACACACACACACACACACACACACTATATTCATTTTCTATTGCTGTGTAACAAATTACTACAAACTTAGTGGTTTAAATCACTATGTGCTTATTATTGTGCAGACTCACTGGCTAGAGTCCAGACATGGCTTAACTGGATCCTCTATTCAGGGTCTCAGAAGTCTGCAATCAAAGTGGGCAGTGGGGGATGGTTCTCGCTCTTAGCTGAGACTTGGATCCTCTTTCAGTCTCATTGAGGATATTGGCCGAAGTCAATTTCTTGTTGTTGTAAGACTGAGATCCTTAGTGCTTAGAGACTGTTCTCTCCTTAGGCAGTTCACAGTGGAGCTATTTGCTTTCTTCCTTCAAGGTAAGCAAGAGACTCTTCATAGCTTCACCTTCTTTTAAGGGCTCACCTGATTAGGTCAGGCCCAACCAATATCATCTCCATTTTTATTAATTCAGAGTCACCTGATGATTGACCTAATCAGAAGACTGATATCCCATCATATTTCCAGATCTCACCCATTTATATAGGGAGGAGGTTGTACAAGGGCTTGAGTCATCAGGGATAATCTTAGAATTCTGCCTACTGCAGGGGCAATGCCTGTCTTACTCATCATTCTCTACTTCTTAAAACTGAACCTGGCACATAACACACAAACTGTAAAAAATTACCAAAAACACCAATGACTCACTGTCCTCATTTCCTTAATTATTACAAGAAATAAAATTTCAAGTTCATTGTTACTGATTACTTATCTTACACATTTGCACTGACAAGCCTCCCAGATTTCTGATGATGGCTCAGTATAAATATTTGACTTTCTAACACATAACAGTTTAAACTAGGTGATGTACCCAGTTCATTTTAAAAATGCATTTTGTTAAGGAGAGAAGGCCAGTGGTTGCTCTTTGTTCTTCAAAACTAGCACCAATCTCCTGGTACAGATGCTGCTGCTCAATCACTAGACAAAGTGTAGTGGCTATATGCATTCATTTCTCTGGTTTTACGTGTTTGCATGCTGGCAGCTGGCAGATAAACTGTGTTTGAAAGCTGCCTTAATATTTTTGAAAGCCTTTTCTTTTTAAGGCTTGTGTCTCAGCATGTAGGGACTAGATCTCTGTTTTCATAAATTTCAGAGGGAATCCAGTGTTGGACTCTGTTTTGAATTTTTGATAGCACTGTGAGTTGTGGACTTGGAGAGAATGATTCCATTCAGAAATCAAGTTTTCTTTTGGTGAAAGATGTTTAAGGAGACACATGCTTACATATATTTTTTTTTCACAATTGAATATACTCACGTGTATGGTTTATGTTGTATATTCAATGTGAGTATGTTTCCTGTTCCTATATGTATCCATCTATGTGTGTGAGTGTATGTACATGTGTTTTAAAAGTGTGAGTCTTCCCAATGATTCAGGGATTACATGTGGAACCTAGAAATCCTAGACTGAGACCCTAACTATAAATGCAGACAATTTGTTTTTATCCAGGCCACCTGAGTGAAGACACTTTGCATTGAAAAACTAGGGCTAACAGAGAGGTACCATTTGGACCTGGTGTGGCAGCCAGCTCTGTCTTCAGGCATCCTTCAGGGTTCCTGGGCTGGCTCCATCTGAGAGCCTACATCCTGGGCTGTGCATACACATAAATAGTATTTTTATTCAAATGTCAAAATTATTGTTCTTATAAACAGCTCAAAGTTACTATTTCTGAACCATCTGACACTCAGAAGTCATGGTGGAAAATGTCAGAATTATCTGAATGTCTGCCTTGGTGACAGTTGCATGGCCTGGGGTCTGCATCTGGCCTCGCGGCAAAAGGCCATGGGGCCTTGTGTGCTGCCATGGGGCCCAATTCCAGAAGGGGCTTCACCTTTTGAGAGCTCACGCCCAGTTCCAGGCCTGACACTTCAAGTGTTTCTGTGTTCTGTGACCGTGCACGTTGTGGGTCTCATTAGGCTGTGCCCCCGGACTGATCTGGGCCCAGTGCCAGTGACTAATCAGTTTGATATAAGGAGGTTTAATAAAGTGCTATCTTGATTATCTGTCAAAATAAAAAAAAAAAAGGTTTTAGAGACCTATCTTAACTTTTTCAGGACAGATTTCGCACTTGGCTAGAGGCAATTGCAGTGTTAGGGGGAAACTGACCTAAAATTAGGAGATGCTCATTAGCCACCAAATTATATAGCCTTTGGAAATCACTTAGCTCTATTGCCCCTCAGATTCCCCATCTGTAAACTAAGAGACAATAATAGTCATGCTTCCTTAAGAAAGTAGTTGTGGGAATTAAGTTAAAGCACACGTACCTCAAAAATTCTTACTGCTTGACCTCTTCTAGCCTGAAAACCCCCACCTCTAGTACAGAACACTCACTTCAGAGGTTCTAATTGCTTATTTCTGGTGTTATGGAAGCTCTTTGTAGATTGAAAACCCCTTTAACAAGTGTCAAGACATATTCCTAAATAGCACCTTACAAGAAGTAGGACCAATTTGATTTGTTTGGTATTAACATGTTCGCTTTAGTGTTGATCAAAGCACTAAATGGATTCCAAGTTCCCAAAATGTCTCAAATTCACTCACATCTTTCCATGTCCATGCCCAGTAGCCCTAGTCCAAATCACACACCATTATCTCTTGTTTTAGGGATACCATTCAGAATAGCTCACAAAGCATATTGGGAATACAAAACCTTATTTACTCACTGAACTGGTCTAAGGCTGTTTCAGCCTTTAAAGTGATAGGATCTGCCTACCTGGCTTCCTTTTCACCTGACGTTCCCATTACTGCCTGTCTGAAAACACACACTCTCTCTCTCTCTCTCTGTCTCTGTCTCTGTCTCTGTCTCTTCTTCTCTTCCTCCCTATATCTCCCCCACCTTTCTCTCTTCTCTCCCTTCCTCTCTCTAGTTTTCTGTCTCTCCTTCCATCCCTCACTCTCTTTCTCTGTCTCTCCGTCTTCCTCTCTGTATCTCCCCTCCTCTCCCCACCTCAGTCTCTTTCTGTCTCTCTCCCAAAGACACAGACACACACACACATACCTCACACACACACCTTAATAGTACCTTTTCCCCATCTTCCAATTTCAAGTTTCATCTTTGGGGAATACTTTTCTGATTATTGCCCATCCCCACTACACTAGCTCTCCAGCAAATAGTCCTTTTAAGACCCAGTATTTCTGTTTTATCACACATTATAATTTTAGTCAAATGCTTAATTGTACATCTGTCCCCATTAAACTACCACCGTCTTTTTTTCCAACCTCTGCCAGGGCTTTTCAAAGAGTGACTCTGAGTGACTCACATTTTTAAAATGGCCTTACTGATTTTCTTTTAGTCTCAGCTAATTGATTTAGAGCAGCTCTGTTAATCAAATGTCTTTAAACCTTGGGTTCAGTTAACAGCTATTTCCAAGTTATCAGAGACTAAGAATAGCCGGTTTTTGTTTTGGTGTTCGTTTTTGTTTTGTTTTTAAATTTTAGAGTGAGAGAGGGCGCGTGCAAGCTGGGGAGAGAGGGAGAGAGAGAGGAGAGAGGGGAGAAGAGAGGCAGAGATGGAGGGGGAGAGAGAGAGAAAAAGAGAGAGGGAGACAGAGAGAGAGAGAGGAGAGAGAGAGAGAGAAAATCTTAAGCAGGCTCCGCGCTCAGAGAGAGAGAGAGAGAGAGAGAGAGAGAGAGAGAGAGAGAGAAAATCTTAAGCAGGCTCCGCGCTCAGCATGGATCACGATGCTGCACTTGATCCCATGATGCTGGGATCACAACCTGAGCCAAAACCAAGAGTTGGACACTCAGCCCACTGAGCCATCCGGGTGCCCTGAGGATAGCCTGGAGACCTATTTTTGTTTCTTTACCCATTAGGTTCTTAAAAAAAGTATTGAAATAATAAATAAATGGAATGAAACCAGCAGAGATGATTTGATGTTGACTTCATTAGCTCTAAATTGAAAGGAAACATTTCCCAGTATACACCCCTAATCTTTTGCAGTCTTACTAAGTGAGAAGTTCTCACTTACCTGTGTTTCCTATAGCAGAATGAAAAAGAAAGAGGAAGTGTCTCTTAGAATCTTTGATCTCTAAGTTATATGTGAGTTCAAGGATGTGCCGTAAGATGTTACAGAGCACTGATTTCACAATAGAGGTTCATCTCAACTCCAAAGAGTAAGAGTCAAGAAATGGGGAAAGCTTTGAAATACCTGCAGTTTATAATTCTTCTAGGTTGTATTAAAAGTCTTGCCGTGATTCAGGGTGAAACATTCAAAACTGGTGGGGTCTTTCTCAGGCCAGTCATCAAGAAGCAACGGACTTGAACATTTTGCCTTCTTTCAATTCATCTGCTTTTCTACACAACACAACACAACACAACACAACACAACACAACACAACAAAATAAAAATGGAATTATTTAAGTAATATTAAGAATTTCAAATGGTGTTAATGTGAAAACTAAACAGTCACAAAACCAGAGAGTTAGAAAGTCAGTGTATAGTAGAAAATCTTCAACCTCTAAGTATTTTACTCATCATTTATGCCTCAAGTGGGTACCTAAGTGAGTAAGCCCTAACGTGCTACTAACTATGAGTTATTTAACTTTTCTACTCTTTACTCTCCTCATCTGTGACTGAGAATAGTAATTTGTACTTACCTAGTAAAAGTTGCCACGAGGAGTCAATAATTATCAGAGTTAAATAAGGTTGGCTAGTCCTTTCTTAATCTTACCCTAAAATTGAGATTTAAATAGTAAGAAGTCTACTCTTCAGGATCCAGGAATATGTATTCTAATAAAGAGTTGTTAATACATTTCTTGCTTTTCCAAAACCTCATTTCCAGCAGTTCTGTTTAAAGTTGTGATTGGTGTTAGTAATTATATTACTAGTAATGATAAGAACATATGCTATAGAAGTAAAATTGTGAGTGAAATCTAACAGAAAGCTTTAAACCTATTACTTGCCGGCCAGTCCTAGCTAGAACTCTGTGGGGCAGCCGGGTTGTCCATGCCCATGCATTGGGCAAAAGGGTTTTGCTTCCTCACTGAGTTAGAGTGCCTGGGAGCATGGCCCCTTGTACTGTGCTCCATGCATCTTACCCTGGATCTGTCTCTACTAGCTGTATGCCACTGGGGACTCACATAGATCATCTCTGATTCAAGTCTCACCATTTTAAAAATTGGTTTTGTAATAATATTGCCCACCACTCAGAATTAATAAGAGAATTACATAAGTTTGATATTTGCAAAAGAACAGCATTTGGTACTTATGTACTGTATAAGTTTTTGTTAATCAATCCTAATTAAAAACATCTGTTTTAAACAAACATTCCTTCCAGCATTTGTCCCAGTTAAATCTCTCCGTGAACTGTCATAGTGGTAAAAAGGAATAATTTGTGCTTCAGGCTTTCTGGCAAATAAAATCTAAACTTTAGAAATGTGGGTGTGTGTCAGGGTAGGTGTTTATGAACCATCCTGTATATCGAAGGGCACAATGGGACTATCCAGGAAAGAAGATCCAGCTTTTTAGCTCAAATTGTCTCTCTTCCTAAGGGTCACTTCACCTCCATTGGTGACCCCAGTAAGGAAGCCAGTGACTGCTTTCAGGTGGAAGGTGAAAGATTTCTGGGCAGAGACTTGGGAATTATTATAAAATCAGAACCTACGAAACCTTCATGGAAGCCCTTCTCTCTGAGTTAGGATGGGACTGAGCTTTTCTGGAGTCTCAGAGTGTGATTGTTGTCCATATCTGTAAAATCTCATGTCATCTCAACCCTCTGCCCAGAATCTTAGGGTCCACGACGAAGAAGGGAAGAGAATAGAATCCTGGAAATTGCTACACCCAGCACTGCAGTGCTCTCCAGTCCTTCTTTCTGCACCTCTTCTCCTCCATTCCTTCAGCTCACCTTAGTTCCCCTCACGTTCGCTGCTCTTTATGCTACAGCTAATGTATTCTAAATTCTCCTTTACTATTCAATCCCCATGAAAACCAAACAGTGAGGAGTGAGGTAGAAAAAGCATAGTACAATACTTTCTTTTAAGCTTTCAGCCTGATTTATATTTTATTCAGCTTTCCCCAAGTTAATTTAGGTTCTGCATACATTTGCCAATGCATATTTTCAAAATACGTCCATTTTTATAAATACAAACAGAGGTATTGTCATAATTACTTTCCTTTCATTTGATTCTCAGAATAACTTTGCTTAATTTAAATGAAGAAATAAAAGAGTATTGTTGAAAAATAACTAATGAAAGGGTTCAGGCTCTGAAAGGAATATTATTCCAATTCAAAGGAATTTTATTTTTGAGAAATTGCATAGCATTTAAATTTCTGAGAATTGCTGTATAAAGTAACTACCCATTTGCTGAGTGTATAGAATCAGAGTTAAAAAAAAAAAAAAAAGGTTAGCTGAGAGTCAGTGCCTAGTCTGGTTCACTCCTTTAGTGGCTGCTCATATCTTTTAGAATATTTACCCTTTGCCAAGCACTTTTCTACAAGCTTTCGGGTCTTTGCTCATTCAGTCTACACAACCAACTGAAGTAGACAATAGGTGATAGTGCTTAGGAGGGCATTTGGACTTACTAGAAAAGAGGATTTCCAACTTAACTACAAGAATATTAGATAATGATAAAAGGTTTTTTATGTCAAAGGTGAAATTATACATATACAAACACACACACACACACACGCACGCACACACATACATGAAGATAGTTTGAGTTTATCTACTTTGTAGAAACAATGTGCGTTAAATCAGTGATGTGAGGTCATGGAACATTCAGCAAGGTGAAAAAAGCCACAAACAAAATGAATACCAGTAACGGGTGAAACAGCATTCCTGTGAGCTGCACTAGGAGCACATTTAAAAGAGTTAGGGGTTCGATAGCCCAAAGTAGGGGACTTGAGCAAGATGCCTCATGGAAGGGGTTGGGGGTGGGGAGGGAGGGGACTTTAATAAAACCATGCGCCCAGCTGTCATAGACTCTGGGTCTAAAGTTATCTCTTGTCTAGCAAAAGAGCAGGACGCAGGATTGAAAGTGAGAGATGGCTAATGTCTGGGAAAAGACAAGAGCCCTGAATAAGGGTCCTTGCCCCATTTTTACTAGGATCAGCAGGCTTACAAACATGGTGATGGACGTGCACAAAGAGACAATGAATCTGTGAACATTAACTTGGGAACATGAGGGAAAGAGGGGGTCTTGAAGATATTTGGGGTTAGAGGTTTGGGTTAATACAAAGCAAAATCCTGATGTCTACAGGGCAGTAGGGCGGAAGGTTGTTTACAGTGGACATGAGGCACCACCTCTGTTTATCTTAGCGAGCCTAGGGTATGAGGCACCACCTCTGTTTATCTTAGGGAGCCTAGGGCAGATGGGGGAATAACCTCAGGGTTAACAAGGAAACTTTTCTTTCCTTAGACATCTCCACTCTGGGCCGCTTTGCCTGCAGCACAGAGGTCCATAGTCCAATTCACCAATTTATCTACACTGGCCCTTTTCTCCTTTGAAAGCAGCATTTCTGCTATAGTACTAAACTGGGGTGCTTCCACCCTGAATGTCTAATGTTGTTCATTTCATATACCTATGTATTGGGCACCTTTGCACCATTCCTATTTTAGGCCTTTATATTTTATATATAAAATATATTCTCTATTCTGGAGTCTCTGCCCCCTGTCTCTATTTTGGAGTGCCTTTGCAGCTTCCTATTCCTGGCATCTTTGTACCTCCCTATTCTCTGAGTGCCTTTGAACCCCCCTATTCTTGGGGTGCAAATCTGGTTTACCCAAACTCAGGTGTGAGCATTTTATGGCTTTGTATTTCTTTATGCCTTGTTAACCCATTGCTGTAAGCCCGGGGCATTCCTAAGTTTATCCCCCACATCCAGCAGGGTGTTGAGCATGGTATATGTTCTTTCCCCTGATGCTACCATGGAAACCTATGGAACTCATGGATGCTGTTTGTCCCACATCATATGCATGTCACTGTTTTTGCTGCATGGAAAGAAGTCTAGAATGGAAATGGTCATTATCTTCCTAACTTGTGTGAATTGCCCTTGGGTTGCCTGTAAATGTGACAACTTGTAATTTCAGCCGATATGTGTCTCCGGTACTGCTAAGGAATCTCAGACTGGCCCTGAGGAAGTAGAATGGGGCGGAGGGGGGGGGGAGGGGGAAGGTCTCAGAAGAAAATATTAAGATTGTCTTCATTTTGAGAGGTCCAAACTCAGAGCAGTGGTTCTCAACCTTGGCTTCACATTGGCATCACCTGGGGAGCTTCACAAAATTCTGTGCTTGGGACATACCTTCAAAGATTCAGATTTAATTGTTGCATGCTGGGTCCTGGGAGTTTTTATCACTCCCTAGCTTATTCCAATGTGCAGCCAAGGTTGAGAATCACTGACTTAGAAATGAAACTAGAGATAATCCTAGGAAGCCTGGTTTCAGAGTCACACTGGAGCATCACAGAGCCATGCAGTATGGATTAACGATAAATGTGGGTGTTTGCAGTTTCTGGAATATCCAGTTTTAGGGGGAACCATTTGTGCTGTTGCCCTAGGACTCTGGATGAGAGTACCATGGTAGAGGTCAGAGGTCTGGTGAAGGAATTGAGCAGGTAATTGTGAAGAGAATAGGACAGAAACACATGAAGTCAGTGCTCACAAAAATAAAAAAAATAATAATAATGAAAAAAAGATTTGCTGGGTGAACAGTTTCCTGTCCTGTGTTCAGCTAGTTATCTTTATCCGCATCCTACCAGGATAGGAAAAGTGCCCTAATCAGACCTGCTTGAGGGCTTTCCAGGAGACCTGATGGCAAACAAATGGGAGATGTGGGTGGTGACAGAAGACTCAATGTCATCCTTATCCCAGATAATTCCTGATGGCAAGAAAACAGTGTTCGAAAAGTTGTGAAATTGTATCTTCAGGATTCGATCAGAACTGATAAATTTAATAGTCCTTTCTCATTAGGATGTGTCACAATTAAGAACCAAACAGAAGTTAATATGTGTAGCAGAGAAGAACTGTTAGCATATTCATTAATCAAGGTCCTGTTTACACATCTGCTGTGAAGGATATTTACTCATTAACTTAAGTGAGACCCTATGTTCGATAACAGCTGTCAGTTTGTGACAGTGTTGACTTTACCTGCCTCTACCTGCTTCCAAATCTAAGACTCATGAAATGCACACATGAAAAATTACTCTTCCTGTTTGTAATTTAAAAATTAGTATTCTTATTGTATAAGCTATACAGAAAAGGAGAAAATTAAAATATACTTTCTGATGGCCAAGTGATTGTTGAAAATTTGGTTTATTTTCTTTTATATTTATTGTGTGGGTGTTTGTGTGTGGTGTGTGTGTGTGTGTGTGTGTGTGTGTGTGTGTGTGTGTGTGTGAATGTATATGTATAGTTACAATATTTCTGAGATCAAAAACTTATGTGTATAGTATTAAAGTTTTGAATCCTATTTTTGTTACTTCATTGTATCATGACCAGCTCCCTACCTTATTATATATTCTTAATAAGGATTATTTTAAGTTGCTGTTTAGAATTTCCATGTCTCACTGTTCCATACTGTATCTAACCAAACCCCTTTCGTTGAATATTTTTTTATAAAATTATGCTCTTCATAGCTTTCCAGTGAGCAACCTTACACATAACTTTTCTCTCATTTTTTTTCTTCAGTACAAATTCAAAAAGGTGAAACATTTTAAGACAGATTCATAGATGTGAAACACTTTGAAGATTTTACAGATTTTTAAGGCTTTCCTTTTATGCACTCATATTGCCTTCCAAGAAAATTGTACCAATCTGACACAAGGTATCTACCAGAATGCTATTCTGCTATGGCAACTCCGGCCCTGAGTTCTGCTCTTTGTTAAATATTTGTCATTCTGATTCAAAATCCACTGCCAACCACGAATACATAGCTTTTTCATATTCCAGTTTTATCATTTATAAAATAATGATAATGGTAATACCTTCTCTTACAACATCGTTGTATTAATTGTGTTAATACATGTAAAGAGTTTTGAACTATACATTCCCACAGATTAAATATTTAATGAGAGTAGCTCAAATTCTTATGGACAAAAAATGGCATCTGTCATAACTATCTTCATCCTTTTTGTTTGATAATAAACTCGATGGTTTATAGGTTTACTAGCTATGTGTATTTCTTGTTTCTTAAGTCACCTGTTAAGGTCATTAGCCCTTTTTCCATTATAGTTTACCCTTCCTATCCACTTGTAAGAGCTCTTTATCTATTAAAGATTGTAATTATTTTCCTGTCATGGTTTTAAGTTATTTCACCAAGTTCAACTTCCTATCAATTTTCTGTTAAGAGTTAGGACATTGCAACTTTTTCCTGAGAATATAGGGCAGGAATCAATGCTGTTACTCAGCAGAAATCCATGAGCAGGTCTGAAAATTTTCAGTGCTATTTCCCATAGCATGTATGTATATGTGTGTGTGTCTCTTGTGTGTATACACATACTTGTGTGTGTGTGTGTGTGTGTATAATTTTAACTTAATGTATATTATTTTGTATTTTAATATATATTTTAATTATATATAAAAGCTTAAAGTGTTTAAAATAATAATATATGTATACATATATATACACACATATACATATATACACAAATGCAGTGAATTTGCCTCTAAGAAAAAAGTTGAAATTATTCCATGTGCCTTAACATGTTGTGACATCTCTTCTATTTTTAACTTTCCAAATAGCCTCTAGTTGTCTCTTTTTTTCTTTTAATCAAAAGACCTAAATAATTACTGTACTGTTACTCAATTTATGAGTGGTTGGCAAGTGGTCAAAACTTTTTATCAAATTTTAATGTTATTGCTTTGTAACCACTACAGTTCCTACTTGTATAATTTATATTTGGGGGGAATTTACTAAGGTTTCTTTTGCGGCCTAGAATATGTTTAGAGCTTCTAAATATTCCTTGGATGTATAAAAACATTATGTATTATCTTTTTCAAGGTATTTATTTTACTATATATTTATGAAATCAAGCATGCATACTTATTCAGATGCTCTGTGACATTGGTTTTGAATGGTGATGGGGCAGAGGAGGGAGACCAAAAGAACAAAAGGAATATGGCTTCACTCCATCTACTTACCATTCTCAATCCAAGTATTGATCAAAGTATCCCCATTTATGGTGTTAGAAGTGAGAATACACTGTTGGGTATTTTGGAAAAAATCTTCACACAGCCTACTATCTTCTCCTTATCTTCCCCTTCTTCTCTGGAGAAACATGGTGCTAGAAACCTCTTTATTTTGGTCTATTTGATCTGTCAAAAATGCTGAGCTCAAGAATTCACAGTAATTGCTCATATAGACATGGACTATTTGTCTTCCAAATGTAATTTCCCTTTGCTCCCACAAAAGATGTGACTTTTGCGTACTTTGCCCAAGTGCCCTGGACCCTGTTCCACCTTCGGCCTTTATACTGCTGCAGAGCACCTAAACTTGTAGCTCCATTCACAAGATCTGCCCTTTCCTTCACCTTGCCTTTTTCCTCCTTTACCTTTACCTGGAATTCTGGACCAGATCTCCCAGACCTACTACTGCTTGGCTGACTAACTTAAATTGATTCTTGATTATTCAGTCATGTGTCAGCTTCTCAGAAATTGTTTTTCTGATGCTCTAGGTTGGGTAAGGTCATGAACTAAGACATCTTGTTCTCTGCTTTATCACTGAGCTTCCACATTGTGTCATAACTATCTGCCTGAGTGTACCACGAGCAACTTAGTACCACCATTGAATGCATTCCCTGGCACATAGTGAATATGCAGTTAATGTTTGCTTACTGATTATGGCTTTTGAGGAAAAAAATTTAAAAAGGTGAAAAAGCAAAGAAGAGAAAATGGAGATTGGTAAGGCATTGATAGGAAAATAAGGATGGATGGGTTCTGAGTTACTTGAGGCTGTTACTTTTACTGTATTAATCAATGTATCTCCTACCAGAAGAGTAGTACCACATGGAGGTATTTCATAAATATTTATAGAGAGGAAAAATTGGTCTACAGACATCTAAGTAAAACCTGTCTCATATTGAGGGATGACTTGGAGAAATTTTTTTTTTTTTTTTTTTTTTTTTTTTTACTTTCTTCCAGGTCTGTTTTGATGATCAAATAAAGATGTCTGTCTACTTGTTTGAAAAATGGTAATTTCCAGTAGAATTCTTCTTGGTATTCCAAGGCTTGGAGTTACACATTTGTTTTCAGTGCCACTTTATCATAAGGGTTCTTCCAAAACCAGAGAAGATATTCTCAGCTTCTGGTGTTGTTTTCTGTTGCACACAAATCTTCATTTCTGTTCCAAGCTTCCGATTGAGTTTTGTATCAGTTCTGTGCCTGTCATGTCTTCTGTAAAATATCCTGTGCTCTAAGCAGGGAGTGTACAACAATCAACAGGCTGCACTTTAAGGGGGAAAGAATGCTATCTTAGTATCTCCCCACCGTGAATTGCAATGATACAGATGCAGTAGCCAAGAACTAAAGGGAAATGGTTGAACATGGATGTCAACACTTTTAAATGGATTGCCTTTTTTTATTGTGTGCCGCACATTTTTGTCAAGGGAATTTGATAATTATAAACTGCAACCATAATGAGGTTTTGAATATTCATAGGCAATTAAAATGCCTCTGTGCATTTTAGCAGGGCCCTGTGGAAGTGTTACTCATTTTTAGAAATAACTGGGCTGTAATAATCAAATTCCCAAATATTCTCTTAAAAATAGAGAGGGGAAAAGCCTAATTTAGTAATGTTTTTATGTACTAGAAAGGTTGCTTCTTGGCTTATTCAAGGTTGCTGTTACCATGCTTCATTTGTAGCATTTGGGGTCATTTTGACATAACATAATGCCTATGTTTGTTTTTGTTGTTTACATCCTTGAAAGTCACAGACGAGTCTTGAGTATAAACAGAACAATACAAAACCCTGTCCATTTGCAGTTTTAGAGACTTCAGCTTTGGTGTGAAGTGAGAACAAGGGAACACTTTTAATTTTACATAGTGTGGCAGAGACTGGCTAGCCCTCACCCACATCAGCCTCCTCTTCTTCCTGGGGATACATGCAGTTAGACAACATTTCCAACCTACTGTCCAGTGAGGTATAGCTATGTTGCCACTGATGGAACGGTAGCAGGATTGAGGTGCCCCACTTCCAGCTTGCTTCATAAAAATCTCTCACTTCCCATCCCCTTGGTACCTTCCGCTTCTGGGCCAAGATGGCAAAGCTACCAGATGACATGAGAATGAGGTCTTTGGGTCCCTGCCTTCCAGAAACCATTTAACTAAAACACCCACATTAGATTGTTACAACACCAAGTAAACATTCATTGCACCTCTGAAATTTGGGAGTTTGTTTATTGCAGCAACTAACTTTAGCCTAATAACAAATAAGAGATGGAGGCAGAAATTGGCAGCTTGGGCCTCTCTTCAGCCATACCTGAGATAATGGATATAGTTCTGCTACAGTGACTCTCAATTCTTCTGTAATGTGATCTTTGAAGGTTCTAATTTGATACATTTGACAAAATCAGTTTCACCTAATTTAAAAGTATATGTTTCCTTCTAATTAATTGGCTGGTTCTCTTCATTTTTGGTTCATCTTAGGGTTGTAGCAAGAAAATTAAAGAGCCATTCCATTGATGCTGACTTCCCTCCTCCCCCCACCCCGCCAATGAATTATTTTCCTGTAAACATTCCTTTATTCGTTCATTACTTTATCATTTCACAGATATTTTTGAATAGGTCTTATGTGCCAGGCCCTGTGCCAGAGTGAGGAAAACAATGGTAAATAAGACAGATAGGGTCTTTGCCCTTGTGAAGCTTGTGGTCTAGTGGAAGAAGCAGATATTACACAACTAATCATATAAATGACTTTTTATTTGGCATTATAACAAATGCTGTGAAAGAAAAATCTAGTGAACTGTGACATTCTATAACAGGGAGGCCTGATCTAAGGACAGCGGTGAGTGGTGTCAGGAAAGGCTTCCAAAATAACTAATATTTCAACTGAGACTTCAAGGTCAAGTCACCTGCTGAGTTCAGCAAAGAGGTAGAGCAGCAAGAACGTTGCATTGCAAAAGTACTGCAGATGGAAGGAACAGCATATGCAAAGACCGTAGTGTCATTATTAAGAGCCAGCATTTATGGTTTGTGTTTTAGACCTTAGGCGTTGCTCTAATTTATTTTAATGTATGATGTCAGTTCATTTCTCACGATAGGTGTAGTACATGAATAATATTATTCTCCCTACTGGGAAAAATAAAGCTTATCATTGGAATTAAGTGCATTGTGGTTGGAACATGTGGAGGAAAAGACATAATGGTGTTAGAAGAGATTGGTAGAGGAAGCAAGAATGGGCCATGCAGGCCTTGTAAGCATATATTAGAGCAACAGGGCATATTATAAGTGAGAGAGCTGGACACAAACAATTGTTTTACAAATAGTGTTTTTCATAGTCTTCTACCCTCTCTTGCGAGGTGGGTAAAATTAAAGGAGAAAACAATTCAGCGTAAATTTATTTATTTATTTGTTGTTTGTTTGTCACTTTTAGAAGACTCCCTACTGACCCAGCATTGTGATAGGTACTTAGTGGGTATACAAGGTAAAACTAAACCTGTTCTTCGCTCTCAAGATAAAACTCTCCCTTGCCTCCTACTAACAAGAATCGACTGGTACCTGATTTAGGAGCTACTAGTTAAAACCTTCTGTATTAGTTTTCTATTACTAAGTAACAATTTATCACCAGCATAGTGGCTTAAGACAAAGCCAGTCAATTAGGTTACCATTTCTATGAGTCTGGAGTCTGGACACAGCTCAGTTGGACACTCTTCTCAGAGTCTTACAGGCTGCAGTCAGGGTGTTAGCCAGGGCCGTGATCTCATTTGAGGCTTGGGGTTCTCGGCTTACTGGTTGTCAGCAGAATTCAGTTCCTATAGTTGTCGCAACTAAATTCCTAGACGCCTTCCTTCCCTGCCACATGGCCCGGTTCACAGTGTGGCAGCTTACTTACTCAAGGACAGAAGGGGAGACTATCTCCTACAGTTTGCTATAAAGGAGCCTCATGTAAAAGAATGTAATCATAGGAGCCACTAGCCCATAAACATAACCTAATCAAGAGAATGACCCTCCTTTCATAGTCACATGAAAAGTTTACAGTATATATCCCAGGGTGTGTGTGCCAAACCTTGTAGGTCATCTTAAGTCTGACCGCTATACTCCTGGGCAGGAAGTTGGGTTGGTGAGCTTTGGAAGCACAGAAAAATGAGAAACAATTAGTATTGTCTATATAGCCATTCATACATTCTTCAGGAAAGAGTGGATCCTATCTTCTTCCTGGCATTTAATATCTCTAGTGACCATATGTTCTAATTTTCCTTGGACAGTCCTGTCACCTATTGTCCAAGTGTAATTTTAACAATGTCCTTTTCAATATTTCAAGGATGTTTCAGGCCTTTATCAGCAATGTATTTATAGCCCTGCTGTAGAAAGGGAATATCAAAGCTTGATGCCATTCAATAGTTGTGTGATTGCCTTGTTCTGATTCCAGGGATCACCCAGCCATCTTTACAATTTGCATGTCAACAGAAGAAAACACTGCTTGGACTAACACCAAAGCCAGGTCCCCTCAATGCTTGTCTTTCTCATTATAAATTAATGGCAGACTTTCTGATTTGTAAACTTCAGTCCCTTATCAGTAAGACAGTTTTCCAATACTGGTCAATTCCAGGATCCTGAGCAGACCAAGCTGCGGTATCCACAGTTTAGGACCGTAATGGAGCAAGGTGAACTCAGCAAGTTAGTGCTTCCCTACAAAACCATCCATCCAAGCCACTGACATTTGGCAGATTCACCCTGATCACTCTTCATGGATCTTTATTGTAAACACCTCTAGTAGCATAGATAGTAAGATGGGAGAGATGAGTAGATACCCAAATTGTTAGAGAAGTCAAGGCAGGCCTCCTACTGGAGAAGCCTAGTTTATATGAACTACACCTCCAAGATGGAGTGGATTAGACAAATAGGCAGAAAAACCCATTAAGGTCACTTTACATTGTTCAGTAGTTCATAATTATTTATCATCTGAGAGCTTCCAGTTAGCTAGAGTGGAGGATTTATTACACCATGAACACTTTTTTATTTTCTGCCTGCACCACCATATTCAACAGATCTCCCCTCCTTAGCCATGAATCTGCAGACATTGCTAGTAGAAAAAAAATCAGTTTCTAGGATTCTGTGCAATAGTGTACAGATCTATTTACATAATAAGTATTTATTAAGCACCACTATGAATCAGGTGCTTAGCTAGGTTCTGGGAATACAGTGATGAAGAAGACCACTGCATGCCTGGGACTCACAGCCTGCAGAGGAAGAATGTCTTAGTCTGCTCAGGCTGCTCTAACAAAAATACCATAGAGTGGGTGGTTTGTGAACACCGAAAATTGATTTCTCCCAGTTACAAAGGCTGAGAAGTCCAAAATCAAGTTGATAGTAGATTCAGAGTCTGGTGAGAACCTGCTTCCTGGTTCATTGCCAGCCATCGTATTGCTGTGTCTTCACCTAGCAGGAGTAAGGGAGACCTCTATGGCTTTCATAAGGCCACTGATTTTATTCATGAGGGCTTCACCCTTGTGACCTAACCACTTCATAAAGGCACTATCTCCAAATACCATCACATTAGGAGAATAGATTTCAAAGTAAGAATTTTATTTTGGTGGGGGGGGGAGGTGACACAAACATTCTATATCAGAGACAAATAAGGAAATGGCAGATATAGCAAGTATATGATGGGTGATAGGATGTGTATAAGTGGAGATATTTCAGAGAAGTCTAGCCAGAGATTTCATGGAAATCTGAGCAAGAGTAAGGAGAGAGAAAATCGGGTGAGAAGGGAAATTTACAAAAGCCCCCAAATCAGGAAAGACAAACAAACAGATTTTAAGAAATTATTCAATATGCTGGCAAGAGCTGAGATCAGAGAAGTAAACTGAGAGCCAAGGGCATGTTGGACCCATTCAGAGACTGGACCTGACCCTAAGAACAATGAGGAGTAGTAGTAGGAGGGCTCCTGCAGTGAAGACCCCTGCTGCCACCCCCCAGAACCTTGAAGTGTCTTTGCATTTGTTTTGCATGAGAGGGGAGGGTTGTCAGGACAGTTTCATGCCTATATATGGTATGGTGCATTCTGTGAGAACTTTCCCCTGGCATTTGCAAAGATATTTTATGTTTTTCAGAAGTGAATGCACATAGCACATTTTGCTTTATGACAAAAGAAGTGCACTAGCACCAAGGGAAAGAAGTTGGATGAAAGGGATTTCTTGGACATAGTCTCATTTTCTTTTTTTTATTTAAAAAAATTTTTTTTTTCAACGTTTATTTTTGGGACAGAGAGAGACAGAGCATGAACGGGGGAGGGGCAGAGAGAGAGGGAGACACAGAATCGGAAACAGGCTCCAGGCTTTGAGCCATCAGCCCAGAGCCCGACACGGGGCTCGAACTCACGGACCGCGAGATCGTGACCTGGCTGAAGTCGGATGCTTAACCGACTGCGCCACCCAGGCGCCCCAACATAGTCTCATTTTCTACCACATGCAGGTAGTAATGGTTTTGCTTTGGTAATCTATAGTATCTACTGTTGCCTTCCCAGAGGGCTTTGCATGATCACTAGTAGTCAAACTGTTAATTTCTGAGCATTTTATTTTATATTGTTCGGATGGAATTTGCATTTCCTTTGTCATTGTCCCCATTGTATGTTTGAAATCACTGTTAGCAACTGTCCATGAGATAATGAATGAGGGAAGAATACATCCTACAGCACTTGCTCATAACATTTCTGCGTTGGCTCCTCTCATGTATTTCTCTGGGGCATTTTCCAGCCATTCACCTGGATGGATAACTACCTGTCATCTTGCTATGTGTTCTGTTTTTAAAGTCCTCACTATTTTGTGTTGGAAACAAAGATCTTTGTAGATCTTTCAACAGCCCTTTCCCTGATTTCGGCTGGTACTGTTAAAATAATTATAAAATTTATCCCCAAATGAAAATAGTTATTCCAATTAAATTCACACAGAATCTGGTCAGTGTTAAGGGAAATAACTTCATTACAACTGATGGAGAATTGAGCCTAGAAAACTCAAAAGCATTTTAAATCTTTGAGTGTTTTTCTGCAAATTCAGTGCCATCTGGGAATGGGTGAAATCATCCCAATAGTTTTTGAATATTTACAGACAGAAAGTGGTGCCTCCCCTCAAAGTATCTAAAGCCTGAGCTCAAGGAGGAGAACAGAGTATCTTGTGTTTTTATTCACAGGTGTTTCATGTACGACTGGCGGCTCACTGTACCACAGTGTAACTTTCTAACCCCTCCTTCTGTCATCATAACTAGCATAAATGGTATTTTTATGGGAACTGAACCACTGAAATTTTCATGAAGACAAGTTAAAAAGGAGACAAGTTTTGTAAGGAAATAAATCTACAAATGATAAATTCTTCAGCAGTCCTTGCCTGGAAATGTTAGAGATGCAATGTACCAATTTTACTTTAATAATTTAAAAAGCATCTACCCTCTCTTCACTAACTAATGCTTACCCTGGCAATTCAGGGCCCCCTGCCAAAATACATTCTTATAAAGTGATATTTTCCTCTTGTGAAGAGGCACACAACCAGCCCCAAAAGCTCTAAGTGCAAATCAAATGTGCCTGTAGCAGAGAAAGAGGAAATCTCTCAAGGTACCTTAAATTGGAAAAGGCCCTCAAGGAAAGGATATTAAGAGGAAGTGGACTTTGCTCTGTTAACTCAGTATAAATTCTGCCATTTTGGGTTTCAGTGCTTCACTGGTACCCAGATCAGATTGATAGACCAAAAACACTGGGCAACCATAAGTTAATAGTCCTTTGGTCTCAACGTAAAGAAAGAGGGTGAAAAAGGAAGGAGTTATGAGCTATTTTCAAGTCATAAGAACTTAACAACTGTAACTTTTAGATTTTAGATTTTAGTGCATAAACCAATTCATATTATTTGTTCTGAGGTTGAATCTTTTTTCTATTTGTATTATGAACTCATGATGAATTTATATATAGGTAACTATTCTATATGTTTACCCTGGACATATATATTTTCTCAGTTTATCTCAAGAACAGAATAAACCTTAATACATTTACTCTTTGCTACAGTCATTTTAGACCTTATATAAGTCTCCATCAAAAAAGGGGAAAAAAGACATTATTAGATGATATGATTAAGTCTTTGGGTTAACCTTGCCATGACTCAGTATCATTACATATAAAATAATAGTAATAATTAATGGTAATAATAATGCCTTCATCAGGAATTAAATGAGTGAGTACACATAAAGCATTTACAAGATGGCACGGTACCATCTAATTGTCACATAATTGGTATGCATTTCTAGCACCACTAAAACTTGCATAATCTAATATGAAATTCAGCATAAAATGAAGTCTGACTTTGTTTTTCCTGTTTGTACTTCTTGACACAGTTGCTTTATAAATTTGGCAGGGCATGAAGTGGAAAGGATAAAAGACTAACAATCACAAAGCCTTGGTTCTCATTTTGACCTTCCTGCTAGCTGGCTTTGTTACCTTGTGCTGCTCACTTAAGCTATCCGGGCTTCAGTCCCCTTGTAAGCAAAGTAACGTTTATATGTCTATGGTTTGTTGATGGCATTTATTGCCCGTGATGTAATAAATGCTAAAAAGACCAATGTTGAAGTGTTCTTGTGTAATAAATCCCCTCCCCAAAAGTCTATTTTTACCAATTTTCAAATTTTATTCTTGCTATGGGAAGAAAAATCCACAGTTCGAGAAACCCAGATGAGACACTTAGCAACTCACCAGGGATTAATTTCTTTTACATATTATGATACATTTTTTACATGATACAATGTTACATTGTTCCTGGATGTCCCAGCATGTGGCAAATGATTATAACTTCATCACTGATGTTTGAAAGATTATGACTGATAAGGTAAGCCTTATGCTTTCATATTTCTTTTGTTTCTACTTCATTCTCCTTATAAATAATTCATAGAACAAAATTACTGTCCCAGAAAAATACAGTCTGTTTCATCAGCCCCTTCACACTTTATTGATCAGTGCATATAATTTTTAATATATATCCATGAATTTAGAAATCTAGTGCTTTCCTTTGTTCCGCAGGACTTTAGAGGCATATATTTCTACCCAAATATTTATGTTTATAAACTCTGTATTACAAAAAGCATTGTCTCTAATTCCTTCTGTTTGTGCCCTAAATCTCTTTAGTATCAAGGTCAACCTTCACTCAGCAATAATGATTAAAAAGAAAGAGCTGTCATTCATTAGGTACTTATGAATCATCTTATTCCTAATCTTATTTTTTGTTCTCTTTACAACAGTACTGTGAGTAAGTATTATTATGTCCATTTTACAAATTAAGAAGCTAAGCTCACAGAAATAAAAGAATTTGCCCAGGAAGCCTAAAGACTTAGTTCTGGAATCTGGATTCAGGATTTCTGAGTGTTCACACACCAGAGCCCAAAAAAGTCTAGATTTCCCAGGCTGCTGAAATCTGCATCTCCATTATGTTCTTCTCTAGGTAATTGGTGATACTTAGATTTTAAACTATCCTTCCAATATGATCCACTTTTAAAGTTCTAGCAGGTAAAATAATCCATTTTATATGGTCCAACAATAACAATCAATCTAGACTTTAACTTATCTAGACTCTCTATCTTATTTTGACTGAAGGCATCCTTTCAGGCAAAGCCTGGGTGTGGGGGTTCGGGGGTGGCAACCAGTGCTGAGACAACCGAGTGAGCCGATCCAACACTGCCAAGCAGTGGAGAGATCAATGCTCCAAGGGAAGAATCACATCCTTGAAATACAAAATGTCAGAATATTGAAAAGCAGTGGGGAAAACGTCATAACAGTAGGGATGATGGAATTCAACAATTTAAGCAAGGGGAAAAAGCAAAGAAGTAAGAGAATCTAAGCAAAGAAGTTTGGAGCAATGAACAGCCACAACAAAATAAAATACTTTCTTCTAAGGACCTCTTAATTACTTCATCTTTCATGTTTCCACAGACATGTTTTAAAGAGAGTAGGAATACTAAATATGTCTGATAGATGAGGGTGTATCACAGATCCTCAGAGAATCATTTTGGGTGGAAAGAAGACAGACTCTAGACCAATGGATATTTTTACTAGCAAAGTTATTTGCAAATGTCCTGCCACATTCTTAACCCTATTCCTTTGAATTTGATGTCTAGACTCCATTTTTTTTTATCTTAGAGAACATTTCCATACATGCAATGAAATGTAACTTTCAAGAGAAGGTTTATTAAAAATATTTTCATTTAAGGGGCACCTTGGTGGCTCAGTCGATTAAGCGTCCCCCTCTTGGTTTTGGGTCAGGTCATGATCTCGTGACTGGTGGGACTGAGTCCCTCATCAGGCTCTGCGCTGACAGTGTAGAGCCTACTTGGGATTCTCTGTTTCCCTCTCTCTCTGCCCCTACCCCACTTGTGCTGTCTGTCTCTCAAAATAAATAAATAAACTTAAAAAAATGTTTACATTAAAAAAAAAGTTTTCATTTAAATGAAGTAAGTCCTGGAAACTATTAAAGACCCCTCCAAGTTTAATACATATCCTCAGACAGTTTTCCAAATGCATTATGTTGGAATTTTCCTAAGTAATCAGGAGAAGATAAGTGGTTAATACTTATTTAAAAGATTGATATTTTCTTAGAAACAAATTAAAATTTTAACAGACGTGTAAACTTTTTTAAAAGTGGAAATGGGATTTTAATTGTTGTATAGCTAGGTATTACCAATATTATCCATAAGGTCAGCTAATATATAAATAAAACTTTCTAGGGGCGCCTGGGTGGCGCAGTCGGTTAAGCGTCCGACTTCAGCCAGGTCACGATCTCGCGGTCCGTGAGTTCGAGCCCCGCGTCAGGCTCTGGGCTGATGGCTCGGAGCCTGGAGCCTGTTTCCGATTCTGTGTCTCCCTCTCTCTCTGCCCCTCCCCCATTCATGCTCTGTCTCTCTCTGTCCCAAAAATAAATAAATGTTGAAAAAAAAATTTAATTAAAAAAATAAATAAATAAATAAAACTTTCTATACAAGGGAAGTCACATACGTGTTAAATCAATGAAGTGATTAAATAACTTCTAGATCTAGCCCATCAAATAATCTTTTAGTCTGTATTTTCTCTAATAAAACGAGACATAGAATTATGCAATACACTTTGTATTTCATTCTGAAGTGAACAATAGCAATTAAGACTGCATCATGCTTTTCTCAAATTTAGCTGTTTTTCCTTTGCTTTCTTGTCAATATTTGATTAGTTTTTAGACGTGCCTCTTTGTAAATTTTTAACGCATTATATATGACACTAAGGCTAATCTAGAAAATTAAATAAATGAAGACTTCATTTATATATAAGCATCACTGGATTTCTGTGTTTTTAATAAAGATTTTAACAAGTCCCAGGGAAAAGCAAATCTTAGATTAGTTGTTACGTGCAGTACATATCCCAGATAATAAAACAGATTACTGTGTTACAGTCACCTGTTAAGCCTTGGAAATAGTCTGTTAAATTAAAAAAAGGTCCCAACTTTTGCATAAGCTGAAGATATGAAAGACAACTTTGCATCAGGTTAATCTTTTAGAAAGTCACCTTGGTGTTGTTCATTTGTGCTCCCTTCAAAATCTGTTACTGCTGGGGTGGAGCGTGGCCATTCTTTCGTGGAATTCATGTTCTACAATGCTTTCTAGTTAGTTGCAGAAGCTCAAAAGATTCAAACCCAGATGGAGGTTAATAGCATTGTGTGAAGCTGAGAGCGTGCGTTTCTTCCTTTTTCTCCTCCCCTCCCCTCACCCCAGTGCTAGAGATACGGAGAGAGTCTGGAAAACAGATTTGAAAGCCAGAGGCTTAGGAAAGTATCTCCAGAAGCTAAATGTCAAATATAGTCGGCCATCCGATATACCATCACTGCTCAGTTTATAGAAAGACTCTCGCTGATTCTACCAGGCCTTAACCGCACTGCTGACAACCACAGCTTCCCTAGTTCATATAATAAGCTGTGATCATGATCATGGTCTTTATAATCGCAAGGTTCTAGAACACCCCTCTATAGATGTGTTTGAAATGTTCGATGACATTTGGTACCCCAGTGTACAACTGTTGACAGTTTCACTCAGTCCCTTTTTTCCCAGCTAATCTGTGTATGTTGGTATTTGTATAGCCCAGGGTCCCCTAGATAATTGCTTTTTATGTCGTTTGATTGACTGGAAGTAAGAAGAGAAGCTTTTAACAGTCTTGTTGCCTTTGCTCCTCAAAGTGTGGTCCACAGAGCCGCAGAGCTTGTGGAAATACAGTAGGTGAAGTTGTGCCCCAGAGGGTCTAAAGGAAAATCCCGAGTTTCATAAGACCTCCGGGTGCTTCTTAGGCACTTTACAGTTTGAGAAGCACTAAACTGTAGCAGCGACGAGTGTTGGTACCAGCTAGATATTATAGTCCCTGGGGGAAATTTTAATAACTTTTATGTCTGAGCTTCATTTTTGACCATTTAAATAAAATTTTCTGAGGTGGATTCTGGGCATGAGATTTTTTAAAAAGCTCATTAAGTGATTCTGTTGTGCAGCCAGTGCTAAAAGTTGCTGCCCGTGAACGGCTTTATTTGTTAAATATTTATTATACATGTATTATATGCCAGTTATGGGCTAAGAGGGATGTTGTGCATGGTTAATAAGATAGAACACTTGGCCTAATGGAACTTATATTCTAATGAGGCCAAAGTTATTAAACACCAAAAAAAAAAAAAAAAACAAACAAACACAAATACTTAATGACCTCATATGAGTGCTACGGAAACCTGGAAAACACGTAAGTTTGAGAAAATCTTTACTATGTGCATAATGGAAAATGGGAGTGAGGGGAAGGGACACCAGAGATGGTTGTGTGGGAGGCCCCTACCCCAGGCCCTCCAGCCTGAGGGCTCCACTCTACTGTGTAGCTTACACACTAGTGAGGGTAGGTATGCACCTAGGATTGTTAGACGGAACTTCTTCTTTTTTTTTTTTTTTCTCAACGTTTTTATTTATTTTTGGGACAGAGAGAGACAGAGCATGAACGGGGGAGGGGCAGAGAGAGAGAGGGAGACACAGAATCGGAAACAGGCTCCAGGCTCTGAGCCATCAGCCCAGAGCCCGACACGGGGCTCGAACTCACGGACCGTGAGATCGTGACCTGGCTGAAGTCGGACGCTTAACCGACTGCGCCACCCAGGCGCCCCTAGATGGAACTTCTTCTAATTTATCTTCCCAGAAAGTATCTCATTTCTTAAATTCATCCACCCAGAGGCTAGCCTTATTTTTTTTTAATTTTTGTTAAGGCATTGTATAAAGTTGTTTTTTTCTTAATTTTTTTTTGTTTTTTATTAAAAGAGAGAGAGTGCAAGCAGGAGAGAAGGGCAGAGAGAGAGAGAGAGAGAGAGAGAGAGAGAGAGAGAGAG
>NW_024412414.1:14240815-14272442 GCF_014898765.1 Herpailurus yagouaroundi | reverse complement strand
AGAGAGAGAGAGAGAGAGAGAGAGAGAGAGAGAGAGAGAGCCTTAAGCAGGCTCCATGCTCAGTGTAGAGCCCGACGTGGGGCTCAATTCCACGACCCTGGGATCATGACCTGAGCTGACATCAAGAGTTAGATGCTCAACCAACTGAACCCAGGGCACTGTATGAACTTGTTACAGCCTGACCCCTATCCTTCCCTGGACATCCCCCAGAGTAGTCTCTCTTTTGTAGCTATATTGTGATAAGTGAGTGAACGTGGGTTGCATAAGATGAGGGTGGGCAGATCTTTATATACAACCATCAAGTCCTCATCAAAATTTTGGATTCACCCTAATCACAGAAGATAACCATTGTTTCTTCCATGTACACTCCAATTATTCTCTGATTGACATTTTTAAAGATCTGAGGAATCTGTTGAGATTGGATTTGAGTAGGGTGGAGCGGTAGAGGAGTGGATGTGGAGACCCTCTTAGGAGTCAGTTTCGTTAATTCAGGTGAGGGATGATGATATCCTAGCTTAGAGTGTTTATAGCAGAAATAATTTAAGGTATAGTTTTAAACAGTGAGGTCTTATCCCAATAAACAACGACAACAACACAATTCTCACTGAAATCCATCAATCTCTGATACTAGAAGAATCTGAGGGCAGATATGAATATAAAATTCAGGAGGAATGAAATCCTGAAAATAGCCTCAGCCTAACTGGAAATGCTGAGGAAAAAAAAATGTGCAATACATGTAAATATTTTTTTTCCCCCTCCTCAGGAAGTATTGCCACATGTGACAAACTTTTGCTTCTTTCTTTCTTTTCTTCCTTCCTTCCTTCCTTCCTTCCTTCCTTCCTTCCTTCCTTCCTTCCTTTCTTCTTTTTTCAATCACCATTTGAATCAGTATGTTGAGACTTTTCTTAGGAAACTTGGAAACTTTCCATATGTAGAGAGGAGGTAAATGTAAGATGTCCTTCACTTCTATCCATGGCCAGTACAGTGCAGTGAGTGAGAGTAAATGTGTTAGATAACACTGGCTAGGGGTGCCTGGGTGGCTTCATGGGTTAAGTGACCAACTCTTGATTTCAGCTCAGGTCAGGATCTCATGGTTTGTGAGATGGAGCCCCACGTTGGGCTCTGTGCTGACAGCGTGGAGCCTGCTTGGGGTTCTCTCTCTCTCTCTCTCTCTCTCTCTCTCTCTGTCTCTCTGTCTCTCTCTCTGTGTCTCTCTGCTCCCCCTTCTCTCTCTCAAATAAATAAACATTTAAAAAAATGTATATGAAGCTGGCCAGATCTTACAGAGCCTCAGCACCTTGCTAGGTCACTTGGGAACCTGTTGTACAACCTGGGGGGGAAATGGGGCCCATGATGGATATGTTATAGAAAAAGTGCATTAAATACTGAGGGATCCATACCAAAAGCCTCCATTACTCCAAATTCTAGTTACTCTTTATATTCTGAAATAAAGTCTCCAGTTAAATAATCCTCTCTAGGGAGGTGTAAAGAAATGTGATGCCATATCCACCCACTTTCTCTGCTCCTTCACACCCATATAAGCAACAGTATCAACATAAGACTTACCTTCTTTTCCTTTCCTTGCTTTTTAGGGTCCTCACTCTCTGGTTTTTTACTCCAAAACAAATTTTGCTTATATCAATTAAGGACTTTGTTTTTCAAAATTAGAAAGAACATATTTACTGAACTGAATCCTGGCTGAGCTTTTTCCTGTCATTTATACATTTCACTATTCTTAGAGGTCTAGAGGAAAATCTAATTGAGTATTTATTTTCCATTTAATGTTTTTTTTCGTTTGTTTTTCAACACTTTAAAAAGTGAATTAGATTTTATTATAAAAAGCATAGTTGGTTGAGAATAAGAACTTTTAAAGGAAATCTCTGTGGCTTTAACCCATGGTCTGAGCTACCATAACATTCTATAATACATAGAATTAAAAACTCCTGTGGGATTGTCCTGCCGGGAAGGCAAACAGATAATTGTTCAAGTAAAACTGAAGCAGGAAGTGTAGATGATATATTTTCAAGTGGATATAAAAAGACCGGTTGGCAGGTTGCTTTGAAAGGACAGACATCAGAAGAGAGTGAAGCATTGTGTCCGAGCCTACTGTTAAATTTTAAACAGGCCTTCCCGATGATTGCTCCTCTGTTTTCTTTACCTCCAATTTGGTCTGTAGACACTGAAGCCTCCTAGGTAAAAACTAGACATCTCAAGTCTGATGAAATACTTGGAACTGAAGTTTATCTTCACTGTGAATGAAAAGGATATGGCAGAGAATGTCTAATCTGAAGTCTTGAGACAGTTTAACAAATACACATCTCTTCACAACACATGGTGTAAAATAGGGTTAGTACATGGTTTGGAATATCTAAAGAGCTTTATTTCCTGGGTGTGCTCAAGATAAATCATAACTGTTGATTTGTTGCTGTTGTTATTTTATTCTTCTCCCTTTTTTAAAAAACAAAAATACAGTAGTCCTGGTATAGTGCTTTTTGTTTCTATCAAAACTTAACTCCCTGAAGGAAAAACAGGGGAGTGTTATGTCAATAAAGAACACTTTGGTGAAAGTAGTTTTAGGAAACATGTAAACTGTTTTGTCCTATATTTATAGCAGGGAAGACAGGCTTTGGAGACATAAAGATCTAAGTTCACATCTTATGTTGGCCAGTTTTTAATCCAGGTGATCTTGGCCATGTCACTTAATTTCTCTGTAAGATCTCATTTGTTCAATAAGGATAATATGGTCATCATGATGATTAAATCACCTAATATGTGGCTGTTTTATCTCTATCTCTGTATTTACATTGCATAAAAATGCTTAGGGAGTAGATAAATAAACCATACTACATCCAGACAATGGGATATTATTTAGCACAAAGAAAACAAGAAGTATCATTTCATGAAAAATACATGGAGGAAACTCAAATGCATAGCGCTGAGTGAAGAAGCCAATCTGAAAAGGCTACATTCTGTATAATTCTGAGTGCCTGATACTCTGGAAAAGGCAAAAACTATGGAGACAGTAAAAGGATTAATATTTGCCAGGGGCTAGTGGGGAGGTAGAGATGAATAGGCAGAACATAGAGGGGTTTTAGGGCAGTGAAACCATTCTGTAAGGTATTTTAATGGTAGATATGTGCATTTATCAAAACTTGTGGAACATATAACACCAGGAATGAACCCTAATATAAACTACGGACTTGGATGATAATGATGTGTCAATGTAGGTGTATTAGTTGTAACTGGAAGAAATGTACCACTCTGGTTGGAGATCTTGAGGGTGTGGAAGGTGTGACTGTGTGGCAACAGAGAGTATATGGGAACCCTTTGTATTTTCCAATCAGTTGTGTGTGTGTGTGTGTGTGTGTGTGTGTGTGTATAAGAAATGTAATTTTTTTTTCTTTTTTTAATATAATTTATTGTCAAGTTAGCTAACATAAAATGTATATGGTGTGCTCTTCGCTTTGGGAATAGATTCCCATGATTCATCACTTTATATAACACCCAGTGCTCATCCCAGCAAGTGCCCATCTCAATGCCCATCACCCATTTTCCCCTTTTCCCCAGGCCCCAGCTATCAACTCTGTTTTTTCTCTGTATTTAAGAGTCTCTTATGTCTTGCCTCCCTCTCTGTTTAAAACTATTTTTCCCCTTCTTCTGTTGTCTTCTGTTAAGTTTCTCATATTCCACATGTGAGTGAAAACATATGATATCAGTCTTCCTCTGACTGACATATTTCACTTAGCATAATATCCTCCAGTTCCATCCATGTTGCTGCAAATGGCAGGATTTCATTATTTCCCATTGCCAAGTAGTATTCCATTATATGTATAAACCATATCTTCTTTATCCATTCATCAGTTGATGGACATTTGGGCTCTTTCCATACTTTGGCTACTGTTGAAAGCACTGTTATAAACTTTGGGGTACATGTATCCCTAAGCATAAGCACTCCTGTATCCTTTGGATAAATTCCCAGTAGTATTATTGCTGGGTCATAGGGTAGTTCTATTTTTAATTTTTGGAGGAACCTCCACAGTTTTCCAGAGTGGCTGTACCAGTTTGCATTCCCACCAGCAGTACCAGAGGGTTCCCATTTCTCCACATCCTCACCAAAATCTGTTGTTTCCAGAGTTACTTATTTTAGCCACTCTGACTGATGTGAGGTGGTATCTCAGTGTGGTTTTGACTTGTATTTCCCTGATGATGAGCGATGTTGAGCATCTTTTCATATGTCTGTTGGCCATCTGGATGTCTTCTTTGGAAAAGTGTCTATTCATGTCTTCTGCCCATTTCTTCACTGGATTTTTTTTTTCAGCCTTGTAAATTCTTTATAGATTTTGGATACTAACCCTTTATTCAATATGTCATTTGCAAATATCTTTTCCCATTCCATCGGTTGCCTTTCAGTTTTTTTTTTTTTTTGGTTTGTTTACTTTGATGTGCAGAAGCTTTTATGATGATGAGGTCCCAACAGTTCATTTTTGCTGTTATTTCCCTTGCCTTCAGAGACATGTTGAGTAAGAAGGTGCTGCGGCTGAGGTCAAAGAGGTTGTTGCCTGTTTTCTCCTATAAGGTTTTGTTTTCTGTCTCACATTTAAGTCTTTCATCCATTTTGAGTTTACTTTGTGTATTTTCCACTCAATTTTTTGTTATCAACCTAAAACTTTTCTAAAAACACAGTTTATTAAAAAGAAAAATACCTGGCATGTAGTAAACACTAACATCTATTGGCTACTATTATATTATAGTAAAGTGAGTGAACAAGATCTTTATCAGAGAATAGCTAATAAGGGAGAGATGATTAGTATTTTACATATGTCAGTATCAATATAGATATAGATATATACACATATTTTGTTTTTAAAGAGGCACAGCAAGGAGGGGATGGAAAATGGCAATGAGACAATGAGGGGTGGGGGAAGAGAGAAATAATGCAAAATTGATTCACTCCATGCTTCCCTTCCCTGAGTTTAGAAAATGCCCCAACATGGGACCATTTTATGTTGATGTCAATGTAGGCAACAATGAGTTGAACCACTTGCCTTCATTTGTACAGCTAGGCCCATTCACTGTGTGAAACTAAGGTTGAAATGTGTAATCTGGCACCTCTGACTCTGCATTTCTTAGCTTTGTTGCTGCTACTGATATTGTTTTCATTGTTTTGACTGTGACTTCCTTTTATTTCTGTCTGACTTCCATGGACCACTCTTAATTGCCTTGTCCTGTATCATTGCCTTACATCCTTGGAGTAAATCTTTCAAATGCTCCCTCCTTGAAAAGGTCACATGCTGAAAACTAATAGATAATTGGTTCTTTGAGCAGGTGTATTCTATCCAGAGAAAAGGGAATGATAGAAGGAAAATCCTCCTTTTGAATTTCATGGAAAAAATGAGGGCAAGGGATGGAGGAGATTTCTTATTATCTACATAATTTGGAGGAAAACTAGAAATTATGTGAAAGATGACTAATCTAAAATAATTCCATGAATGTTAAAAATCATTTACTTTCAAAATTGCCCTGGGACTGAAATGTCATTTGGGTTAAAAGTCCCTATTTCTCTTTTACCTTAAATTTCTAAATGTGTCCCCATTAACAATCTTATTTGAAAGAAGTCTGCTCCAATCAGACTAAATGTTTATCGAGCAATTACTGTGTACAAGGCTTTGTGCTTGTGCTCTCTCTTCTTCCGAGAGACATAGGAAGTAGGGCTTTATGAAGAATTGATTTTTCAAAATTAAGAGGAACTCTGGCTAGCAACATTTCCTTCTAAGAACCACCAGGAAATTCAAAAGTACCAATTCAATATCTTGTTAACTGTTCCCATTTAATATCACTGCTTGACGTGATATTGACTTACTTTTTATCATATTTGAGCTCCAATTGAGAGTTTTGAAATGTTGAAATCACATCACCATATGGATAATTACTAGATGTGCTATTTTTGCAACTATTTTGAAGAGAAATAATTAGATGCAGTGTGCCACTTGCTTGTTTTATTTGTCTTTGATCTTGCTCTGTAGGTCTTATAAAAGAATTAAATGAAAATGCACTGTTAAAAAACCACAGAATAGATCATAAGTTTTTACAAATAAAAATTCAGGGGAGTGCCATTGAACTACATCCCTGTATTAGAGGAAATAATCATTATAGTCTAGCATATTGTTAAGAGTGTAAATTCTTAAACCAAATTGCCTCTTTTTCTCAGTGCTTTTTGCAAGGTAATTTTTTACAGATTCTTCCATCAAAAGGTGGAGTATATTTCTCCATCCATTGAACTCGACTGGCCTTGTGATTGGCTTTGGCCAATAGAATGTACTAGATGCAAAGATATGACATTCTGGTCTTGCATATATCCTCTTCTTCTTTCAGTACTCAGCTGCCTCACCATGAGAGTAAGCATGGGCTAGCCTGCTAAAGGATGAGAGATCATGTGAAACAGAGATGAATCATCTCATCTAGACAGCTCCCATTTGACATGGCAGCTGACTATAGACACATGCGTGAGCCTGGCCAAAATTAGCCAGACTTAAAGGAAAGAATCATTTATATGAATGTAACCCATATGGCCAACAGACAGAATCATGAACCAAATAAATGGTCATTATTTCAGCCATTAAGTTTTGTATGGAGGGAGGCAGAAGGGGAAATAGTTGTCACTTAGCATAATGGATACATCTGGGCTCAAATCCCAATTCTAACTCTTACTACCTGTGTGACTATGAGAAGGTAATTAACCTTCCAGTGACGTATTTCTCATCTATCAATGAGGAGGATAATGTGGTGGTGGTTAATGCCATTTCCAGATATTTGTAGTCCTCTTCCTGTGAGCATCTAGAAGAATTATACCATCTTTCTTGCCCCTTGATGTTAGGTGTGGTCATATGAGTTGCTTTTCCCAATGGAATATGAATGGAAATCTTTAAAAGTGCTTGTAGATTTCAAAGTCTTTCTTTCCTTTATAATCACAGTGTTCAAGATGGAGAAGGTCTGTCATCTTGTGTCCTAATGTGGGAGGATACATCTGGAGCTCCATTCCAACTCATTGAAATTTTGAGATTGTTTGTTATCACTGTAAATCCTAACCTATACTGATTGATAGACAAATTAATAGTACTTTCCTTATAATAAAGTTGTGTGATAATGTAAATAAATCTCTAAGCACAATGCTTGACCCATCTAAAATATTCCGTAGTAATGTATTATCACTGCCTTAATAGATAACAAAACCAAAACAAACAAACAAGAATTCCTTGGGTGCTAGAATGTAAAGGTGTCTTTGCAAAATTATTTTCTTAACTGATATACATGCACCATTTTAATACCATCATACAATTAATCAGGGCTAAAACTTTGTTTATCTGTTCCCGGTACCAATAAAATGTAGTATAATCAGGGGGCGCCTGGGTGGCGCAGTCGGTTAAGCGTCCGACTTCAGCCAGGTCACGATCTCGCGGTCCGGGAGTTCGAGCCCCGCGTCAGGCTCTGGGCTGATGGCTCAGAGCCTGGAGCCTGTTTCCGATTCTGTGTCTCCCTCTCTCTCTGCCCCTCCCCCGTTCATGCTCTGTCTCTCTCTGTCCCAAAAATAAATAAAAACGTTGAAAAAAAATTTAAAAAAAAATGTAGTATAATCAGGGCTTAATATTATTTGCTTCATGTTCAACTCTATAAGCTTAATATAATATTAGGTCTTCCATTTTTAACTACAAAATTAACTTTAAAATTATCATAAGAGTTTGAGGATTATTATTAATACATATTTATAATATTTTTCCAGT
Organism: Herpailurus yagouaroundi; assembly: GCF_014898765.1. Classification (NCBI taxonomy): domain Eukaryota; kingdom Metazoa; phylum Chordata; class Mammalia; order Carnivora; family Felidae; genus Herpailurus; species Herpailurus yagouaroundi. Next base: position 14,264,664 of record NW_024412414.1, on the reverse strand, counting down.
GTTTAGATTACTTTTTAATTTATCACTGTCACTGCACTGTAGCACTCCAGAAAGATCTGGGTATTAAAGTGAATGTTTATTACACATTTATATGCATATTTGGGAAGAGAAGCCATCTACAGGCTATCCCTAATTCACAGAGTATGAGTCTACATGGTGTGTAAAACATCACCCTCATATCTGAATAGTGGGAAACATGTACATGCTGTGTATCAATGGGCCATGATTACAAGGAAGCATATTTTATTTCAGTTAGAAAAAGAATGTTATAAATAATTGAAGAGTCTGATAGTAGAGGAAAGGTACCCTAGACCAGTGTTGTCAACTGGGAGGCATTTTGCCTCGAGCAGTTATTTGGCTATGTCTGGAGACATTTTGATTGTCACTACTCACTGGGAGATGTAGTTACAGATATCTAGTGGGTAGAGGCCAGGGACACTGCTATACATCCTTCAATGCATAGGAAAGCCCAATATTGATAGGTCTGCTTTTAGGAAACCCTGGTCCAGGGCTTTGACTTTGAGTCTGAGTATGTTCAAATGGAAGCTGTCTGAGGCGCTAGATGGTTTTTGGCTTGCGTACAGAGCTCTCTGCATGACATGAACAACAACTATCATGATGTGTTCACTGTCGGGTGTCTTCTATGTTATAGGCAGCAATTATGTAATTTCATCCTCACAATAACACTGAGAATCCATAATTTTTTCATTTTATGGATCTTCACAATCCTCAGCACTAGATAGAGAGCCAGAAATTTGTAAAAGGAAACAAAACGTCATATTAATAGGGGTTTCTGTGACTCTCTGCTTATTCCCTTTGTTTTGGTATATTTCTTTCCTAGGCTAGTCCATTGTCCTCTTTCCTGATAGTGCAGCAGTGGACAGAGATGGTGGGCTAGAAAAAAAGAAATATTTTTCTGACATTGGCATTCTTGACCTAACACCATGAGACAATGATGAGGGGGACAAGTCTTTAAGGAAACTCTCTAAAATTTCTAGGTAGTTGGCATGGAACCAGTAAGTTCATGCTTTCCGTTTGTCCTAGAGTGGAATGCCCAGGTCACTTTTCCTTCAATTGTATCTTCAGATAAATGAGGCTCCATGCCCACTTTTTTTGTGTGTGAGGTTAGGGGTACCAGGCTCTAAACTTATTAGTCTTTTCTCATTTTATTTCCAATTGGTGCCACAAGACATGGAGAGAAATAAAAAGATGGAGGTGGTAAAGGGAGAAACCAGAACTCAGCTTGAAGAAATAGAAAGAGAAATAAAAGGATAAATCAGTTCAACACATATTTATCAAGTACCTACTGTATACCAGTTTCTATGTTAGGTACTGGAGATAGATACAAAAAGGAACAGAATGAGGTATTATCCACAGGGAATGTGGCAAGATAAGTATCTTATGGGTCTTATTCATCTCATTCACTTGAGTGACAGTTACATCATGATACATTTTCATTCTTTCAGTAAACATTTGTGAATTCCTAGTAGGTGGCAAGTATAACGTCATCATAGCCTAGAATGATACAGGCATGGTTGCTGCCCTCATGGAGTTTATGCCATGTGATATAGGTAAAGGGAGAGAGGTAAACTCAGGGTGTTATAGAATCACAGAGATAAAGCTTTAATCTGGTCTGAAGGTGGAGTGTAAAGGGAAAGATAGGGCAGGCTACCTGGGGCAGATGTTGACGATAAGAAATTTTGAATGTTAAGAAATAGTTAGCTGGAAGATATGGAATGGAATTTCAAGCTGAGTAACTGGAATAAACAAATCATGGATGTGTGAAATGACATGTTGCCTGTGGGGTAATTAGTGTATGTTTAGAAATTATAGAAGTAAAAAATGGAAGTCAGATGAGAAAAATAATAAAGATGGACTGAGGCCAAATTTTTGCTATAAAGTTAGAGAGAGAGAGAGAGAGAGAGAGAGAGAGAGAGAGAGAGAGATGATAAGTAAATAGATGGACATGTTGATGTATAGATGGATGGGTAAATGATTGATTGCGATGGGTTTATTCATAATAGAAGGAACAGTGACATGATTGAGGTGGGAAACCCCACATAAGGGTTTATTATTATGTTCCAAAAATTGAATGCTGGATTGAAGCAGGGTTATTAATAATGGAAAGGGACAAGATTTCTAAAAATATCAAAGAAGTAAAATTTGCCACTTGTAGTGGTTGTTTGTGAGGAGGGGCATGATTGGACTTGTCTCTCTCCCTTTCTTTTGTATACCATTTCTTTTTCTTTCCTTATCATTTCATATCTTAAAGGAAAATAAGTTGAGGACATTATAAAAATCTGAAGTACTCAAAAACAAGAAATGAACAAAAATAAAGAAAAAGTACTCTCACGTTTTCTGCCAGTCTGACCCAGAATTATATAATATTTTGCAAACTTTCAAAGTACTTTTTGGTCAGGAGCGCTAATACAAGGTTATTCCAATAGAATCACTAGGCAATGACCAGTTCTTTTTATAAATAGTTATGTACAATAAGAAGTTAATAAATCCACATCTGTGATATTAATATGACATATTTGAGTTTCTGGCATTCAAAAAAATGTTCAACAATAAGAAAGCTTCACCTAGAGTGTGTGCAATATATTCAATTTTAGTTGAGCGTAAGTCTTATGGGAAATCAGGCATCTCAGAAAATATTCTTGTACATAATGGAAACAAAACTAGTCATCATTTTGAAATACATCAAACATTAACACATACAAAAGTCCCAGGAAAGGGTGGGCATAATGAAATAGCCAGCATACATTAACCTATGGAACACTGCCTATGATAATTAGGTATTTTCATCATAGGTAAGGTAAGTTTTTGGCAGTGTTAAGGGTCAAGTTGAGCCCAATTAGAGCTGGACTATTTTTGGTATTTAGTAAATAGCAGCCCATTTTTATAATTGTAAATATGTTCTAAAGTATAAAATGGCAACAATTAAGGTACATGCTTTTTCCACCCCCAGTGGTACGTAAGCCTGTAATAATTAAGGACTCATTCCAGATACTACAAAGTTAATTTTTTAGACTTGACAGGAAAAACCTTGAAAAGATCAAAAGATTTTCTGAGGCTCCCTTTTATATTATTACTTTTCTGGTTATTCAGTGTAGTTTTAAAAATAATACCTATGAGTATGGCAGAAAGTATATAAAATAGAAGCTATAGGTAATCATACCTTATATGCTTTCTCTTTTTAGCATCTTAACTGCCTGGGACTCAATTTTTCCTGGTTTTATTTTCACTTGAAACATACATAATTTTCATTATAATTATAATTACTTCAGATCTATACATCTATGATGGATCGTTTTAGTTATAACCAATATCATATGGTTCTGATTGTAGTTACCAGATCCTAGTCATTTGGCTAGCAAAATTAACTAGGCAGGGACTTTAGTATCCTACTAGTAATGTTATGACAATAGCTTTTGAAGTTAAAAAAAAAAAAAAAACCTCTGTAAAACATAAGAACACATAAATCTATTTCCTTTGGTGAATATCGTTCATTTAGTTGGAAATGTTTATTGAGCATGTATAATGTGCCATTCATATATGTTTTTCTTATAATTAAAATGAAACAGATGTAGAAAGATGATGATTTTATCCAAAGTGATATTTTGAAGCAGAGATAAAAATAAATAGTTGTTAAAGAGCAGTGTCACATTGATTTTCATGGGCCTAATACTGTGCCACACATTGAGGGAGACTAAATATATGTATTAGCAAAGCTGTGTTGGGGCGCCTGAATGGTTTAGTCGGTTAAGCATTGGACTCTTGATTTTGGCTCGGGTCATGATCTCATGGTTCATGAGTTTGAGCCCCAGTCAGGCTCTGCACTGACAGCTTGGAGCCTGCTTGGTATTCTGTCCCTCTTCCCCTCTCCTCACCGCCCCACTCCCCAATCTCTCTCTCTCTCAAAATAAATAAATATATTTTTAAAAATAGCTCTGTTCTCAAAAACTTAGGATCTATTTGGGCAAGGAGGCTGAACATATCTAATAACTGGATTATAATATCAAATAGTATTAAATAGTATTTAAGTGCATCCTGACTACTGAATTCGTCAAGAGAGAAGGCAAATCAGTGTAATGGTGGTGGGATTCCTAGATTTCCCAAAAGCATTGCCTGTCGACACTGGATCCATATTCTCTCATGGTAATTAGGTGGTTCTAATTTAATGATGTACCTATTAGACTAAACGTGTGTTTGTCAGATTACCACAGTCTGTACCATTCCTGATTGTCTTTCTGACACCAAGGCTGACCATCAGTGGCTCTTGGTCATCATGACCGTGCTGCTGTTTCTCTTATATAAGGCAAACTGTTTCCTCTACTTGTGCCTCCAATAAAAGTGAGAAGGAATTTAAGAGTTTGATAGATTGTTGTGTTTTAGATTAAAATGGGAGCCAGTTTCTAGGGAGGAATGAAAGAGGAATCCCACATGCTTCATGTTAAAAAAGCATGGTTTTATCTAACTTAATGTTGTCCATTTCACTCTTATGTATGTTGTCCCAATGGATGTTCAATTTTACAACTGCTGACGTAGGAAAAGATCCTGGGACTCCCAAGTCATTGGAAAAAGTTTCTGTGCAGAATTTAAGCCAAGCATGACCTTGATGAATGAGGTAGGTAGGGTATGCACAAGAATACAGACATAGTAAAGGAGGAGACTGAGCATGTGAAAGGCCTGGCAGCAAAGCAACTAGTGCAACATGCTTGTTGTTTGTAGAAAGACTCGTCTGGGTCGGAGAGGTGATTTATAATACGAAGTAGCAACTATGGTTGGCTCCTTAGGGAATGTAGATAAAGGTTAGAGGGTCTCAAAGATCATATAGTGGAGTTGGAACCTGAGAGTCCAGCCATCATGAAAGACTGTCAGTACATCAGCAATGAAGTGATCAGCAGTGAAGTGATGAGTATGGCATTTGCAGAAGACCATGCTGGAACAATAATGGGATGAATTAGCAAGTGACTGACAATTAGGGAATCCTCATAGTCTGGAGATTACTGGAGTAATTTAGATGTGATACAATAAGATGTGTGCTGTCAGAGACAAACATTTAAAAAAGGAGCAGATTGGGGCACCTGAGTGGCTCAATAGGTTAAGTGTCCAGCTCTTGGTTTACACTCAAGTCACGATCTCACAGTTCATGAGTTCGAGTCCCATATTGGGCTCTGTGCTGACAGCTCAGAACCTGCTTAGGATTCTCACTCTCTCCCTCTCTGTCTCCCCCTCCCTTGCATTCTCTCTCTCTGTGTCTCTCTCAAAATAAAGAAATAAACTTAAAAAAAAATAAAGGAACAGAATGAGGATGTGTGCAGAGCAATTAATCTGATCAATGCCTCAAATTTGTTAGCTGAAAAGAGGAGATAGCAAAGGAGAGAATTTTAGAGAAGTAGGGAAGAACATAAGGTCAAACTGTTCTCAAGATAGCTAAGAGAAGAGTGAACTTTAAGCAAGGGAAATGTGTTCAATAGTGGCAACATATTTCAGACAGGTCAAGGGTGAGGATACAATTAGATATATCCTTGTACATTTGAAGTCACATCTTGTGGACAATTTCTCCTAGAGGGTAAATAACAACCAGTATCCTGGTTAGGCTTTCTCAGAAGTGCAATAATCCTTTCCAGTTACTGAGCTAACTCTTTCTTCCTTGTGTTAGTTATGGACTAAAAGAAGCCTATTAACCTAAAAGGTTAATCTGCTTTAAGAGTTCTTTCCTAGCTGCATTATATAAAGCATATACTGATGATAGAAAGGACTTTTGAAACAGTACAGAAAGTGCAAGGCAAATTAAGAAAGTGAGAGTTCACGGTGGTTTCCAATTGCCAAAGGGAGATTCACTTGAAGATGTGGGATTGGAACAGGATTTTGAAAGATGGGTAAAAAATGAAAAAAAGATGTAACAGGGTAACAATAGTCTTATCACCTGCATTTGACTTAAGTTAGTGGTGAGGGAGGACAGAATGAAAGTTTAAAAACAAAGCTAAATTATTACTGTATTATTACTGTATTAATACTATGTTATTTTTACTGATAGTGTTTGCTGATATCAACATTTTGGTTTTATCTATAAAAGTTGAGAGCAGTTTTCTTTATTTATATATTTTATTTGGCTTAACTAATCATGAAATTTTATCTCCTGCCAGCATGCATAGAATCTTGTGCTGAATTTTTCGTCAAGAGAAGGAGTCATTTTATAACCTAATAACTATTCTGTGCTTTCAATTACAATGACCACTGGTCATATATGGCTATTAAAATTAAAATTAATTAAAGTTGATAAAATAGGGGTGCCTGGATGGCTCAGTCTTAAGCATCTGGCTCTTGATCTCGGCTCATAGTTCATAGGATTGAGTACCGAATCAGGCTCTGCATTGACAGCATGAAGCCTGATTGGGATTCTCTGGCTTCCTCTCTCTCTGCCTGCCCCCCCCATCCTCTCTCTCTCTCTCTCTCTCTCTCTCTCTCTCTCTCTCTCTTTCTCTCAAAATAAATAGACTTTTAAAAAAAGCTGATAAAATGTAAAATTCATTTCTACAGTTGCACTAGCTGCATTTCAGCTACTTAGTTATGTGGCTAGGGACTACTGTATTGAACATGATGATATCATCATAGGATGACATTAGAAATATGAACGCTTCCATCATCCTTCTATTGAATAGCACCGAGAAAGCAATAACACACATTAGTAGCTGCCCTGTGGTTGAAGACGGTTGATTTTGCTTGTAAGAATAAACTTGTAAGGATTGAGGTATGGGAATCATTTTTGTACTGAGACTGTAGCTGGTTTGTATAATAATTGATTTGCTTAGTTTATCAATTCAACCATTATATGCTGAGAGCTCACTCTTCCTCACTGTGCTTGAGCAGAACATATACATCCATGTCTTTCAGGAAACTTCGAGTCTAATGAGAGAGACACATTTTAATCATGTTATCACCCAAACAAATGTAAAATTACAATTAAAGTGTAAAAAGGAGAAATAAATGGTTTCACGAGAGGATAGCTGTTAGTACTAAATAATCAAGAAATTCTTCCCTGGGAATATGAGAGGAGATCTGAAGGTAAGGTAGCATTTCGCTAGATACGGCAGAACAGTAGAGTAGCAGGACAGGAGAGGTCAGGGGAGACTTTTTAAGCAGAGAAAACAATATGTATAAAGTCTTTATAGAAGAAGAGAGGGAAAGGTAATTCAAAAAGCTGAAAGGGGGCCTATGCCTGCTTACTATTTTGGCTTTAAATTTAATCTTATAAATGTTGGTCTCAACAGTACCAAATAGTTTAAATTGGGCATCCCATTCAGTTTAGTAAGAACTATTTGATTTTAAGTCAATATTAGGATACCAGGTGTTAGAACTTTGTATATCCCTGGTGGCTGATAAGTAAAATAGTCATTGTTGACTCATAATTATATGAATAAATAAGCACTTCTTAGCAATATTGTTGATCCATAAATTATTTCAGGAAATGGACACTTCTTAGCAATAAATCACTTTTGTCATGAAGGCTCTTTCTCATTGTGTTCACCTCTTAACCATCTTGCCCCAAATCAGTCTCCCTACAAAAGATAATCTGGTTTCAAGTCCTGTTAAATTAATACCATCATCAATGAAGAAATAGCCCACGTGGAACACACTCTGAAGTGGAAAAACACATTTATACTAATAATACAAAAGCTGTACTGTGAAATTAGGGTATAATACTAGAATCATTGAGGTTAACCTCGTATTCTCTGTAGTGGAAAGTCACGAAGATGTAGTGTACTACAAACCCATCGACACAGCGTTTCCATGGTTGCTCAGGCACATAAAATGAAGCTCTTGGTAAAGAGTAAAGGTGACATTGGGACTTGTTCAAAGCAAAAGCAAAATTGTGTTGCACCGGTTGCTCACAAAACAGCCTTTTAAAGTGATTTTCAGATGCTCCGTCATTGGGATTCAATTAACACGACACTGTGCAATCCTCTCTGAAGTGCAGTGCATCTTTTCTTGAGGTAGAAAAACACCTCATGATGCATTTTAAGACTGCGTTGAGATTCAAGTAATACAACAGACTTCATTTTCTATTTTAGAAATGCTGAATATCAGAACTGTAATGTATTCAAGGAATCTGTCTTGGAAGGGATCTCAGCTTTATCAATGCTCCTTCCCACTTCTGGATTCCTCCTTAAACCGTTTCATCAAGTAGTTGTGTTCTGCTTGAAAACTCTATTCCCACCATCAACGGCATCACTGTTTGCACCATTAGTAAATGAATTAACAAGTGAGTAGACTACATATGTGTAGTCTGTAACTCTAGTACATAGGGAATGAGCAAAATGTGTATTTTGCTTTGAACATACATACAGTATTTTACATAAAGGCATAAATATTACATCACATTTTAGCGTGTTCTCTCTTTTTTTTTTCAGTTTCTCCTAGAATTCCCCTTTCCTCCCTCTGTCCCTTTATTTGCCATGCTCTACCAGGGAAATCATGCCAACAACTTAGTATATATCATCCCAATTTATTGTATGCATGGATGTTTGTGTATATTTGTGTTTATTTTTGTATATATTTGTGTATGCATGCATTGGTTATTGTTTTATGTAAATAACATTGTATTACACACAATTTTAGGTGTTCTTTTTTATAACTTCCTTTTGTAGACTGAAATATGGGATAACAAGGAAAACTTCTAATCCCTTTGTTGCTGTTACATAACAGTATTTACTGACCCTGAAAATGTAGGGAATTTGTTTCATTTATACCAATATGGTAGATTATTCTTATAAACATTCTTATGGTAGATATTCTCATAGTCTCCTTTTGGTACAGCACATCAAAAATACTTGATAAGACTTTGTAAAAGGTATCTTTTTCACACATAATTAAACTGACAAAAAAATAAAGTAGGTGACTCAGAGGTCAGAAATTACTTGTTTCTGGGTGATCTCAAGCCTGATGTTAAAATAAAAAATTAATGTTTATTTATTTTTGAAGCAGAGAAGGAAACAGAGTGTGAGTGGGAGAGGGGCAGAATGGGAGTGGGGATAGGGACACAGAATCTAAAGCAGGCTTCAGGCTCTGAGCCAGCAGCACAGAGTCCAATGCGGGGCTTGAACTCACAAGCTGTGAGCTCTTGACCTGAGCAGAAGTCAGACACCCAACTGACTGATCCACCCAGGCACCACTGAAGCCTGAATTTTAATGAATCAGATTCATAGAAGGCATAAACTCAACACCTTGTGCCTGAAGAAGAGAAAGCCTGTATCACAGACTCCAGCAGAAAGCCAGGTCCCCGAGAAGGTGATGTGCTCGAGTAAACTAGAGAAAATCTTGTCCCTCAGCAGTAGATGGTGGAGACGGAGGTCTATTATGGCAATATCTTCTCTGATAATTCCTAAAGAAAAGTCAGGAATCATGTAAATTTTAGGAAATGCTTATTAATTCTGTAAACTCAAGGAAAAGAAAAGTAGCTTTCAGTATTTATTGAAAATCATGAACACTTGACAGAAACAAATATAAATTGTTTCTTAGAAAATGCACCAATAACAAAACTCTTCAAAAACTTTTTTACAACCAGAGTTCCAAGAAATATTAAATCACAAATAAATAGGTAAACAAATGACAAGGGAACACTCTGAAAGTTAGCCAAAACAATGAATCAGTCCCAGAGAAAGGGTAGCTAGTTGAATTTTCAATACAAAATATAAAATGTGTTTAACCTTCTTAAAGATGTGAAAGTGGTACATAGGAAAGTAAATGTTACATTATGAAAAATAACCAGAAATGTTAGATCAAAAAATAAATAAATGATTTCTTTTATTTGTTTTTAATATAGTTTGAAACTATAATAACTAAAACAAAACTGAAGGGATATATTAAACATAAGATTAACCACAGTTGGAGGAAGAATTTATAAACCAGAAGATAGATCTGAATTAGCCAGAGTAGATTTTAAAGTCAAGAAGATAAATATGGAAGGAGATTGAGACCTAGAGGACAGCATAACAAGTTCTAAGAGAGATCTGTTGGAGGTTTAGAAGGAAGTCACTCCGGGAACTTTTAAAGAATACATTTCAGGAAGAAGGGAATCATCTATAGGGAACAGTGAGATGCATGAAGGAATGAAAAATAAAAGCAAAAAGAAAAGGGGGGTAGGGGAGATGTCTGATTAATATAAACAAACATTGACAGAAAACAATAATACTGTCAATTTCATGGATTTAAGTATTCAAGATTGCACTAATTTTTCGGAAGCTAGATCTGACTGATAACGAAAGTGTATGAAAACTTGTGATTTAGGGGCGCCTGGTGGCTCAGTCGGTTAAGCATCCGACTTCCGCACAGGTATAATCTTGCGGTCTGTGAGTTCGAGCCCTGCATCTGGCTCTGTGCTGACAGCTCAGAGCCTGGAGCCTGCTTCGGATTCAGTGTCTCCCTCTGTCTCTGCCCCTCCCATGCTCGTGTTCTGTCTCTCTTTGTCTCTCAATAATAAATAAACGTTAATAAATTTAAAAAAACAATTTGATTTAACTAAATATTTACATGAAAATTTTGTTACTGCTAATATTAAAGAAAATTACTTAAAATTAACAAACTAGATATCTGTCTTAATAGAAAAAAATGAATAAAGGAACAATTGCAGCATAATCATAAAGATCAGAAATTAATGAATAAAAGAGAGCTATATAGAGAAGAAATGCAAAGCCAAAAGTTGTCCTTCGAGGGGCACCTGGGTGGCTCAGTCAGTTGAGCTTCCAACTCTTGATTTCAGCTCAGGTCATGTTCTCACGGTTCCTGAGGTTGAGTCCTTCATTGGGCTCTATGCTGACAGCGCGAAGCCTGCTTGGGATTCTCTATCTCCCTCTCTCTCTCTCTCTCTGAACTTTTCCGTGTGCATCTGCTCACTTGCTCTGTTTCTCTGTCAAAATAAATAAATATACAAAAGAAAGAAAGAAAAAAAGAAAGAGAAAAGTTGTCCTTTGAAATGTTTAATACTGTTGACAAACTTGAGATGTGTCAAGAAAGAAAGGAATCAGAAATGTATACAAACATCAATAATAAAAATGATAGGGGCACCTGGGTGGCTCAATCGGTTAAGCCTCTAACTACGACTCAGGTCCTGATCACGGTTTGTACGTTCGAGCCCCACATCAGGCTACTGTGCTGACGGCTCAGAGCCCGGAGCCTGCTTCAGATTCTGTGTCTCCCTCTCACTATCTGCCCCTCCCCCGCTCCCATTCTGTCAGTCTCTCTCAAAAATAAATGAACATTAAAATTTTTAATTTTAATAATAAAATGATAAAAATAAGAAACTATGATGTCTTCATGTTGGAAAACAAATTCTTGATGGACCTGCCTCATTTCTGCATGACTTGCAAGCAGAGGAACACAGTTGATTACAGTTCATTCTTGTTTTTTTTTAATGTTTATTATTTTACTTTTTTTTTTTTTTCTCGAGACAGAGACAGAGCATGAGCAAGGAGGGGCAGAGAGAGAGGGAGACAGAATCCGGAGTAGGCTCCAGGCTTTGAGCAGTCAGCACAGAGCCCGACACAGGGCTTGAACTCGTCCACTGGGAGATCACGACCTGAGCCAAAGTCTGGCGCTCAACTGACTGAGCCCCCCAGGCGCCCCACAGATTATCCTTATATTTTAAGAAAGTTTTAGTTTCCAGAAAACCTGAGCAGATGGTACAGAAACTCCCTTTATGTTCCCCCTCTTTCCACACAATTTTCTCTTTTTTAAGACGTTTTGTATTAGGGCATTACATGTTTTCAATGAAGGAAACAATATTAATACATTATTATCAAGTGAAGTGCATGGGTTATGTGAAGGTTAACTCTTTGTGTTGTAAAGTTCAAGCCTGAAGTAGATTCCACATATATAACATTTGATTAATTGAAAATCTTCTTCCCCTCCCCCATGGTTGTCAATTTGACAATAAATTTCATATTAAAATAAATAATTTTAAAAAGAGAAAATCATAGATCCACTTCTCTTGAATGATATCCTGACAAACTTTCCATCTGTAGAAATGCGTGGACATTTTCCTTAAAAACAACAGTGTCATTAACAAAGCCTGAGAAAGTAACTATGATGTTTGGAATTTTTTTTTAAATTACTAAGAAAGCTGAATACCTGTAATGACAGAATAGAAAAGGAACAAATCTGCCAAAATATTGTAGATGCTGCTTGCCTCAGCATTATTGAATAATAGTACTTTTATGTTGAATAGTACTTGTAGTTTATTTTTTTTTTTTCTGTCAGTTTCCCATTTTCACAAGAAACAAATTGTTTCTTTCCCTCTGGAAGATAAAATCTACTTGTCCAAAATGGATCTCAGGGTGTGTGTGATGGGGGTCGAGGTAGGAGAGGGAGGGGACACACAATGAGAATCTCACTAGACATGAGGATACGCCAGTTAGGGTGAGGAAGGATTCTTTAAAAAGTAGCTTGATATATTATTGTTATATGCATCTTTTAACAATTGAAATTATGTCAATGGATAATAGGATACAATTTTCTCTCATATCATATTTCACATTTCATCTTTTGCCATTTACATGCTTGAAGGTCACAGACATGGTAAAGAATATTAAATGGAAATTAAAACTATTTTTCTGCAGATCATTAAAGCTAATGAAAATGCTGCTTGGATTAGTTTTGGAAGCACTGATCGATTGAAATTTAAAGCACTTTATTACTTTGTGATTTACAGTGCATTCTTTCTACAACCATTATTGCTCATGGTTATTTACTTTGCCAGTGATAATGTTCTTGGATGAAAGGTGTTTGATTATAATCTGAATTCCTCTTCTTTCATATTTATATACCAATCAGAAGTCTTTATTAATATCAGGGTTTAGGGGAAACACTTTTTCTCATTATTTTTAAACTTTCACGTAGAAGTTTTTAGGTAAATGCATTTAAATAATTATACCCCTGATTAAAATGTTATAAATATTTTTGTAATACTTTCAATTTATTTTTATTTACATGTGAATTATTTTCAACATACTACCCAAAAAATTGGGCCCAAGTTTTTAAAATAGCAGTTTTGGTTTGTTGTTGTTGTTGTTTTTTCTTTCTGAATTGGCATCATAGTTTTACACATCAGGTTCAAACTCTTCACAACTGTCTTTGCATGATGAATTAATTCTCACCTTCATCCATGTTCAAGCTCTAGGTGCATGTTTCCCAATGCTTTTTAGAAGTAACTCAAGCCTTTATCGTAATATACCCTGGTCTTTTTTAAAGATTGCCCTTTAATTTTGTGAACGAGTGTCTTTCAGTGTAGTCTCCTCCCAGTTAGAATACAGATCATCATGTAAAATATCACCTCCCCTCTTGCCATTGAAATCTTGAATTATAGCAATTGCTTTGCGGCTGCCACCATTTCCTGACTGCTTCTACCAACATCGCCGTGACCCTTGCGAACAGAACATTGAGTTTACCACTGAGTTTCCAACATGTTCTTCAGTCCCAAAGGGTTGTTCCTGTCATGGAAGTCATTTAATTGTATGATTCTATCATTGCATTACTAATTGGTTGCTAACTGATTGTTTTTACATCCTTTTGCCAACCTTCTGTCTCAAAGCTAAGAGTTTTGTTTACTCTGGATTTGGGTTAAATTCAGTTGCCATGTACAGACAGTATCTCGTTTCTCAGAATTCAAATCCTAAGAAAATCCTGAAAATAGATAATGGTGTTTGGTTTAATTCCAGGACCTCTGAATATTCAATGAATGATATTCTTTAGAAGACTAAATGCATGAAATTTTATGATTTTTTTTTATTCAGTCATAAAAGTCTTGGTTTAGGTTTGTGAAAAAAAAAAAAAACTACAGCAGTGAGTCTAAATTTCTACACAGCACATCAGTAAACCTGGTATACTGCTTCTTTTAAACTGCATGGACGTAAGAGTACTTAAATTCTTATTTCTGGTCAGCAGGGCACAAAAAATGTTGTGCTTCAGTCATGTCCTGAAGATCAAATATTAAATAAAACACCTTTTGAAAAGGCAGCTTGCAACAAAATATAAAGTGCAACAAATCTTTCACTCATGTAAAAAAAAAAAAAAAAAACACCAATGCAGTTACCTCTTGAGCAAACGTCTGGGCAAAACAGAGGTTTGTTCTATCAGAGGAAATTGGCCTAATGCCTGAGCTAGCAGACCAAGTCACCAAGGAACTGAATACTGCCTTTGGCTGACATATCAAGCATTGAATAAAAAAAGAAATAGCTTAATCAACCTTAGCTGAAAAAAAAAAAAATCACCTTCTCTAAACGCAAAAAAAAAAAAAAAAATTCATCTATTAACTCTGCCCTCCATGAACAGTGTGAGGGTATTTCCTGTGAGAAAACTGTACTTCCATGGCAGAGGCCATGTGCTGGAATATGGGTGTTGAAAGAGAGTTGATTTGTACACCAAGAGTTCAAATGAGTCCTTAACTTCAGGGCCTCCTACCATGTTGTTTCTGGTGCCTCTCCTCACAGCTTTTCATTGTGCACATTCCTGGGATCAGATACATCTCACAGGAGTCATCTTAGGTGTCCCCACAACATGGTCACTGAGCTCCTAGCATTGTTTCTAGATTCTCAAACCTTTTCGTATGTTATCTGCAAGTAGAAAGCATGGGTAATTAGAGCCAGTGTGAATGCTAAGCCGTGAAGTCTGAATCAAACACATTGCCTGAATCATGTGTGCTTGAAATTCATGTTTGAAAACCCAAAGTGAATATCAAAGCAACACTCCATTTTTGTTAGGGCAGTCATCCAGGTCATGAATGTGGGAATGAGGACTGGTCACACATCGGTGCTGTAAGTCAGCAATAATCAAATTCTAGATTCCTAGTATTCTGATGTTATGTGATTAATTTGTCCGTAATTTATCTTTTTGTTTCTTCAGCTCTCTTGTAGCGTGATTTCATTCATTTGAAGTTTTACCACTGAGAAATGTATTCAGTGCTTGGAGAAAATTGGAAAGTGTAATGGAAAGTGCCAAGGAAGTTATAACCAAGTTTGTAAATTTCTCTTGTGTTAGGGTAGGAATGCTGGAGTTATTAGACTTGAGTTCTTAGCCACATACAAGGTAGATCAAGGTCCTTGGGTATCAGTTCCTGCTTCTAATTTAACCACTCTGTATTTTCATGAAGACTCTTTACCTTGGGGTGCCTGGGTGGCGCAGTTGGTTAAGCATCCGACTTCAGCCAGGTCACAATCTCGTGGTCCGTGAGTTCGAGCCCCGCGTCAGGCTCTGGGCTGATGGCTCAGAGCCTGGAGCCTGTTTCCGATTCTGTGTCTCCCTCTCTCTCTCCCCCTCCCCCATTCATGCTCTGTCTCTCTCTGTCCCAAAAATAAATAAACGTTGAAAAAAAAAAAAAAAAGACTCTTTACCTTGTATGTCCCTTCTGGTACCATTTCTTAGTTTATTTTTATGTTCTATATA
This sequence comes from Herpailurus yagouaroundi, assembly GCF_014898765.1. Taxonomy (NCBI): domain Eukaryota; kingdom Metazoa; phylum Chordata; class Mammalia; order Carnivora; family Felidae; genus Herpailurus; species Herpailurus yagouaroundi. The sequence goes on along the minus strand of NW_024412414.1, from coordinate 14,249,220 downwards.
TTAGTTTCCTATGGCTTCTCTCTCAAATTACCTTTGTCTTGAGGACTTAAAAGAACACACGTTTATTCTCTGACAGTACAGGAGATAAGAAATCCAAGATCACTTTCACTAGGTATGATGGTTATATGTGTTGTCTTGACTGGGCCATGAGGAGCCCAGATATTTGGCCAACCATCATTCTAGGTGTTTCTGTGAGGGTGTTTTTGGATGAAATTAACATTTATCAGAAGATTTAGTAAATCAGATGGCTCTTCATAATGTGATTGGGCCTTGTCTGAATATTTGAAGACCGGAAAAGAACAGAATGTACTGTCCCTTCCTGAGTAAGATGGTATTTTTTTCTGCCTGATGGCCTTTCAAATGGGACATGGGGTGGGGGGGTGGGGAGCACCTGGTTGGCTCAGTCTGTTAAGCATCCAACTCTTGATTTTTGCTTAGGTCACAGTCTCACAGTTCATGGGTTCAAGCCCTGCATCGGGCTCTGCACTGACAGCACAGAGCCTGCTTGGGATTCTCTCTCTCTTTCTCTCTGCCCCTTCCTGGCTCATGCTCTCTCTCTCTCTGAAATAATAAAACTTAAAAAAATAAATAAATAAACTGGGGCGCTGGCTTTTTTCATACCTTCGGACTTAAACTGACACATCAGCTCTTCTTGGATCTTGAGCTTGTTGGCCTTTGGACTGAAACTACAGCTTTGGCTCTCCTGGTTCTTAGACCTTTGGACTCAAACTGGAACTTAACCACCAGCTCCTGAGTCCCCATTTTGCTAACTCACCCTCCCAATCTTGGGACTTCCATAACTGCATAAGCTAATTTCTTATAATAAGTCATGTATATGATACAATATATGAAATAATGTATATGAAATATATAATCTGTCATATATGAAACAAACACACATAGAGTTGACCCATGAACAACACAGGGAGGGGCTAGTGGTGCCACCCTCACGCAGTTGAAGATCTATGTATAACTTTTGACTCTCCAAAAACTTAACTACTAATAGCCTGCTTTTGACCCAAAGCCTTACTGATAACATAAAAGGTCAATTAACACATTTTATGTGTTACATGTATTAGAGACTGTATTCTTACAATAAAGTAAGCTAGGGGAAAGAAAATTTTATTAAAGTTATAAGGAAGAGAAAATACATTTATAGTCCTATACTGCATTTGACAAAAATCTGCATGTAAATGAACCCTCACAGTTCAAACCTGTGTTGTTCAAAGGAGAGGATGGATGGATGGACAGATAGATAATAGACAGATAGATATATGGATAGATAGATGATAGTATTTGGATGGATGGATAGATAGATAGATAGATAGATAGATAGATAGACAATAGGTAGGTGATAGTATGTAGATGGATAGATGGATAGATAGCTGTAGCTCTGTTGCTTTATCTCTGTCACTACCTATATCTATACATCCTGCATATGTTTATCTGGAGAACACTGAGCAGTATACTGGGTTTAGGGAAGAATCCATTTCCTTCCTTTTCCAGCTTCTAAAGCTCCGTTGCCTGCAATCATTGGCTCATAGTTCCTTCCTCCATTTCCCTCTGCTTCAGGAAGAAGCTGTGTAGCATCTTGCTTCCATTGTAACATCGCCTTCTTGAGTCAAAAACACCTTCTGCCTCCCTCCTATAAATTTAGGGCCACTGGTTAATCCAAGATTATCTCCACATCTCAAAACCTTTAATTTAATCACATGGACAAAGTCTCTTTGTCTTCTAAGGTGACATTCACCGGCTTCATGGATTAGGACCTGGATATCTGTGGGAGCCATTATTCAACATAACACATTCTACTGTGCTATTTTTTTAAAAGATTATACTGATTACAGGTGGTAGAAATCCAGTTAGAGTTTGCTTAATCAAAAAAAGGAGATTGATTATAAGGAGATGGGAAGATACAAGTAGCTAAAGCCCTAGGGGAGAGCAGGGAATAACTAACTTCAAAGAAGTGAACAGTATTACAGGCCTTCAACTTTCCTCCGTGTTCCTTCGTACACATCCGTATATTTAATAACTTCTCTCTCTCTCTCTCTCTCTCTCTCTGTATAGATTTTCTCTGTTCTTCTGACCGTCATATTACCAATTTTCCTGAGATTGGCTGCATGGTTGGAGACGTGGCTGCTGACAAGCTGACATACTGTCCCTGATCCCAAATTCAAAAATGTAGAAAAGACATTATTAGTTAGCTCACTCTATGTAGTAAGTCTTGGGGCAGTGAACTCAAGCATCAGAATAAGGTCCCTTTTAACAAGACTGGTTCCTCTTCAGCCATTTGAATATGCAAGGGGGACAGAAATGTCAGTGACTGGAAAGTGGCAAGGTTATCACTGAAAAGACAATTAGGCAGGTGTCCTCCACAACTTATTCCTGAAAAAAAAAAGCTTTTTAGGGGCTGGGATAGGGATAACATTTTGCAATGGTAAGATTTCATATGAAATTACTCTGTCATGATCTATTAAATTGGTAAGCATTATTTTTTATAGATGACATTAAAACTCAGAAATGTTACATAACCTGTAAAAATTGGCTAACACTGGTCTCCTAGTTTTAGGATTATTATTCCTTTCTTCAAGTAACTGAATTAGAGTTGAAACAGTAAACTAAGAGTTAGGCAGCCTGGGCCGATATTTTGTCTTTGCTATTTACTAGCAGTTATCCTAAAAAAGTTATTTAAATCCCCCCAACTTTAGTTTCCTCTTCTCTAAAATAGGTATAAAAATAGCTTGTCCCTACAGCCATGTTCTGAAGTTTAGGTGATATAATTTAAGTAAGTGTCTATATAGTTGGTATTAAAAAAAAATAAATAAATGGCAGATCATCTTCCTCTGATTATTTGTTACAGTGTAGAATTGTCCTATTTTGCAAAGCATTATAGTAGAGTTCCTAACTCAGGCTAGTATTCACTAAGAAGTTAAAGCAGATTAAAAGTTGCTGTTTGAGTGTCAATGTCTGTGATACATGTATTTTGGTACTGCTAATTATTGTCAGAAGGGGGCATTTTCCAGGAACACGTTTCCTAGGTTTTGAGGTGGGCTGGAATATGCCAGAGGGCTCAAGTTCTGGATGGAAATCCAGAGCAGCTGTTTGATAGTACTGATGCATACTTATACTGTCTTTCAAGTGTAATCTCTTCATTGAATTTTTTCCTGCCAGGAGGGAAAGGCAACCCCTCCGTGTAATAGAGCCATTGGCGGCAATGATCTGAAAGCAAACTGGTAGAGAGGGAATAAGAAGACGAGAGCTGGTGTCTTAGGCATTATTATAAGAAGATGATGTGGATAATGTTCTATTAATGGTTCCAAAATGCATGATTCTTTATTTAATGGAAATTTTAAAATGGCATGGGATGTTTCTCTACAAAATAGATGAATGTTAGACACATTGCTTTGTGTTAATATTTCCCTCTGCTGTCTTTGAGGCATGTGCTCATTGGATAGATCAACTCAGAAGTTAAAGAGTAACCTTGGAAGTCGGACTAGTTAATATGCGTTAGGTTGGATAAGCTTGTGGGAAATATTTTGTAAAATGGTAAAGATTAAAATTACTGGAAGCATGGAAGTTTATCCTCTAAGGTTTGCACAGTAGCACAACTAGTAGCTTTTAAAATACTTTTTTTATTTTGTTACCTGTTTCCTTTGGATTGTCGCTCATACATTTGAATGACACACTTTTCTCTCTCTCTCTCTCTCAAGGGCAACCATAATTGTTGCTTAATTACATATGCAGCCTATGTTTTCTTGTCTGGTGGATTTCAGCCAATTCAGATCATATGCATTCTATAGAGAAAGTAAATAAGAAGTCTTGAAGTAAAGTCTTAAAGATTTTATTAAATCATTAAATAAAGGCAAAGAGAATAAATCAAGTCAAAATTATGTAAAAAAAAATATGACTAGTAATTGTATAAGCTTTTAAAAGTTGGAACTTAAAATAAGAAAGGTACTAAATAGATTCATAAACTCAGTGAAAAAAACTACATTAATTAGATTTTTAAAACATCTGGTGGAAAAATACAAAATAAATTAACGTTGAAAATCTTAATTATTATTTGAGATCATAAAGATAAAATATTTAAAGTTGCTATTTTTACTGTTTATTTGATTAGTGTGTTTCTCATAGCCAATAAATCTTTGGAAAATGACAAAATTAAAAATGTGTTAATGTATTGAGGTAGCCAGCCATTTTATATTCTATGGATTGAAAGAGTGTATATGCTGACACATTATGTCAGCTCTTAAGAACTGCTACAAGAACTTTTAGTTGTAGACAAGATGGAGTAAATGTACCTTTCCTTTCTGCTGATTATAGCTGAAAATCCTGGGCACAAAACATGAGGCAATGCTGGGAAGGTTTGCCCATAAACATTCAGGAAAGTAGAGAGACAAAGGCAGACTAGTCTTGAGGGACTTGAGGAATGACCGAGTGGCTTGTTCTTTGGGAGTTTTGTTGTTCCCTTTATCATCACAGCTTGGGAACTAGCAGAGCCCACAACCCAGAAACACCAGCAGATGCAGACAAAAAAGTCCCATGCCAAAGGAAGAGGGAAAAGTCAGCCTAAAGGGCAGATGCCTTTCAACTAAACTTACCCTAATTTAGGGAAGAAGGCAGTGTCCCTCCTTCTCCACTCACTGGGTGCTGTGGGGACTACCGGGCAGAGCTGTCAGCTGTTGGCAGTCATTACCCTTCTGTTCCATGTTCAGGAAAACTTGTTCACAGTACCCATCTCGTAGTCTTAAGTAGACTCCTAGTTATCCCATCCAATGAGAGTTTGCTTTCAATAACTATGTTTTTCATTTCTCTAATAGTTTCTTTCTTAAAAGAATGGTACCTGTCTTTCTTTTTTTTTAATTTTGTTTTTAATTTATTTATTTTGAGAGAGACAGAGCCAGTGTGAGTTGGGGAGAGGTAGAGAGAGATAGAGAGAGAATCCCAAGCAGGCTCCACACTCAGTTCACAGCCCAACGTGAGGCTCAAACCCATGAAACCATGAGATCATGACCTAAGTGGACACCAAGAGTTGGATGCTTAACTGACTGAGACACCCAGGCACCCCAGAACTGTACCTTTCTTAAAATATCCTGCCTTCATTGTAAAACATACATTTCTTCTTTTATCTTTTCGAAATAGCCAGGTAAATGGATTTAAGATATTTTGTGCTTTTGTCTGTGAGCTTATGTTCAACAAGAGTTCATTTTGTGTTTGTGTTACACATGTATGGGGTATGGAAGCATACCTATGGCACTCTTCAAGGTTCCAGACCACTATTTATTTTAGTTTCTGTTCCAGGCAGATGTCCTGGATCTAATCCAGGATTTAACTGATTCAAGGTTGTTGGGTCCAGTGGAAACCTTGAGACCCCTCCTCCCTGGCTGGCTCTGAAGTCCAATATTTGTCTTCTCGGCATGGTGAGTCGCTGATAGTACATCTTTGCTTTTGAACCATTGTTTCTCTCTCTCTCTCTCTCTCTCTCTCTCTCTCTCTCTCTCTCTGTCATTCTTCCTTTCTCTCTCTTGCTTTCTTTTGATGAGTGTTTTCATGGTATGTATTTTCATCTCTCAGCCTTTCTGTATGCTTATATTTAAGGTTTATGCCATGTAAAAGCATATGGTTGGAATGTTTTCTTCAAATTAAATATGAAAATTTTTATTTTAAATTTGTTACACAATATTTTATTCAAACTCATAATATATAACATAATTAGGTTATAAAGCAAAAATGAACACCTCGAAATCCACCCTACAACCGAAGAACTGGAATGTTACCTAATATATTTGAAATTACTTTTATGTCCTGTCCTGATCCCATCTCTTTGCCTCCCCCCATTCTTTTATTTCTGAATAATGACACATATAGACTGTACAGTTGAGCTCCTGGCACTGGGAGTCACTTGTTTTTAAAAGAAGTCAGGGAGATGTCAATTCTCAGTTAAAACAGAGTATCAATTGGCCTAATAATTCAGATTTCCACATGAAGGCTGTCTACCTATCAAAAATGTCTTGAAATCTTTTTGTACTTCTCCTTACATTGTTAAGATACCATCCAATTAGCAATGAGAAAGAGTAAATAGTCAAATGTTTCCAGATTGCTGCATGGAAAGCAGTTATTTACAAGTTCTTTAAGCAGTTCATGGTAATAAGGTGAACGTAGCCCATTTAAGAAGACATATATTTCAGCTGGATTAAGACACCAGTGATATTCTCTCAGACTTTGTGTTTTCTTTTTTTTTTCCTTATCCTAGCAGTTGCTGTGGCAACCGGCCACAGGCAGGTGTAACCCTAGGGCAACACTCCTAGCTGTGCCTAGAATCTCTTTTGCTTTCCACCCTAGCAGTTTTCTGTCACTTCTTACTGGGCTGTCTGTGGGAAACCACTCAGCCATTCGTAAGCCTTCAAAATCAGGCAGTATGATGTAGTCAGCACTTCCTGGGTCTGCCCTTGATGAGTGGGGTGAGAGCCTTGGATAAATACTCTCTTCCTTTGTCCTTCAGGTAGAGCCCCCTGAGCTGCGCTTTACAGGGCTCCTCCAGGTGTCCCCAGGGAGGAATGAGCCCCAGTTACCCACAACAGCTCAAGTCTGCCAGCCGACATTGGTTCACAGTGGCCCAGTTTGTCCTTCTCTTGCCCCCCATTCCTGTTCCTTGGGGTCACTTCCCCAAACAAGCTCTCCTTCCCCGAGCCAGTAATCTCTGGTTCTGTTTTCATGGAGGTGGCATAGGAACATAGGCTAAGACGGAGCTCATATGAATAATTTTCGCCTTCTTCTAAATACTTCAAACATGAGCACTTTGCTTTGACAAATGTAGCAGATAATTTATGGTTAGTAACTACAAGGGATGGCTTGGGTCTTTGTCATGAAGTAAGTTGCTGTGGCAGTTGTCTGAATAGCAGTTAACCTGCCTCCTAGGTGTGTGCTCGTATGCACACGTGCATGTGTGTTAACATTGTCTTTATGCAAAGTAGCAAAACTGATACTAAATTTGTGTAAAAGAACATTTTCCTCATTGAATTAATAGCCACTGAAAACTTACTTTCTGCTGTTCACTGTGTTAAGCACAGAGTTAAAGATATAAGAGATATTACCATTGACCTCAATAATTTTATAGTTTACTGGGAAAAACAGATGAATAAGCCAGGGGTTCTAATGCACTGTGATAGGTCTCCTTGTTTATGGGGTTGCCGAGGAAATACACACATGGGTATTAGAGAGGGTTTGTGAGACAAAGGTATTTTTTGGTAGAGTTCTGAAAAGCAATGATAACAATAAGAATAGTTACCCTTCTGGTGTGGGCTATGTGTTAGTAGGTACTAATGGTTTACCTGCATTACTTGATTTACTAACAGCCTTTCGTAACAGAATCTAGTAACATTCCCATATGGCAAAGATGGAAAGCAAGAGTTAGAGAAGTTCAAAGTCCTGCCCCAAACATGAGTAAGAATCAGCCTGGTGTAGACAGAGGAATGGAATAATGGATATTTGAAGAAATTATTCAAACCTGTTATGTAGGGAAACTGAGGCCAACTCTTCTTAAATTTAGAACCTGGGAGGTTGGTAGGAGATGGGAGGAGAGGGAAAGCCAGGAGCCAAGTCATAAAGGGTCTTGTCTATAATACTGAGTCGCTTGAAAGCTATTCGAAGACTGTGTCTGGAAATATAAAGCAGAAGTTAGACCTGCTCAGATCTGTGTTTTCGGGGGGAAACTATCACCCTGTAATGAATGATGAAAGTACAAGATACGATTCCATGAGACAAAGCTAATGGGGTGTTTTTGCTACATGCTAACCTGTTTTTTTCTCAGCCCCTCACCTGCACTTCCATGTATGCTGGGCACGGAACACCGAATGTTCTACTTCTGCTTTTCCAGCTAATTCCCTGTTGGGTCTGCCAGTAGAGGACGGGAGACTGAAAGGCTGGTGGAAATTAAAAGGGATTTGTTCCTTCCTGCCTTGTTCTTTCGGTGTTGTCATCTCCACAAGCCCTGCACCACGGCAGAAGCCCTGCTTCGAGCCTGTAGCTTCTGCCAATGCTCTCAGAACCAGGCTCATCATGATGGAAAGTGAAATAAGGCAGAGGCAGTGAGGATGCTCTATGTCAGGTTTTTTTTTTTCATGGAAAATTATATAGATCTCTTTTCCTTATAGAATATTAAAAGAAAACAAAACTTGGGGCGCCCGAGTACTCAATCAGTTAAGTGTCCAACTCATAACTTTGGCTCAGGTCATGACTTCACAGTTAGTGAGTTCGAGCCCCACATCAGGCTCTGTGCTGACAGCCTGGATGGAGCCTGCTTGGGATTCTGTCTCCCTGTCTCTCTACCGCTCCCCCTCTTGCTCTCTGTCTCTCTCTTAAGATAAGATAAGATAAGATAAGATAAGATAAGATAAGATAAGATA
>NW_024412414.1:14225379-14240805 GCF_014898765.1 Herpailurus yagouaroundi | reverse complement strand
TAAGATAAGATAAGATAAGATAAGATAAGATAAGATAAGATAAGATAACAAAAAATTGTAGAAATCCAATAGTCACTTATGCAAAGTGAAGGAAGTTTGTGATGTTTCAGTAATTGGACATATATGTAAAATATTTAATGTTTCTTCACTCACATATGTATTTATTTTTCAAAACTATGTATCATAGCTTGCAAAGTGCCAAAGAATTTATGTTATGTGGATACAGCCATTTATAGCCATTCTTTTGTGCAGCTACTATTTCAGTGCAGGGAGAGAAAGAGAAACTAAAACCAGGGAGTAGTTCTATAAACAAATAAGATACTCTGATATAAGGAGAAATGTTACAAAGGTGATGAACATGAGCAACAGGGTAAAATGTGTATTGGTTAGTGATGTGTTTTGCTGCAGGTTGCCATAAAAAAAGAATTAAGCACATGTTTATAGATTACAAGAAGCTGGGAAGTAATTGATCTCAGGGATGGTCTGTCAGCAGCTTAAATGCAGCTTAGGAGTGCCATTTAAGAAGTAGCTGTTGCTAACTTTCAGCTTTACCATTTTTTTGTGTGTTGACCACTGGTTCTCATATCTGTCTACTTATGACTACAAGATGGTTCTCATACCTAAAAACAAGATATGTTCATGCCAGGGAGTGAAGCAGAAAGGAAAAGGCAGGGACAAATCTAGGTGGGAGTCTTAGCTCTTAGGAATAGAACCAGCAGCACTAGTAGAAAGAACCAACTGTGAGTTTGCTTGTGAATTTGTGCGAGTGTGTGTGCCTTTTGTTAAAAAATGAATGTGTGTATGCTCAGAATTTCCTTTCTCAAATTACTACATAGTTTGCATGATTTTTAGTATTTCTATAACAAAGAGCATTAGCTTGATACTTTATTATTCCCCCCCAAAAAAACTCTGCAACTGTTGTTGAATCATAGGTGCTAAGAGGTTATTAATAACGCTCCCAAGATATGATGCTTGCAATACTAGTGATGCCATTCAGCTTTATATATGTGCTGAAGAAGTTGGCAAAATCCCAAGTCTGACAATTCACTTCCATATGGGAGCTAGCCACTGGAGGAGGTATGGATATCGCAGCAAAATGACCTTCTAGTCTTGATTATCTGGATAACCTTGGGTTGTAGATTAATAGTTTTTCAGCGTACTGTCTTTCTGGAAATGGGTATAATTAAACTTGTCACTCAAGGGTACTGTATGATTTAATCACTTAATATTAAGTAAAGCTCTCTGATATCCTTAAGCAAAGGATCCTATGCAGATGCAGAATATCATTATGAAGACACAATTTTAGCATCTTGCTGAGCTTTGAGAAATTACACTACGCACTCTTTTTCTTATACCCACAGAAAGCTGCCCTGTAAATTTTATTATTTATAAAGCATTTCAGCATATATTTAAACACATTTTAAAGGCATACAATTAGGGTAGAAATTGAGACATTAACAAAAATGTCTTTGGACATTTGTTTTTGACAGTGGATAACATTAAAACTTTTTAGACTTGTCATTTATTCTGTTTACACATAGCCTCACATGTACCTTTCATTTAACAGTGATCCATTCACAGTAGCATTTGAAAAATTTAGAACAGGTCACATGCCTACTTCTCCTGGAGTAAATTCATTTCCATATACCTCTAAATAATTTTTATTTGTATTTACCTGTCTATTATGTAAGGATTATAAATACATATTGGTAAAAGTCAAAACACCATAGATTTAAATGCAAAGGCGATAGTCTAATTTAATAAAATATTTGAATAGTCTAGCAAATATCTATTTCTTGAAGCACTTGAGAGAAATTTCACCAGGGATAGAAAAACCTTACCAAGATCAAAGATTTGTGGGAAAGGAAAGAAAGCAATGGTGAGGGTAATGATCCCATACCCCTGCCCTAGACCACATTGCTTCCCTGTATGCTAACAGCATTCTTAATGACTTCTGTAGGCTTTGAAAGCTTAATAAGCAAGAGTACACACATATTTTATGCCTATGGTGAATAAGTAGCTTTATGTACACAGATGATTACAAATGTATCATTTCCAACCTCTATTTCAAGAGAAAAATATAACTTTTTCCCTGGCAATTTGAAGAGCTGTGTTGTATAGTGAATTACAATAAAAACTTGAAGTACAAAAACATATCTCTTACTAATGCTTCCATGAACCATGCTGTTTCTCAGTGAGTGTTTGACATTTATATATCTACAGTACATAGATATTCTACAAGGCTAGACACTGGGGAAAAATATACCCAGTAGGTATTGCACATATATTCTCTATTCTGTTTATAAAAAGAAGTGACATAGTAACACTATATCTTGCAGTAGTAACCAAAAATCACATATTTGCATCAGAACTGTTCAGTATATGACCATTGTTTTTGTATATTAGCTCTGACACTTTGGGTTGATATATTTACATTAGAAATTTGATAAATGGAGCAGGACATTAGTTATTATTATTTATTTAAATTTTGCTCAAGAGGCATCTATAATCATCTCATGTTCCGAGTGTTGGAAATTTGGTAAGTTATACACCTGTAATCAGAGAACTTGTTGTCTTATGGAAAGAAATGAGAGACACATATCAGGAATTTCAAAAAGGTGAAAGGGAAAAAGAAACTATTATGACCATATTATGATCAATAGTGTTTGACTATTTCTAAGGCAAAAGTGCCTCTAGATAAACAAAAAAAAAAAAAAAAAATGAGGGACAGGAGAGATGATCTAAAGTTTACCAAATGACCAAAGCTATTTTGACTTCAGAAAGTATTTCAGGGGCGCCTGGGTGGCTCAGTTGGTTAAGTGCCAACTTCGGCCCAGGTAATGATCTCATGGTTTGTGGGTTCGAGCCCTGCATCTGGCTCTGTGCTGACAGCTCAGAGACTGGAGCCTGCTTCGGATTCTGTCTCCCTCTCTCTCCGCTCCTTCCCTACTTGTGCTCTGTCTCTCTCTGTCTCTCAAAAATAGACATTAAAAAATTTAAAAAAAAAGAAGTATTTCAGATAAAAGTTATAATCTTGTCAATTGGGGGGCATTGCTTATTCTTCACATCAAACCTTGCTTTTTTTTTTTTTTTTTTTAAACAATTGGTTTGCGTTTGGCACACTGGCATAGTTTGTTTCTTCCACACTTTGTTGAATAGCAATTAAAGAAAAATTTAATTGGTTGCCAACAAATTTCACATAAGAATGTAACGTCCAGCTTGTCTTCTCGGGCAGTCCTAAGCCTGTATTTGCCTGAGTAGCTGTTAGTCTTGAGAATCGGATGACACATGTGGGTATTGAGGTGGGTGATGACAACCCAGGACTCCCCATTATCCCTTTGTTCTGATTCAGTCCCTTCATTTACTTTCTGCAGCTGAACCTTCGGTCTGTGTTCAGGACCGCTAGTTTATAGAAAACTTCCAGTTTCCAGATGTTGTCTCTGTTTCATTCTACCCATGTGGAAGATTATGTTTCAATCTTCACTCAGCAATTCTGATATTCTAACAATAGCTATCATTTACTGAGCATCATCTGTGTCAGAGGTTGGCAGGTTTTATCTAAAAAGAAAAAGAGAGTAAACAATTTAGGCCTTGTGGGCCATATGGCCTCTGTGACAACTAGTCACTTCTGCAAAAGCAACTATAGATAGCAAATAAATGATGAGTGCAGTCCTACACCAATAAAAGTTAATCTATGGACACTGAAATTTGAATTTCATATAATTTTTGCCTAATATTTAATATTTAATTCTTCTTTGATTTCTTTGCAACTCTTAAAAAATGTAAAAATCCGGGGTGGCTGGGTGCTCAGTCGGTTGAGCGTCCGACTTCGGCTCAGGTTATGATCTCGCGGTCTGTGGGTTTGAGCCCCGTGTCGGGCTCTGTGCTGACAGCTCAGAGCCTGGAGCCTGCTTCGGATTCTGTGTCTCCTTCTCTTTCTGCCCCTCCCCGCTCATGCTCTGTCTCTCTCTGTCTCTGTCAAAAATAAGTTAACATTAAAAAAAATTTTTTAACAAATGTAAAAATCCTTCCTAGCTTTCAGGCCGTTCACAATAAGTGGGGCCCAGTTGGCCTGTGGGCCTTAATTTGCCCAGCCCTACTCTGTGCTCTGGTAACTCTAATTTCTACTCCTGACAATTGTGGGACATAATCATTACTATTTCATTTTACAGTTAGAAAGGTATGTTACCTAAAAGTGTGGATCTAGTCAATCTTGACCCCAAATCATTGAGTTGGGGGGAGGTTGGTAGTGGTAGTGCTAGGTCTTTGATAACTCTGATTCTTATAGTCAGGACACAATGGATACTTTTAAGGATGCTTAAGGATGCTTAAAAACTATGCAATCAATGAAATTGTTAAATATTGGTTAAAAGATAAGTATGGACTAAAAGTTCTTTTCCAAACTGTTTGGCTTTCCGTTCTCTTCCATCTTCTACCTTCTAGGCGGTGTTCCAGTATGTCTACTTGTTTCCCAGAAGCACAGAAAGAAAAGGCTCTTTTGCATCAAGCATTTATTTATATTCCCTCTTGGCAACCTGGGCTGTATCAGAATGCTTTGCTAAAGAGCAAGTGCAGGCATGTTGCCGAGTTTGGATTCTCTGGAGGAATGACTTCGTATTACCATTATTTCAGCCCAGTTGTAGTGTGTGTGAGTGTGTATTGTTTACATATGAGAGATTAAATCTTTCCACTTAGTGGTTTTAGTCAACGGACATAACCTCCAAGAATCCTTCAGTAGTTAAATCTTTCAATACAACTCAGAAACCCATCTCCCAAGATGCTCAGAAAGGCATTAAACAAAGACAGGCTCTTCACTATGGAGAAAGCATTTTGCCCTTTAAAAAGAGCCCATCAGCAATATTGTGACCAACAAAAGGATCATTTCATGTATCCCTTTATCCACATTATTGCAGGGAAAGGATAATGGAAAATGAGCCCAACTATCTCAACTTACTACTCCACAACCGTAACAAGTAGTTACTGTTTGCCAGAAAACATAGTTCTTTTTGAAGTTGGCTCTTTTATCATAAGTGAAGCCAGCTGTCCTATTTAATTCTTACAGATAATCCGAGGAAATGAATAGTCCACTTCAGCAGTGCACGTTCATCTGTGTTGTTTTCACAGCTACAGAGGGTAGAGGTTTCCCTTTTCCTTTCCTCTCAAAGCACAGAACACCTCCGCTTCTCATGAACCGGGACAGCCTTTGCTAATTGCAAAATTGTCTGGATTAGTCAGGCTTTGAAAAGAGTCAGTCATTCTGCCACAAATGATTACATTTATCTTTCAAAATCATTCCTAAAGTGCTTCATAAGGAATAACCAGATAGTATCTTAGAGTAGCACTCCATTTGTGGATCACTGCTGACTCAAAGAAGTAAAAGGAAAACTTGCTTTCAATAAGACACTTGAAACTTATTTGCACTAAAGCGTCTAAGATTTATATTGAGTCGGGTTTGAGTGATAGAAGCTGTGATTCCATGTGAACAGAATGAACAATTGGACAGATTTGCAGATCATTTCTTAGAAATGTGTCTGTTTGTTACACATGCTATTTGTCCAGGTTTGTGGAATCAGACTGCTTTTCTCTTTAGCAACACATTGTTAATGTGCTGGAGAAACCCAGTTAAGGCACTGATTGCTTTCAACCTGCTTCTAATATTTTTACCTCAAAGAGAAACTTATGAATACTGGAAGCAGAAAAGTCACTCACTAGCATCCAAAAGATAGAATATCTTCACTGACACGCATGCACACACCTGCACAACAGCTGGGCAGAAAAGTCACAAGAAATGGTAAATAGTTATACGTGTTCAATGGTGCACAGTTGAATATAAACTCTACTGCAACCAGGTGAGAAAACAATGTGGAGCCGACATTGGAGCCGACAGGGATGGTGTTCCAAAATGAATTGTTAAGACAAATAAAGGTAATAAATACATAAAAACACGATGAAGTTGAGTTGTGAATGATGGGATCTTGTTTTTATATGCATACTATAAAGGTATATAGTATATAGAGTATATATAGTATAATATACTGTAGTAATAATGTATTTAGTAAGTTATGTAATATATCATTTTATAAATACACTTTATAAATTATGTAAAATATACACAAATTATGTAACTAGATAAGGTATATAATTGTATAAATTATATAATTTTTTTTTAATTTTTTTTCAACGTTTTTTATTTATTTTTGGGACAGAGAGAGACAGAGCATGAACGGGGGAGGGGCAGAGAAAGAGAGGGAGACACAGAATGGGAAGCAGGCTCCAGGCTCTGAGCCATCAGCCCAGAGCCTGACGCGGGGCTCGAACTCACGGACCGCGAGATCGTGACCTGGCTGAAGTCGGACGCTTAACCGACTGCGCCACCCAGGCGCCCCTAAATTATATAATTTTATATTGTATATAATCTATATACAAACATTTGTGTATATTTAATTACATAATTATATATTTAAATAAATATATTTGATAATATTACAATTAAACTGAGCATATATTTAATTATCTATTGATACTTGTATTTACATTTTAGTATCTTATGTACATACCATAGAGGTTTTGCATGGAGTGTATGTCACAGTTGGCTGTTCTGGGCCAATCAAGTGGAGGTGTGTTGGTATGAGTACGTAGGGTCCAAGCTTTGAAGAGACATGGTGGGATGGATATCGTGGGGAGCATTGAAGACGTTTCTTTTTGACTTTATGTGTTCTTTGATTTTTCACCTCAAATATAGATTTACTTTGTAATAAAAATGAAGGGTTCAAAGATATGAACAGCGGTAACTGTGCATGTGCAGATCTTAATAGAGCTCCTAGAGCAAAGAAGTTCAGCCTGAATCTAACCAGCTCTGGAACATCAGCTGGGAAAAATGAGAAGTAGCATTGCCCACTTTCATATAAACCTCAGAGAAGTGCTCTCCACACCTAGCATATGTAACCCATCTCTTGAGAATGTGTTAAGTACTTATGACATAGTTTTTAACTTCTGTAGACATATTGAGGTCTATTTCTTTTTTCTAGCCATACATCTTAAATGCTCTTAGATATGTTGAGTTTCAAAAATAAAAACTTATATTCCTAATGTGTGGGCAAAATGTTCAGTATATTGGGAAAACATTCAGCTTTCTTCGAGTTAAATAACATAACTGAAGTGTTTTGTTTTTCTTTGATTTTTATAGAGCTAGATAATTGTCTTTTCAATTTTGGGGCATGTGGGTGTATAAGGATATAAACCCATTCAAACCTGTTAAATTTGAAATTAAATGTTAATGGCTTGAACAACAGTAATGGCATATTCTGACAAGGAAACATCCTTTGTGATTGTAGACTAGAATGCCATACTTCCCCATAAATTCTAAGTCGTAATCTCCCATTCCTGTGGCCGTAATTGGCATAGTTTCTCTGGACCATTAAAGGGTCTTCCAGTAATTGTTGTTAAATTACTGAATCATAGATTTCTCAGCTTGATAATTAAAAATATTTCAAATGCCAAACTTACTTTTATAGATACTAAGTATTAAACCATTTGCTGTTAACTAGACCTGGCCTAGCTATTTTTAAAATTTTTTCCACTTAGTCATTTTAGTTATGACTGTGAGGTGTAATTTATCAAAAGCACAATGAGAGGTTATCAAACTCTCATTTCAGTAAAAGAAAGAGGAACATTACCCTCAAGAGATAAATCTTTCATTAAACTTTACAAAGACCTTAAGCAGTGTCTACCCCATTTATCATTTCTAGTCTTTTAGAATGCACCAGCTGCCTATGTTTAGAAAGCAGTATAGGGCAGCCAGCCAACTTCAGGGTTGATGCCTGGTACATCGGATGGAATTTCTCTTCCTTTTTTTTTACATGTTCGTTCATCTTAGAAAATAACCTTAAAATAAGCCATGTTTGGGGCTAAATTTTGGTAATGTACCAAACTATTTTTTGAACAGAATTTTTTTGTGTGATGGTAAAAATTACGTTATCACAAAGAAGAGTGTTTAAGAGAGGAAAAAAAAAATCACTATTTTATATGCTCATTTAAAAAAATCTTATTTGATGTTTAGCATTCTTGTGACATAAAAATACCAACTTAAGGGGGTCTGGCTGGCTCAGTCAGTAGAGCGTGCACATCCGGATCTCACAATTGTGAGTTTGAGCCCCATGTTGGGTGTCGAAATTACTTAAAAATAAAATCTTAAAAAAAAAAAAATACCAACTTGATGTATCTTTTTACTCTCAGTATGTGAGTAGAGCCTTTTATGTTTGCAGTCAATCTAAGTTACTTTCTTAAGAGCACCCATTACTATCTGAAATTGTCCTATTTCTTATATCTGTGTGCTTTTTGTAGTCTGCACCCCGCCCCCCCCGACTCTAAGTTCCTTGAGACTAGAGACTTGGGCTGGTCTAGCTCCACTGCTGTATTCTGAACACCTAGCAGAATGCCTAACACATAGAATTCATTCAACATATATTTTTCAATATATGAATTGGATGAATCGATGGATGGATAGATGAATGAAAAAATTTTAATGCAATAGACCAAAAGACTATAAATCTCAAGAGCAGAAATAGTCCAAATTTTTGAAGCTTTTGTTGATTTTATATGCAAGGGCCATAACATGAAAAAGATATTTTAAGGATCAATTGGATATTAAAGGACAACTTAGGAAACATCCATTCATATTATTGTTATTCCCTCATATTAGTATTGAAGTTTTCATTGTTATAATTTCTGCTTTTACCATCCATTCTCATTCAACAAGTTTATTTAAGATCCACCCTTTATTTACCAACTGTATTAGGCAGTGGAGTCCAAGACTGAAAAATATGAAGTCCTTTATCCTAGCAGGGGTCATAATTTTACTGGAAATATGGAAAAAATAAGTAAATAGATTATCACAAATGCATGTGGTAAAATGCTCTGATAGTAGCAAGTCAAGTGTGATGTAGAACAACAGAGGAGAGATATGTGTAAATGGGGGTGTCAGGGATGGCTTCTTGGGAGGTGGTATTGTAGATGAGTCAGGAATAATGAATGGGAGTAATCTAGGTGAAGAGATGGAAGTAGAAAGACAAGCAAGTGAAAACATTGTTCACAACATTCAGGCAATAAATGAGAGGATGTGAAGTGAGAATGGCAGGATGTGAGGAGAGACATGTAGTCTGGAGTGTGGAGGACTTTGTACCTTTAGACTCTTTATTGAGGATTGCAGTAAAGAGTAAGTAAGTCCTTGAAGGATTTCAAACAGAGTGACAATTATTTTTCATTTGCCTCTTCATCCAAAAAGTAGTTATCCAGCGTGTGCTTTACACAAGTCACTGTGGTAGGTGATGGATATATACAGAAAAATAATGCATACATCTGACACTTGGGAGACTCACAGACTTGTAAAAATGTGTTGCACTACACTGTTAGTTGGATATGAGTGTGGTGAAAAATGGTTGAGACACGAAAGAAAGTGTAGTTCAAAGGATATTTGCATTTTAGAAATATCACCCTGAGGCCAAAGTAGGGAATGATTTGAAAACCCGTGATGGTACTGTTCTAGAGGTCTAGGCTTGAACTAATGGAAGGATATAGACGATGGTGAGAATGGACTCTCAATCCTGGAACATGTTAAAATGTAAGATGCCTACCTCCTCAGGTTAGTGCCAGGAGATTCCCAGCTTCCACTGAAACTCTCATGTCTCAGGAAACCCCTCAGACAGGGTGATCAATCAGTATGGTTGATCACTTTGGTTGAATGTTGGCAGTGAAGACGATGCTTTCTCTTTAGTATATGCCTTCAGAGACAGGTTGGCTGCTGGTGGTGTTTCCATCACATAGCAAATATTGGAGTGTCAACACATTAGTGAAAGAGGTGGGGTTAGGAGGTAAGGTTATGTTAAGGGTATGTTACTGTCGAACTGGAAATGCCCAAAAGAGAGCTAGACATGAATCCAAAGCTCAGGTAAATCATGTAGTTGAATGTCAATTTAGAAATCATCAACAAGAAGCTGTTCCTTAGTTAAGGAGACAAGTGGGCTCACACAGAGCCATGGGGAGTAGCAACAAACAGACGTTCCCTTTCAGAATGGGAGACTATATTTAAGATATATGGTTTCCCTGACTTACATTTCAGCGTTAAATATAAATTTTTTAACATTTTTATTTATTTTTGAGAGAGAGAGAGTGTGAGCCTGAGTGGAGGAGGGGTGGAGAGAGAGGGAGACACAGAATCCGAAGCAGGCCCCAGGCTCCGAGCTGTCAGCACAGATCTGTCAGCACAGATCTCATGAACTGTGAGATCATGACCTGAACTGAAGTCGAACGCTCAATGGACTGAGCCACCCAGGCGCCCCTGCAGCATTAAATATAGACCAATATATTTTGTTTTATCTGGCTTAGCATTGTTTTTTTAATAACTTCTATAATTAAGAGTCTAATATTTGCTCTCATGGTTTTTAAAAACCAAACTAAATGATATAATAAACCATAACTTACTTAATGTTTAGTGTGTATGTACAATATATACCAAATCTAAAACTTCCATTTTCATCTTCTGTGGTTGCATTTGGCTTCTCTCAAAATCTCTATTAAACATCAAAAAGTCAGGGCACTTAATTGGCTCATTCGGTAGAGCATGCAATACCTCATCTCCAGGTTGTTGAGTTCAAGCCCCATGTTGAATGTGGAGCTTACTAAATGAATGAATGAATGAATGACCAACGAAAGAGTTACAATTTACTTTAAAAGGACTGCCCAGGGGCGCCTGGGTGGCTCAGTCAGTTAGGCATCCGACTTCAGCTCAGGTCATGATCTCACACTCCGTGAGTTCGAGCCCCGTGTCGGGCTCTGTGCTGACGGCTCAGAGCCTGGAGCCTGCTTCAGATTCTGTGTCTCCCTCTCTCTCTGCCCCTCCCCTGCTCACGCTCTGTCTCTCTCTGTCTTTCAATAATAAATAAACGTTAAATAAAATTAAAAAACATAAAGCAACAACTGAAAAAAGCTATTAGTAACTGTATTCATAATTTTCTGAACAGTGTATGTGACTACCAAATTAAAATGAATATAATCAGAATAAAATATTTCAAACTGCTCATGTGAAACTTTCTAAAGTGGTAACAACTTATTGTATTCAAGTTACTGTTGGCTGTCTAAAACCTTGTCAAGATTTTATTTTTCATGGATGAGTAATGTTCCAATGTGTGTGTGTGTGTGTCTGTGTGTGCATGTGTGTGTAGCCTGCTTCGGATTCTGTGTCTCCCTCTCTCTCTGCCCCTCCTCTGTTTTCACCCTTTCTCTCAAAAATACATAAATGTTAAAAAATGTTTTTTTAATTTAAAAAATACACATATTTTCTCCTCTGCAGCTGAAATATACCCTTTCATATGGCTCCATATGAGGTATACAAGTCCTTGCATCTCAGGTATTAATACCAGCCTCTGGTTGTTGAATGATCTGAGATAACACCTAGAATACAAGCTTGCCTTTCATAAAACCTAAATAAATAAATTATTTGGTGGACCAGTGAAGAAGTATTTGATACAGAACCAAGTCCTTTGAGGAATATCAGAACTTATTTAGTTGATCTAGTTTATGTGGAGGCACGCTGATATTAAATAATCAAGAATGCTGGGTTATGTAGAGTCCGAAGAAATAGTCAAGAAAATGAACTAAGGTATAAAATCCTTACAAGGTGAAGTAGGTTAGAAACATAGATTAAAACATGGTATATTCCTAAATATGAGAAATAGAAAATGCCTGAAGAATGGAACTGAAAACATAGGTATGAAAGTCAGGTGGCTCCCTAGACAGAATTAAAAAATTACAGAGTTGTTTCCAGATTTGAACCAACCATGGCTTGTTGCCAAGTACTATCTGATTAAAAAAAAAAATGTCCTGAGGCAGTGTACCGGGGTGTTCCAATCTAGGGAATTTTATCTAGATGTTATTGTGACTTCCTATCAGAGGCAAGGGTGGCAGTATAGGGTCAGAGTCTTAATCACTGTGAGTCTATACTTGGAATAACTAGGACTCCAAAACCTAAATGGAAGCTGTTTTTCCCAAGTTCTTCATTCAAGTCCTTAAAGGGTTTTAGGATTCCTTAAATGTGTCACTTGACACGGCTGTGAAAATATCTTTATACAAAATGAGTCATTGCAACATAACCTGCTCTAGCTATTCTTCAGCATAAACTTCTGTATGAAATTAAACTAAAATATTTCTACTTTTCTTGAATCTTTTTAGTACTTAATTTTGTGCTTCTATTTTGATGATCTTATTCTGCTATATTATATTTAAAGTGCAAAATATGCTACACAGCTTTATTATTCAAAATGAGATTTTGTTTAGGTGGCAGGTACCATTGACCACTTTGTTTTTAATTTTTTTATTATTGTTATTTTAATATATATGATTCCTTTCATAAAAGTTTTTGAGAGAGAGAGAGAGAAAGAGAGAGAGAGAGCATGCACATGAGTGGGGCAGGGGGGCAGAGGGAGAAAGAGAATCTTAACCAGGCTCCACACTCATATGGTACTTCATACGGGGCTCAATCCCATGACCCTGGTATCATTACCTGAGCTGAAATTAAGAGTTGGATGCTCAACTGACTGAGCCACCCAGGCACCCCACCATTGACATGCAATATCCCATGTGAGTTATTTTCCATGGTTCTACACCCTCCTTATTCACAGCTGTTTTGGGATTCTGTATACCGCCAGAGGAAATTTAAGGGCAGTTGCAAGATGGTGGCCTTTACAAAATCTCTTTCTCCTCCATGTCCTAAGGAGGAAAAACACAAACATTTGATCCATATATTTTTCCTCTCAATTAT
This sequence comes from Herpailurus yagouaroundi, assembly GCF_014898765.1. Classification (NCBI taxonomy): domain Eukaryota; kingdom Metazoa; phylum Chordata; class Mammalia; order Carnivora; family Felidae; genus Herpailurus; species Herpailurus yagouaroundi. Next base: position 14,227,991 of record NW_024412414.1, on the reverse strand, counting down.
CAGTCTCCATTCCTATATTCTTCTTGGATAACCCTGCTTGAATGTACTAGTTAAAGGTCTGTTGTTGAGAGGAAGGTTTCTTAGAGCAGCCAACAAATGGGAACTTTCCCCCAGGGACCAAGGACTCCCACATTCTCAAAGATGGTGGAACCTAGGTATCTTTCTTATGCAAAGAGAAAAAGAAAAAGTCCACTTACTGTTTTCTGCTGCTAAGTCTTTTCCAGTAAAAAAAAAAACAAAAAACAAAAAACAAAAACAAATAACAGAGTCAATTTTTTTGCATTAAACAATTAATATGATTCCTTGCCATATAACCATGTGGATTAATCTTTTCTTGTTTAGTGGACTATAACTATCTAAAAGCAATAACTATCAAATTCTAACATAGCAAACCCTCAGTATTTGTGCAGTGATTCCCCTTTTGCCAATTTAGTCAGATATCATTCATGGGTCATATCACTGTTTCCCATAATTCCAGTCACAGTTTCACAATCCTTCTCAAGATAGCCCCTCCGGCAACTATAATCATTCAACTGGAGTGGCCCAGGAGATAGAACCCATTTTCCACACCTGGCTCATTTGGTATCCTCTAAAGTGCCCAACACATTGCTTTCAACGTTATAGACATTCAGCCCTGTTTAATGAATTGCACTGAAGTGAAACAAACAAAATAAATTCCATCAAATTGCAGAAATTTTATCATTTCAAAGGAAAGTAGATGTTCAATGTTCACACACAACTTTTTTTTAACTATCTTTTTTTCAAATGAGAAGCTTATGCAGTTTGAATATAAATTTGTCCCTTGCAACTACGCACTTAAATCTTGTTGAAAATATCCTGTATACCACCTGAACCAAGAAAAAGAGATCAAAGTCAGCTATGTAAAGATTGTTACCCAGGGCACAGTCAAAGGTCTGAAAGAATGAGAAGAGAATATTAGTCACACTGCCTGTGCAGTACTTAATTTAATGTTTGATTCAGAGCTTGGAAGAAACCAGACTTAACACAATCAAAACTTAAGCCCAAAGAAGCATGAAAGAGCAGCAGCTTTATTTCCTTTCTTCAAGAAAAAGCAAGTTCATAATCATAGGGGAAGGAAAGGAAAAATAAGAGAAAAACAGAGAGGGAGGCAAGCTACAAGAGACTCTTAAATACAGAGAACAAATTGAGGGCTGATGGGGCTGGGAGTGGGGTAAATGAGTGATGGGCATTAAGGAGGGTACTTGTTGGGATGAGCCCTGGGTGTTATATGTAAGTGATGAATCACTGGGTTCTACTTCTGAAGCCAAGACTACTCTATGTTAACTAACGTGAGACTAAAATTTAAAAAAAGAAAAGAAAAGAAAAAGAAAATTCAGTTCTCTTTATTCGTAGCTATCAGTGCTGACTTCTGTAGGGTATCCCACCATATTGTATGTCTGTGTATGTGTGTGTGTGCTTGAGTATTCTGAGTAAAGATATAATACTTCCTCACAAAATAAAATATTGTCAGCACTACAAACCCATTAGAAATGTCTGTCTGAAATTTAAGTCTTTGTGTAGGTTTATGCTATAGTGTTGCTGTTTACAGTGTTTTGCATTCCACTCTTCCACTTTGCTATCTTTAAAACAGTATTATTTATTTATTTTTATATTTTAATTTTTATTATTAATTTGTAATTACTTTCTTATATATATTATTTTTATCAACAGCCTCCATTTATTTAGCATTTTATTTTGTCAGACGATGTGAACATTTTACAAAGATTTTTTTCATTGATATGTTTATTAATTCATTTGGTAAGTTGACTGACGGTTATGGGTGGCAACTCCTCCAGACTCTTAGATAACAATGGCAATTAAGACAGAGTAAGGGACCTGCTCTTATGGAATTAATATTCTACTAGGGTAATAAAAATACATAGTAGTGCAATATCTGATGGAGATAAGGACTGTGAAGGAAATAGGCAGGAAAGATAAAGGTAAGCAGAGGAGACAGAGGGTGGAGACTGCTGAGGTGTCTGGGAAAGCCTTTTTGGGCAGGAGATAATTGATCTGGAATCTGAAGGTTAGCCAAGGGCATGTGGTGAGCTGGGAGAAGAAAAGCATTTAAACGGAGGGCTCAGCAGGAGGAACTGAGCTTAGTGGTTGTGAGCAGCAGAATCAGGTCTGTGTGATGAAGCCCAGTGAAAAAAGTGGAATGAGATGGAGTTGGAGAATAAACGGGGGAGGGGGGAATAACCTGGGGCCTCCCTGACCATGGTTAAATGTTTCCACTTCAATCCTTCTGCAGTTGGGAGCCGTTTAAAGGGAAGTTGCATGATTTGATATTCATTTGAAAAGGATCTTTGAGTGGCACTTGGGTGGGTTGGGCATGGGACTCTTGGTTTCTGCTCAGGTGGTGATTTCAGGGTTGTTGAGTTTGAGCCCCGCCCCAGCCCCCCATGTGGGGCTCCGTGCTTCCAGCACTTGGGATTCTCTCTTTCTCACTATCTCCCTACGCCTCCCCAGTTCATTTGCTCTCTCTCTCTCTCTCTCTCTCTCTCTCTCTCTCTCTCTCAAAATAAACTAAAAGAAAAAAAAAGGAAAGAAAGAAAGAAAGAAAGAAAGAAAGAAAGAAAGAAAGAAAGAAA